>NW_006408643.1:6775853-6781352 GCF_000296735.1 Chrysochloris asiatica | reverse complement strand
GCTCCGCGGGAGAAAGATGAGGCTTTCTACTCCCGTAAGGATTTACACCCTCGAAAACCCTGTACAGGGTCGCTATGGGTCGGAACCGACTCGACGGCACTTAACAACAACAATAACATATATCAATCCTTGTTTCACTTATGTTTTCAAAACATTTACCATCTCGGACTCCATTGTATTTTATTGTCTTAATTAATGATCATCTCCCACGAAAATGTCAGATCCCTGTGGTTCAGGAATCCTGTGATTTTAGTTCACTCCCTAAGACTGGCAGCCTTCCCCCATGCTCCTGGTAGCATAGTGTTGAGGAGTCAGGTTGC
Organism: Chrysochloris asiatica; assembly: GCF_000296735.1. Lineage (NCBI taxonomy): Eukaryota > Metazoa > Chordata > Mammalia > Afrosoricida > Chrysochloridae > Chrysochloris > Chrysochloris asiatica. Next base: position 6,781,032 of record NW_006408643.1, on the reverse strand, counting down.
TAACCTCAAGGTCAGCAGTTCAAACCCACAGCCATTCCATGGGAAAAAGATGAGGCCTTTTGCTTCCATAAAGATTTACACAGCCTTGGAAACCCTATACAGGGTTATATGAGTCAGAACCAACTCCACAGCACGTAACCACCCCACCCAAGGCTGGCAGCCTTCTCCATAATCCTGCACACTCTGGGGAGATGGTACTTGGCAGAAACAATACTTGGACTCTTTTAGGGTTCAGTGGTCTTTGAGGACGTGGCTGTGCACTTCACCAAGGAAGAGTGGGCTTTGCTGAATGCTTCTCAGAAGACTCTTTATGAAATTGTGATGCTGGAAACCTTCGAGAACATGGCCTCAGTAGGTAAAGTGGCTTCGTTTTTTCACTCGGTCTTTGTGGAGCAAAAGCACCTTTCATATTGTCCTTTTATTCTTTGGGCTGAGGGATGAGACTATGTTGGGGAAACGATTTAAAAAAATAGTCCGGACCTCATGGAACTTGGTTAACACTTAGCTTTTTCAGAAAAGCTGAGTTTGATATATTGAACTGACTTTTTATTTTTCTTGATTAAAGTCTTAAGGTTTTCTAAGATTCTAAGTGTGGCTGTAGTCTCCAGTGTCACTGTGGGGCACCCAGAGAAGCTTTACGGTGTATACCTGTGATGAGAGCTATGCTTGAGACAAATTTGACGCTGTAATTTTGTTGCAATGTGTCCTACTCTTGTTGGTCTTCAGCTGCCCTGAAGACCAAAATATGCAAATGCTCCTTGTCCTTCATCATCCTCCCTCATTGTGACTTTTTCTCCACGAGCAAGGTGTCCGACACACACACCCATGTTATCCTTCAGTGGAGATTTACCTGTGTCCACTGGGAGGCAAAGATCCTCAGGGGGAATTGGGAATTAGATTTGGAAATATCAATTAGACAAACAAATTAGTCCTGGAGAGGGATAATGTTAATCAGGGAAATAAGTAGTCCCAAAGATGTCTAGGAGAAAGTATTTTGTGCTTTTATCTTGGTTTCCTTTTCCTTTTCCATCACGTTCATCACACTTTCTTGTCTTCTCAAGGAAAATGTTCCTATTTCCTCTTTAAAGGTAGTATTTAGATAGATGTATATCTGAGACCGTGAGGCTGAAATCACTCCTAAAATCATAGTGTTATGGGTTCAAGTCCCAAAGAAGGAAGATGACCACTATAATGTCCAATTTAGAGAATTTTATTGGCTGGCACAATAGACAGCTATAGCCAGACGGCAGGAGACAATGAATTCTCCCAGGCCTGCCATGCTGTAGGGAAATGGCGCTAGTTTATATAGGCTACATTCCTGGCTCAGGGTCTAGGGGCTTATCTAAAGGAAATTGCTGAAGCAGGGAGCACAGATGCAAAAATAGCGGTTTAGTCAGTTCACAGGAACACTTGATAGTAATACCAGGGTCAGTGTGACCTCCTGAGTTCGAATAACAGTCCCATACAGTAAACACCACCTGTGAGGCTTCTGCCCTAGCTGCCTCAAGGCCAGGAGCTCGGCTGCTTTTAGAGGTTCTGAATTTTCACAAGGAGCTCTATTGTTTGATTCCTCCCTGTTTTTATGGAAAGAATCAAATCGTTGTTCTTCGGTGTAATTCCATGAGCTTTATAGCTCTGATTCTATTTTGTATGAATTTGATAATTGCATGTAGGATACAGGGACCGAGAAGCAGGAGGGGACCAGCTAATCCAGTTATAAGGGTAGTAACCCAAGGGACCAGTTGATGAGGGTTTGGTACCAATTTTGGGTGGAGTCTGTTTATTTCTTTTTTCTATACTTTCTCTGACCACTGCTAATGTTTCTTTAACTATTCCAATTTTATTAGCATAAAAGCAACATTCTTCTCCTAGGGCAGCGCAAAGTCCTCCTTGTAAGAACAGGAGGTCTAGCCCTCTTTGATTTTGGAGAGTGACTTCAGCAAGAGATTCGATTTGGTTGGACATTTTAGAAATTGAATCTTCTAACTGGCTTAAGTCAGTATTTATTGCTCGGGACAGGCTATTAAGCCCATGCCCATGTGTTGTTGTTGTTGTTGTTGTTGTTGTTGTAAAGTGCCATCAAGTCAGTTCTGACTCATAGCGACCCTGTATAGGGTTTCCAAGGAGCAGCTGGTGAGCTTGAACTGCTGACCCTGCAGTTGAAACGGCTTTGTAGTCTAGCACATTAACCCACAGCACTATACCAGGACTCCAGGGCTGAAATACTTAGAGCTGAGGATCCTGCAATTTCTAATCTGACGAGGAAGGGGATCAAGATCGGAACTTGGGTGTGGCCTATAATTGTAGGCAAGGTTTCATATCTTCATTTACAACAATAGTAAGACCCTGCATCATTGTATTGCCAGGGGGCATGGCTGCCTGGACAGAGGCAATTGCCAAGGTTCTGCATGCTCATTCTTTTTGAACATTACTACATGCATAAGGTTTTCTAGAATTGCCACATTGTTTCTTCCTTGCACGGTGGCACAGGTCCACCCAATGCTTTTGGAGGAGAAGGCTATACGGGGGCCCATGTGGAGCAAAGGTCAACAGTAAAGGTGAATGGGGTGGGGTTACTTGTATTTTTAACCAGGGTATGATTAAATATATTAAGAGCTCTGGTAGCGTAGTGGTTATGAATCAGGCTGCTAATCTCATGGTCAGCAGTTCGAAACTACTAGCTGTTTCGCGGGAGAAAGATGAGGCTTTCTGCTCCCGTAAAGATTTACAGCCTCGGAAACCCTGTGCAGGGTCGCTATGGGTCGGAACCGACTCCACGGCACTTAACAACAATGATTATATATTATGTTCCCTGTGGTTCTTTGAATTTTTAGAGTCCATAATTACTTTTCCAGGAATAGCGACCAACCGTGTGTGTTGGGAAGGGGCAGCAGTAAACAGATTAAGATCACGAGCGTGCGACAGTCTTAGCTTCAGAGGACACTCCAGATCTTTGACGGCTCGCCATGCTGCGTCGGGCTCGGGAGCAGTTTCAGGTGAGAGTGATGTACTCACGGAGTCACTCCATCTACTTGGACGGCAGATGGGGTGGTCAGGATAACAGTGAAGGGGCCCTTCCACTGAGGTTCAGGTCCTGAAGAGGTGTGACGCTTGACTAACACAAAGTCACTTGGCTGAAACCGGTGGAGAGGTTCTGGCGAGAAGAGTGGATATGGGATGGCGTCTTTGACTGCACAGAACACTTCTTGCTGAGTGGCCTGGAGTGTCTGTAAAGACCTCAGCAGTTGTTGATTATGTACTTCAGCTTGTTTAAAGTTGTGCAGTTTTGGTAATAGAGAAGGGGGCCTTCCAAACATAATTTCATAGGGGGTGCATCTGGCGCGGAACAAGGCAAAGTGGGGGAGTAGGGCAGGCCAGTCAGCACCTGTTTCAGGTACATATTTGGACAGTCTCTTTTAGGGTTCTAATCATTCTTTCTACTTGTCCAGAACTTTGGGGTCGATAGGCACAATGCAATTTCCATTCGATTCCCAAGGATCTGGAAATGTGCTGGGTCAAGGTAGCAGAAAAGGCCAGTCCATTATCTGACCTGAGGGACTGAAGGAGCCCATACCTGGGGATTATTTGTTATAACAGCTTCTTTGTGATTACTGTAGTCATTTCATTTTGGGTGGAAAATGCTTCGTCCCACCCCGAGAATGTGTCTACTAGAACCAGCAAGTATTTTTGCGACCGAGCTGGGGGCTTAACTTCAGTGAATTCTAACTCCCAGTGTTCTGGCATCTGTTCCCGGTACCTAACTCCTTCAGAAGGGGGGGGCGGGCGGGGCTGTAGTTCGGGCATTTACTTGAGCACATGGAACACACCTGGTCACTAGGCTGTCTAGGAACTTGTTTAAGTGAGGAATATATACCTGTTTTCTAAGCAGTTCACTAAGTTTAGTTTTTCCTAAATGGGTGGCCTGGTGCATTTGCTGCACTATTGACTTACCCAACACCTCAGGCACCACGGTCCTACCATCAGGGAGAGTCCACCATTCTGTAGCTTCTTTCCTTACTGAATTTTGCTCAGCCCACTGAATTTCTTCTTCAGTACAGTGAGGTACTGGGGGTAGCGAAGGCTCCGGCAAGGGTACTAGAGCCAGTGCTGGGTCAGGTGACCCTGAAGTGGCTACTCGTCTTGCTTCTTCATTAGCTCTCTGGTTCTCTACAGCTTCTTTGGTGCCCCGGACAGTGCATGATGGCTAGGTTGGAGGGCAGCCGTACAGCTTGGAGTAAAGTGAGAATTTCTTCTCTCAGATCCTGACAGGTCTATACTCTATTCCCTGCCTTGTTGCTGTTGTTAAGTGCCATCGAATCGGTACTGGCCCATAGCAACATTATGCACAGCAGAAGGAAACACTGCCTGATCCTGGGCCAACCTCACTATTACTGAGTCCATCAATGCTTCCATTTGACCAGTCCATCCCCCTGGGGGTCTTCCTCTTTTTCTCTGACCCTCCACCTTACCAAACATGATGTCCTTCTCCAGCAACTGCTCCCTTCTGACAATATGTCCAAAGTATGAGAGATGAAGTGTAGCCATCTTGGCCCCTAAGGAGCACTCTGGCTGCACTTCTTCCAAAATGGATCTATTGGTTCTTTTGACAGCAAATAGCACTTTCAATATTCTCCTCCAACACCATAACTCAAGGGCATCAATTCTTCTACGGTCTTCCTTATTCACTATCCAGCTTTCACATGCATATGAGGTTATTGAAAATACCATGGCTTGGGTCAGGCGCACCTTAGTCCTCAAGCTGACGTCTTTGCTCTTCAACACTTTAAAAAGGTCTTGTGCAGCAGATTTGCTTAATGCAATACATCATTTGATCTCTTGACTACTGCTTCCGCGAGTGTTGATAGTTGATCCAAGAAGAATGAAGTCCTTGACAACTTCAATCTTTTCTCCATTGATAAGTTGTTGTTTATTGGTCCATTGGTGAGGATTTTTGTTTTCTTGACCTTGAGGTGTAATCCCATACCGAAGGCTGTGCTCTTTGATCTTCTTCATCAGTAAATGTTTCAAGTCCTCTTCACTTTCAGAAAGGTTGTATCATCTGCATATCACAGGTTGTTAATGAGTCTTCCTCCAGTCCTGATACCATGTTTTTCTTCATAGAACCCAGCTTCTCGGATTATTTGCTCAGCATACAGGTTGAATAAGTATGGTGAAAGAA
>NW_006408643.1:6747631-6774463 GCF_000296735.1 Chrysochloris asiatica | reverse complement strand
ATCAATACATCTTGATTGCATGTTTGATCAATTTCAGATTGAAGAAGTTGGTAGAATTCTTCTATTTCATCCTCACTGGCTTTAGTGGTTGGTGTATAAATTTGAATAATAGTGGCATTAACTGGGTTTCCTTGTTAGGTGCATGGGTATTAACCTATCACACACAGCATTGTACCTCATGACTGATCTGGATATGTTCTTTTTGACAATGAATGCAACACCATTCCTCTTCAATTTTCCATTCCCTGCATAGTAAAACATGTGGTTGTCAGATTCAAAATGGCCAATACCAATCCATTTCAGCTCACTAATGCCTAAGATATTGATATTTATGTGTTCCATTTTATTCTTGACAACTTCCAATTTTCCCAGATGCATACTTCTTACATTCCATGTTCCGATTTTCAGTGGATGTTTACAGCTGTTTCTCTTCATTTTAAGTTGTGCCCCATCAGCAAATGAAGGTCCTGTGGGCTTTTCTCCCACGAGCTTTATTCCATTTGCGTCATCACGGTCAACTCTACTTTGAGGAGGCAGCTCTTCCCCAGTTGCATTTTGAGTGCCTTCCAACCCGAGGGGCTCATTTTCCAGCACTATATCTGACAGTGTTTCTCTGCTGTTCATAAGGTTTTCAGTGACTAAATATTCAGAAGTAGTAGTTTGTCACTCTTACTTCCTAGTCTGTCTTTGTTTGGAAGCTCATCTGAAACCTGTCCACCATGGGTGACCCTGCTGGTTATTTAAAATACTGGTGGCATGGCTTTCAGAATCACAGCAACTCACAAGCCACCACAGTATGACAGACTGACAGACGAGTGGTGCCTTAGGCACCGGTAAAAGAGGGGTATTTCAAGTGGACTGGCACTTGGTTAAAATTCCTGAGGCTCTCAGCCTCCTAATGAGAGACACTATTCCTTCTCTGCCTTCTTGTGACGTAGAGCATTGTTTTACCTGTATCAGAGAGGCTTTTGCCTTGAGCTGCACAATCATGGAAGGTTTATGCCGTGCCAGTCCAGGGGGATTCAATTCAGCACATACCTCGGGGAAGGCCTGCTTCAGATACTCTAGATATTCGTTAGACTGGACCGCTAGAGACTGATTATTCTGTAAAAGATATTCTTCCGACAAAGGGCAGGTTAGTAGGACAGTAGGTGGTTGAACTGTCATGTGGGCATTTGTTTCTTCAAAAGAAATAGTGGCGCGGAGTTTGCGGAGCAGGTCACGGCCCAGCAATGGGTAAGGACAGTCTGGCATTAGGAGGAAGGAGTGAGTCACAGTATGGTTCCCTAGGTTGGCAGTTCTCTTAGTGGTCCACGGGCATCAAGCGGTCTTCCAGTGGCTCCCTGGACTACAATAGAGTCTGAGGATAGTGGTCCCAAAGGTGAGGTTAAGATTGAATAGGTGGCCCCCGTATCTATCAGGAAGCTGATAGGTTTGCCCCCTACTTGTACTGTTGTCTGGGACTCAAGGGGTACCAGCCCGGGTCCCCCAATCCTGACCTGTCAGGTTAAGGATGGGGGTGCATGAGCTCCACTTCTCTGTGGGCACTTGTTTTTCCACTATCTTCGTAGCTTGCAATATGCACACTGGTTCCTTCGCAGGGGAGTTTGACTTGAGGAGTTTGTTTCAGGCTCATCTCTCCCCCGGCTATTATTTCTGGGGAGCTGGTCAGTTTCTCTTAGGGCTGCTACAAAGGCCTTTGCTACTGCTTTCTTTTCTGCTTCCGTGGGAAGGTCTCTATTATTGTAGACTTTTCTGGCTAGTTCTACCAACTCTGAGAGATTCTTCAAACCTTTCTAATTTTTGTAGCTTTCACTTAATGTCAGGTGGTGATTGAGCAACAAAAGCCAGGTTGATGGCTCGCTCGCTGGTTTGCTTGGGCTTCAGGATCAATGGGAGTGTAAGTCCGGTATGCTTCCAGCAACCTCTCCAAAAATTCATCAGGGACTTGCCAGCGCTCTGGGTGATGGCGGTTACTTTGGAGATGTTGGTGGGCCACCGAGCTGCTCCTTTGATCCCAGCCAGTAAGTACTGCTGATAGCTTTTTAGAGAGCGCAATCCCCCCGTAGTGTTAGGGTCCCAGTTTGGCCTTTTCTGAGGAAATTCTTCCTCGGTTTTATCTGTTTTCCTCTTCAGTACCCCCTAGAGGACCAATGACTGCTCTTTGGGCTTCTTGCTGGTGTCTGCTTCTCTCCTCGGCTGTAAATAATACCACCAAAATCTGCTGGCCACCATCCCAGGTTGGCATATGGGTGTGAAAAACAGATTCAAAGAGCCCTAGTCGGGCCTGGGGGTTTTTCTGAGAAAAAGGTTCGGAGTGGAGGGGGGAGCAAGCGGGTGGGTCTCCAGAATTTGGGGCATTAGGAGAGTGCATGGTAGTTGTTGGGCTAGCAGGCAGGTTGACTGTGAGGGAGGGGGCAGTTCTACATTCTTGGGGACTGGGACTGGGAGGGGGGAGGTATGAAAATAACCTAAAGGAAATCAAAAGACATTGATGCCTTAGGCTCAAGAGCCTCAGCCTGTTCACAACCAAGCAGCCAACCTTTATAGTCCAACAGAAAAACATGCATTCCTTTATTTCCCCACTTCCCATAGTTCGGAAAACAGAAGAATTTTATAAATAAGTCAGACAATAAACCAAAAGGAGTACAATCTGGGGGTAAAAACAACCGAAGTACAGTATGAGATGTCTATTGGCAGCTGAAGAGAAGTTATACAGAATTGCACTTAAATCAGCTCTGAGGCTAAATGCAAGCAATTCACAGTTTGTTTTTTTTTTTTTTAATTAAATGTTTTTATTTTGCATTGAGTGAAAGTTTACAGGGCACATCATCAGCTTCACATCACAGTTTCTTTTACATGCCAGTTCTGATTATTCTTTTATAAGTGCTATTGTGTGCTATTTTCAAAATATTACATCATTCATCAGTGTAAGTGACATCATTCATCAGTGTAAGTGACATCATTCATCAGTGTAAGTGACATCATTCATCAATGTAAGTGATGATCTCATTGCACAATCTCTGGGTATGTCATCTAGCTGAATGAAAATGAAACTCTAATTATTATTTTAAATAGGAACCAAATGATTTAAGGGGAAGTATGATTTTTAGTAACAGTTAAAAAGGAGGAAATGAGAATCTAAAATTGGAGCTAGTCAAAAAAGTATAGATGATCATGTATGTATCATGAAACGTGGAATCAGACATTCATTTTGTTGAATAAAGATAATGAGCTGAATCAGATCACCTGCACGCTTTCACGTAAAATGAAAAACAACTAAAAATTTGCCTTAAATAAGGAAATTAATTTTGTGATACTTTAAAAAAGCATATGAGCATATACTTCTCTGAAGTGCTAAGAGGCAAATTTGTGCTCTGCTGATAACCAAAAGGCCTGTCGGTTCAAACCCCCCCCCCCAAGCTCTGCAGAAGAAAGACCTGGCTATCGTCTTCTTGAAAGATTTCTTTGGAGCATTACAAATAGGATTCCAGAAGAAAATCACAAACTAAAAATACTCAATGGAAACTTCTTCTAGGCATAGAAGAGAAACAGCAGAAAAACAGGCTTTTATATAAATGCATGGACTCCTGGTGTGGCTGTCAGCAGAATTCTTAAGCCTGCTGCCGGGGACACTTTTCAAGCTACTCAGGGCGGTTTGGGGCTAGGTTTAAGTAGACATCTATATAAGGATATTGGTCTGGATGCCCTGGGGACCCCATAACTCAATGCCAGATGGCCCAGGAAATGTGGGGGGCAAATGTGCAGATGTCAGGCCATTCCACATCAAAGGTAGGCAATTCTGATTAACATAAGGTATAAGGTCCTGAGGCTGCCCGGACTGAATCTAATACCTTAGTCATCAGAAGAAGCAGTTCGAAAGTTACTTAGCATGCACTTCCAAGGGCTGCTAACCGTGGTACATGACTCCTATTTTTGATTTAGACAGACAGAAACAAGTAAGAAGAAATCTATTTCCCAGGGTTCAAAATCCCGCAGGGTCCCCTGACTGGAGAGGTTGAATAGCCACTCTCTGAGAGGCATGGAGTCGCCGCCAGTCCAGCCAACAATGCAGTAACTGATTTCCTAGGGCACAGGCTGTCATCTTGACCCATTGTCCCGGTTATTGTCAAAGCCTTCCTCTGTTCACAAACCCACAATTACTTCATAGAATTTGTTTCCCTTTATATACCAATATGTACAAAGAAATGTACAAATGAATTCTTTTCTCAGTGACCATTTTTCTCCCAAGACTTTACATTGTTATCAATTTTTACAGATTGTTGTATTCAGATTAAAAGCCGTGGATCAAGTCCTCTACAGGGTGTTTTATCCAGTGAGAATGAAATATCCAGTGGAGAGAAAAAAAGTTTAATAATCAATGATTCCTGGTCACATTCGGGAGAGAAAGAGAACCTTTATAATGTTGAAGGCAAGCTCCAAAACCAAAAAAGGCGTTTACGGTAAGTGGACGTGCCCGACAGACTGTGAGACGATCTTGAAATTAAAGAAAGTATCGCTGCACTCATAATTTTAAGACTACAGTATTTTCATGAATGTGCTATGCATATTGAAGATCTTGAAAGAGAATTCTGTTGGGAATAGTAGTCAGGAAACCCCACAGTGAGAAACAGTTTGAAAGAAATGACTTTATTTATATTAAGCCTTCAGCCCAGTATCCAGGTTGTTCCACTTTGAAACAATGTAGATAATCTAGTAAAGAATGTACTGAGAATGTGAAATATGGTCATAATAATCATTCATGTACTTTTCATCTTCAGGGAACATGTGAGGGATGACAGAGCACAGGATGTCCTTGTATGTGACGTATGTGGGAAAGTCTTTAGGCGTCCCATGTGCTTTAAACTACACTTAAGACAGCACAGTGAAAAGAAAACCTATGAATGCAAGTACTGTTACCAAGCCTTCGCTCGCTACTCATCCCTTCAAAAACACATGAAAACGCACACTGGAGAGAAACCCTACAAATGCAAGCAGTGTGGGAAATCCTTCACTTGTTACTCCACCCGGTATGGACATGAGAAAATACACCAAGAACATAAACTTTATGAATGTAAGCAATGTGGCAAAAGTTTCAGGTGTCGCAAACACTTTCAACAACACGCAAACGTGCACAGCGGAGAGAAACCCTATGAATGTAAGGAATGTGGGAAAGTCTACAGTCTGTCCACCAGTCTCCGGCAACATATGAAAAGACACATTAACAAAAGACCCTACGAATGTAAACAGTGTGGGAAAGCCTTCATGTTTCCCTCATGCTTTCAAAGACATCAGAGAACACACAGTAAAGAGAAGCCCTATGCATGCGAACAATGTGGGAAAGCCTATAGACGCCTGGAATCCCTTCAAGGACACCTCAGCAAACACAGCCGAGAGCAACCTTAAGAATACAAAGGATGTAGGCGAGCTCTCGCCCACCTTTAAAATCTTGCACGTGAAAGAAAACCGTATGAGTATAGACTTTATCTATAAAACCTTCAGGTCTAGCACTTCCCTTTTTGTGTACACATAAGCTCAGAAAAAGAAAAGTTTTAATTGTTAAAAGATACTGCCTTTCTAAGTACCTCAATTAATTTCTAGTTCGTGTTACTCAGAGTAATAAAAAGGACCAGGTTTTTTGGTCTTGTGGATACTGGTAGAATCCCCAAGACTATGACTTTTGGTTACTTGAAGGACCTGAACTGAACTTCCATCGTTCAGCTTACAGCCAAACAACAACTGTTAGCCTGAACAGCAACCATCCAAAATCAAAAGCTCAGAAATTGCTCTGGGGAAAACATCAAACTGTCTAAGAGCAGAGTTGTTGTTAAGTGCTGTTGAGTCTACTCCGACCCATAGGTTTCCGAGGCTGTAAATCTTTATGGGAGCTGAAAGCCTCCTCTTTCTCCCACGGAACCGCTGGTAGTGTCGAACTGCTGATCTTGAGATTAGAGCCTGATTTGTAACCACTACGCTACTGGTAAATACAGGAAGGAAGGAGAAAGAGTGCTAGTATATTGTAGCTTTTACAATCAGCCTCAGGAAACTGGGCGGGTATGAGTTGTTGACTGGAAGACAAATTTGCTGTGTAAACCTTCACTCAAATCACAATCAAAAGTTTTGATTTCTAATATAAACATCTAAGATAATATCCCTCTGTTATTGAGTAACAGAAATGACGAAGTACTGGACCACTCACCAAAAAGTTGCTGGTCCAAATCTACTCAGAGGTGTTTCAGAAGAGGGTTATGGCCATCTTTCTAAACCAGCCGTTGAAAATGCTGTGAAACGCAGTTCCGTTCTGAAACACTCGGGTGTCAGCCATCAAAACCCACTCAGTGGCTGCTGGCTGGTTTCTATGTACTCCTGGCTGTATATCATGTGTTTTGTTCTATGAAACTTTAAAGTAAACTTTAAAGTTACGTAAAACTTGACTTTGTTATGATATGATGACTTTGAAGGTAAGGTACTTTGCTCGTTTTCAATCGGTCAGTTGGTTGATTGTGTGCCATCGAGTCTTCGAATCAAACCACCCTGTGTAGGGTTTCGGAGGTCATCAGTTTACAGAAGCATACAGCCTCATCTTTTTCCCACGGAGGAACTGGTAAATTCAAATTGCCTAGTTAAGGAGCTCTGGTAGCGTACTGGTTACGAATCGGGCTGCGAACCGCAAGGTCAGCAATTCGAAACTACCAGCTATTCCACGGGAGAAAGATGAGGCTTTCTGCTCCCGTAAAGATTTGCAGCCTCGGAAACCCTGTACAGGGTCCCTATGAGTCGGAACCAACTCCACGGCACATAACAACAACATATAAGAAGTTGTGAATTCCTATTTTGCACTATGTTCCTGCTCTATGGTCACAATGATACGAGACTTTTGGGATTATTTAAATTTATGTTTTGGTCTACTATTGCAGACATTCCATTGGCTGACTCAGTATCTACCTGGTGTCTCTTCTGTAATTGTTAGTTGCTGGTCTAAGTTTCTTTATGGAATCGCCCAAATAATGCTTTTACCAAACTCTGATGGCCTCCTTATGTTTCCCTTCTGAAGCAGGTGTGAAATCATAGACCCATTCTCAAAGTGCTCTACCCCCGTTACATTCAGCTGGAACTAATTTAAAAATAACGCCCAGCGACGAGATAGCAGGTTAGGCAGACTTACCACACGGACCTTCTACAACAAAGATAGGAGAGACCAAATGAAGTAGTTAACAACCCTCTGGAACCCTGAACTCCAGAGGAAAGGTTAGCGAAGTGGGTAGAATGCTTGCTAGAAGGAGAAGGAGAGCAGGGCTGGACAGCAAGAGGGGGACTACCTGGGAAACATCCAGCCAGGTGCTCAGAGCCATTTTGGGGGCAGCTTTGGCAACTGAAGGTTGCCTAATTTCTTTTGCTCCACCCTCCACTTGTGGCCCGCTCACACCCTCATCCACTGCCTGCTCTCCAGAAGTTTGGGAGCCGTGTACTAGGAAGTCACACCAGTATGAGTTGGGGCCAGCTGCAGTGCTTTGGTGCTGGGATTCGGGTGGGCTCAACTACTTACCTACAGAACCCACAGAGCCACCAACCAGAACAGCATTTAACCAGTCAGTCACCCTGCCCCCAGCTGCCCTGTGGTCCTAACAGACTCTAAAACCAGTTTCATCAAAGGCCCCAGGAAAGACTTCCAAATGGAGTGCCCTGAGCATGGATAATACTGAAGCCAATAGGAACGCCATCTAGGACCAGGAACTCTGCTGTCAGATTCCCAACCCCCCCACCCCCCACAGTAGCCTCTTGGTTCTGGAATTTTCTCCCCAATCCTTAGCAGTTAGTTACACTCTTGTTTTGTTTTGTTTTTTGTTTGTTTGTTTTTTATTTCATTTCTATTTTTGTTTACTCTTTTCCCTCCATATTCTCTTGAATTTTATCTTACATTTGTTTTTCCTTCTTGTCTCGCATTTCTCCTTTTTGATCTTTCTTTACTGTCTACTCTCTTTTCATATGCCCTATTCGTGCTTTTCCTAAGAGTTTTAAAAATTACTTTTTATTTTCTATAGCTCCATTTCCCAGGCACACTAGTCTTTTAATTAGGTTTTTAGTTACAGTTAGTTTTTGTTTTCTCGGTTTGCTTCGTTTTTATTTCTTTAATTTGTTAGAGATTATTTTCTCTTTTCATTGTTGGGTCCTGTTTTGTTTATTTTGTTTTGTTTGGTGTTGGGAAGGGAGGGATTACGCTTTCCCACCCTATTGGCAATGGCAAGAGTTCCCATATAGCCCAGCTACAGCCATACCCTCTATAGCGCCACCCAGTGGGCAAGAGCCAACACTCACTCCTATAAGACCTGATCAAGTATAGAAAGCAGCCAACACCAGCCAAACCCACCCTAAACTGAGGTACAATGATACACATGCTTCCATTCTTTTTAACTACAACAAAGGAGACAGTTGGTGAGAACCTAAGACCACATCAACATACAATCATCAATTAAATACAAATAGTTTTATTTTACACAAAGAAACGAGAGAATGGCTCAAATAAATGATCAAGATGCAGAGCCAGAAAATATATTTCTAAGGAGGAATAGGTCTTGGAACTAACTGAAAAAATTTCAAAGAATGATATTAAGGTAATTTCAAAGGATTGACAGAAAAATCAAGGAAAACAAAATGGACACAAAAAAAGAATTCAGGAAAATACTATTTAAGGATAAAAAGACAAAATAAATGCTAATTTTGAAATTATAAAACCTGCGATTAGAAATTCAAAAGATTTATACTGGTCAATACATTTAAAGGGCAAAATAGTACATTCAAAGCAATAGAAACCTGGATTAGTGAGCTTGAAGATAAATCTTTCAATACTAGAAGAACAATTAGAAAAAAAAAAATAAAAAATAAAACTTGAAAGAAAGCCTAAAAGTTAGGTGGGACACCTGGTGTGGCAGTGTGGATTAATGCACTGAATTGCAAAGTTGGCCTGAACCACAAGGTCAGCGGTTCAAGTTCACCAGCCGCTCCTTGGAAACCCTACACAGGATTGCTATGAGTCTGAACCAACTCGATGGCACTACACAACAACAAAAAATGAAAAGGAACGACTAACACAGCAAAATGATAGCAATTAATTCATACCTATTGATAATTACACTTAATGTAAATGAATTAAGTGCACCAGTCAAGAGGCATATCAAAAAGATGTCAACAGCCTATATGTCATTCAACAGAACAATGGTTAAACACACTATGGTACATACACAAAATGGAATGTTTTGCAATGTTGAGTAACGATGAATCTAGATTTGCCTCAGCATGGATAAAGCTGGAGATTACGCTGTTGCTCTTGGATGCCATTGAGTTGATATTAATGCCTAGGATATCGATGTTAACGCATTCCATTTCATTTTTTACAATTTCCAGTTTTCCTAGATTCATACTCCGTACATTCCACATTCCCATTATTAATGGATGTTTACAGCTGTTTCTCTTCGTTTTGAGCTGTGCCCCATCAGCTCTGCCCCATGATCCCAAGGGCTTGGCTCCATTGGTGTCAGCACGGTCAACTCTATTTTGAGGGGGCAGCACTTCCCCAGTCTCATTTTGAGTGCCTTCTAACCTGAGGGGCTCATCTTCTGGCACAATCTCTGACCATATTCCAGTATTCTTCAATATATCACGTTTCAATATTCAACATCCTGGTTTTCCGTGACTAAATATTCCGAAATTGTCTGTCTCTCTAGGAGACACAGGGAGGAACGCTCAAGTTAGACTGAATAGCGGTAAATACAGATATCTGTTGGTACATGGAGCAAATGACAGTCTGTGCAATGAAGCAAAGTGTAGGAGTTGTCGAGTGTAAAACTGGTGATCTGCTCTGTAAACCTTCACTCAATTCACAATAAAAAGTTGTTTAAAAAATAGAAAACTGAGCTGAATGCCACCCTTTGTCTCAGTCCCCTTGTGTTCTGTGCCTACCAGTTAGTTCTGTCTGCTGACTTATTATTATCACCTTCACCTTCTCAAATTCCAAGGTCCTCTCCACCCCAGCTCCTCCTCCCCTTGGTACATGTGTCTCCGTGAGCCCATCCTCCACCTGAAATCCTTTTCACCTCTGACTCTTTGGACCCACAGGTGTGTGGGTTAGTGCTTTTGGTAACAGCCTATTTGATTTTCTTCATTTCAGAGTCTTCTGACTTAACCCTTGGTCTTGCTTCACTCTTTACCATCTAAACGTCATTGAAATCAATCTGTACTAAGACTTGGAATCATTTTTACACCCGCATTACATAGCTGTAATCTCTGAGCTCACACTGCAGTGCAGACCAGTATCTCCAGCTCCCAGTTGGAGCTCTCTGCTTTGATGGAACATGTGCACATGTGCAGATAGGATCTGGGGACATCCCACCCCATCTAACCCGACACAGTGGCTGCAATTAACAGGGATGACTGTGAGGGTGGCCCAGGACCAGGCACTGTTTGTTTTGTTGTGCATAGGGTCCCTGAGTTAGCATTGACTTGACAGCAGGACAAAAGAAAATTCCGGAATCAGGGTTTAATGT
This sequence comes from Chrysochloris asiatica, assembly GCF_000296735.1. Classification (NCBI taxonomy): domain Eukaryota; kingdom Metazoa; phylum Chordata; class Mammalia; order Afrosoricida; family Chrysochloridae; genus Chrysochloris; species Chrysochloris asiatica. The sequence continues at coordinate 6,763,922 of NW_006408643.1, read as the reverse complement.
GAGCATTAAAACCTTGCAGGATGTTGAGGCCTGAGACCCTCCTTGCTTGAACAATTGAGAAGATGTGTAGGACGTGCTTGGAGTAGAGCTGAGCCAACAAGTCTTGACATAAGCCATTTAGAGGGCTATCATTGCTGATGTCAGATGGATCTTGGCTGAAAGCAGAGAATACCAGAAAGATGTTACCTGTACTTTATTGACTTACACAAAGGGTTTTGATTGTATAGATCATGACAAGCTTTGGACAACTTTGTGGAGAATGAGTATCCAGGAATACTTAAGTGTGCTCATAAAGAACCTGTTCATAGACCAAGAGGCCGTTGTTCGAACACAATAAGGAAACACCAAATAGTTTTCAATTAGGAGAGGTGTTATTCCATCTTTATGTTGAACAAATAATCCAAGAAGCTGGATTATATGCAGAAAAATGTGGAATCAGGGGTGGAGGAAGACTCATTAACATCCTGTGATATGCAGATGATACAACCTTGCTTGCTGAAAGTGAAGAGGACTTAAAACATTTAATGATGAAGATCCAAGACCACAGCCTTCAAGGAAGACTATAGAATTGATGCATTTGAGTTATGATGTTGGAGGAGAATATTCAAAGTACAATGGATCACCAAAAGAACTTATCTGTGTTTGAAGTACTCACAGGCCCTGGAGATAAGTGGCTAACATACCCAGTTTACTCAATACCAAAGCCTGCTGCTCGAGAACCCTTGCATCCAATTCTCTGCTTTGCGTACCCTAAACTCCCCCTCTCTGTTACCTCACTTGGACATACCACAAACACGTAAGTGTGAGCAGACACTTGAAACAGTGTACGCTTCCCAACAAGACCTGCAGGATAGCTCCATCCCAGGGGGGAAGGTCTCTCTTTACAGATGGAAGTGCAGGAGCAGCTGTCCCCACCGAAGACCGAGTCCTGAAAGCAGCAACCCTCCCAAAAGGCACCTCTGTCCAACGAGCTGACAGAGTTCCAAGGCCTCTGACAGAGAGGGGCCTTGGAACTGTCCAGAGAAACTCAGGTAAACATTTACATGGACAGCTGTTATGCATTTGCCACCCTCCACATTCATGGGGTCCTGTACAGAGAGCGGGGATTACTCACTTCAGCTAGAAAGGACATTAAAAATGTACAAGAAATTCTGGCACTCTTAGAGGCAGTCTGGCTCCTGAAAAAGGTGGCCGTTATACACTGCAAAGGGCATCAGTCTGGGTCTGACCCAGTCGCCTGAAGTAACCAACTAGCTGACCTAACGGCTAAGGAAGCCCCCCTCCATGATACACCCACGGCCTCTATACTATTACCCCAGTACCCGCCTCAGACCCCTCGTAGACCACCACTGAACGAGAACGGGCCACTTCTGAAAAGGGAGAACTACAGTCAGGACGGTGGGTACTACCCAACCAAAGAGTTTTCATTCCTGGCTCAATAGCACCTTATTTGGTGCAACAACTCCATGGGCCCACATACATGGGAAAAACAGCCATGGCCAAACTATTGGGGAAAACTTTCTATCTTAACCATCTACATGCCTTGTGTGCCCAGATGGCCCAGCGGTGTGAGGTATGTGCAAAGAACAATGCTAAACAGGGACTCACTGCCCTGCAAGGAATCAGGTACAGAGGAACTACCCCAATGGAACATTTGGAAATTGACTTCACTGAACTTATGCCAGCTCCCTTGGGTTACAGATACTTTTTAGTAGCAATTTGTATCTTTTCAGGATGGGTGGAAGCATTGCCCACTTGTTCCGAAAAGGCCCGGGAAGTAGTCAGATTACTCCTTAAGGAAATCATTCCTAGATACGGCTTGCCCTTGTCAATTGGCTCAGACAGTGGACCAGCTTTTGTTTCTCAGATCTCGCATAGCCTTTTTAAGGCCTTGGGCATCACTTGGAAGCTTCATACTGCCTACCGTCCTCAGAGTTCAGGACAGGTAGGATGACAAAATAGAGCCCTAAAGTCCACCCTTGCTAAATTGTGCCAGGAAACTGGATCTACGCCTTACATGTTACCCACAGCCCTATTGTGCAGTCGGTGTACTCCTGGGTCTGGTGGGTTTTCCCTCTATAAAATATTATTTGGAAAGGCCCCTCCTTTCTTGCTAAACTACCTGCCAACCTGGAGCATGGACACCTACACGTGTCCCAATAGCTGCAGGCACTCCAGGAAGTCTTCCACCAAATCTCCAGGTGGGTACAGGACCATAACCCCCTCCCTATAACCACTTTCTGTCAACCATTTCAGCCTGGTGACTTTGTCTATATTAAAAATTGGAAAAAGGAGCCCTTGCAACCCACCTGGACTGGACCTTCGTAGGTCATTCTGACTACCCCATCAGCACTTAAAGTAGTTGGAATAGACACCTGGGTTCACCATTCCCGAGCCAAAGCAGCTACCCACAAACCCTGGATCCTTGAGACTATTCAACCCTTGCGCCTCCGTTTCTGTCGCCAAAATGCCTTCTCTGACTAGCCTTGCTCTCCTTTTATACTATCTAAACTTTCCAGTAACCTTTGTTACTCCACAGCTCCAATACCAATTTCCTTTAACCAGCTATATACCACTGGGGCAACAATCAGCAACATCACATGGACACCAGACAATCCTGCCCTCCTGCGTTTCAACCTGAGCAAATTATTTGGATCTCCTCCAGTCCAGACAATGACCAACCCCTCATGGACACGAGGTCATAGTGGACACTGCCAGGTGGCTCAGGAATATGCAGACCATGCTGGTTGTGACATAAACCCTCTGAAATGAGACTCCAGCAAACCAGGTTCTATTTATTCCCAGGTAACCGGAATGGACAAGGAGCTCTGGTAGCGTAGTGGTTAGGAATCCGGCTGCCTACCTAAAGGTCAGCAGTTTGAAACTACCAGCTGTTTCATGGGAGAAAGATGAGGCTTTCTGCTCCGGTAAAGATGTACAGCCTCAAAAACTCTGTACAGGGTCACAATGAGTTGGAACCGACTCCACGCTACTTAACAACAACAACCGGAATGGGCATGCTAACCCTAATGATCTGACCTAAGTCCAAACTGGGTTCTGCTGAAATAAGACCCCATGTTTAGGAACCTCCAACCTCTAACTGTACAGAACCCCACCCAGACTCCTTAAATCCCATTGCACCCCAACCTGGACCCCACAAATGCTTACCCCTAAGTCTACTTTCATTAACTCCCTCCTCAACTCAACGTCCCCTGACCTAGCACAACACTGCTAGCTTTGTTTAAAACCCAAACCCTCATATTACATAGGTATAGGAACCCAAAGTAACGGAACAATCAATTCCTCTTCGTACCCTGTCGCCCCAGTTTCCCTCACTCTCGAATCTATATCGGGAAAAGCCACTTGTCTCCTCTCTTCTAGCATCTCGCTGGGTGCCTCCAATTTATCAGACATCTGTTCTAATTACTATCAACTCAACAACCTCCTATTTTAGCCCACAACATACTTGATTTTGCCTGTTCTGATGGTCTTAAGACTTGCATAACAGGGTCCACCCAGACAGAAATATGTATATTAGTCCAGGGTTTGCCCCAAATCTATGCTTATGGAGAGGAAGAAAGATTCAATTTAATTGAGCCCCCAGGATTACGCTACCAACAAGCCGCTCCTTTAGTAGGCCCACTCCTGCTCAGATTGTTTGCTCCTGGTGGTGGTGTCTCTGATTGGCTAATTTTGCTCGGTGGTTTGGCCTTTCAGGTTGTTTTCCTTTGCGATTTTGCACCTGGATTTAAGAACCGGTTGGTGTTAACACCAACCTTTTATTTTCTCTACCAGGGTTCCAGATCCTGCTTTCTTTCTCCTTGCCCCTGGGCTGACCCTATCAAAATTGGCCATGCCTTCCAATGCTTATCCTACAGGATTTCTGGAGAGTGGCTGGTGGACTTGAACCGTCAACCTTGCAGTTAGCAATCCAGTGCTTAGCCTACAGCACCAAACCAGTAAGCATGGGTAGGTTCCCTTCACTTGAGGATGTGAGGGCGGGCACTCGCAGGAGACGGAAGGGCAAAAGCAGACCCCCAAGATAAGCACAACCGCGCCGCCTGCGGCTTCGGCTTCCACTCTGGAGAGCCCACTCGAATTCCAACGCCTCGCCAGAGGTTTAGGAAAAAGGCTGAGGTGGATTGAAGCCGCTAGTGGAGCCTCCGGAAACAGGAAGGCGGGGAAAGGCACGATTGACGTGGTGCAATGACCAATGAGGGGCGTGCTCGGGCGGATCTCCGACCAATGGGTCACGCCGTCTGGCGAGGGGGCGGGCATTGGGCCAGGGTTGGTGGAGACCCCTGGCGGCGGCGTGTAATTCGAGTGAACCTGCGGTACATGAATGTGGTCTCTCGGCGGCGCTTCACGCCCCTTAGCCCTTTCCGTACTCGCCTGGCAGCTTCGCCTCACGACGTTCTGTCCGCAGGTGGCCAACTCCGGGGCCGACGGGAGTGAACCCCGAACTTTGCGGGGCCTCCTCCGCGCTGGCCGGTGACTCCTACCGGCCTCCACCGCACACCTCAGTGACCGCTCGCTACACTTCGTCCCAATCCAGGGCGAGGTCTGTGTCTCTACTTTGATGAAAAACGGTGAGTCTGATGACAGCCGTGGGAGATGGCAACCGCGTTGGTCCCAAGGACCTCCGAAACCCCGCGAGGGAGCGCAGTGTCGGTGCGCGGCCAAGCGGGCGACACTCCACGTCGGGCGCGCGAGGCTGGCAGAGGGCAGGTGCTGGATTGGTGATTCATCGCCGGGGGTCAGAGGCATTGGCTCCGCTGCCGAGGCCCGCTTGTCCACAGCGGCAGAGAACCAACTCCCCAGATGGAGTCATAGCCCCCTCCCTCGCCTCCAGTGCGCCCCGCCCCCGGGGTGGCCAGGTTGTTGCCAAGTAACGCTGTGTAACTGACTAAGTGTCCACCACCCCGGAGTTTTCGGTTGTAAACGGATTGCGGGTACAGGAAGACGTTGTTTGTTTTTTTCAGCAATCATTAAAAGTAGTGGCACGTTTCAACACGGGTGTCAGTTCAGGAAATATACAAGAGGGAGGCTGTCAGAGGGAAGATGCGGGTGGCGGGAGACTCAGGGAGGTCTGCAGGAGTTAAGTGAATGCAGGTTAACTGCTGTTAACTGATGGCACACGGGGGCTGGGGTGGGGGTTGGGTTGCAACCGTGTGTTGCCGGAGCCACCTTAAGGAGTTGCCAAACACGCAGATTCAAAAAGGGTTTTAATGTTTTGGCACCTGGCTCGGTGGATTCGTTTCCAGAGACTGAGCCCTTCTTTCCAGTGTAACAAAGGTTTTATAGAGCTTCTTTGGGGGAGTAACTAAAGAGGGACACTTGTTATACCAGGCAGCGGGCATTGGCCAGCAGGTAGCATTTTACAAAAAAAAAAAAACACCACGAAAAAGGTTCATATTAGTGAAGACTTCTTGTCTATTACATTCCATTAGGGGAATTCACATTCTTTAGGGGTTTTTTTGTTCTTTGTTCTCAGAAATGACTTGAATCTTTTACCTTACAGGCTCCTGTTTTCCCAAAAATGACCTGAGCATCTACCATGGTGTAGTGAAGCCAAGTGTATGATGTGTTGAATGTAAAACTGATGATCTGCCCTGTAAACCTTCGCTCCTTCACAATTGAAAAAACCCACACAAGTATAGTGGCAGCAGCTGTGAAGCAGCTTTTTCTTATTCAGTCAGGCCCTTCCCTCCCACCCAGAGTCACGGATCAGTTGTTTATTACAGGTGTTCTTCATTGGACTGTTAGTTATAGGTTCAAGTCCCAAAGAAGGATGATGACCACTATGATGCCCAATTTAGAGAATTTTATTGGCACAACAGACAGCTATCACTGGACAGCTGGGAGACAATAGCTTCTCCTGAGTCTGCCATGTCACAGGGAGCTGGCTGCTAGTTTATATAGGCTACATTCCTGGCTCAGGGTCTAGGTGCTTATCTAAAGGAAATTTGCTAAAGCAAGGAGTACAGAAGCAAAAGTAGTAAGTTAGTTTGCTAATAGGGAGACTAGATAATAGCTAACCAGGTCAGGGCAACAAGGCTACAAATCAGTTTACATAGGTAGAATAACAAAACTATGTATCAGTTTGCTGGTAGGCAGACTAACAAGGCTGCAAATCAGTCCCATTGGTGCCAGGGTCTTTGAGGTACATTGTTGTTGTTGTTGTTATGTGCCGTTGAGTCGGTTCCGACCCATAGCTACCCTGTACAGGGTTTCCGAGGGTGTAAATCTTTACGGGAGTAGAAAGCCTCATCTTTCTCCCGCGGAGCAGCTGGTAGTTAAGTTAATTGCTTTAAGGAATGCTCGGGGTCTATAATCACACAATAAACACCATCTGTGAGGTTTGTGTCTGTTCTATCTCCCCTGAGGTCAGGGGAGTTAAGCCTGTGAGGCTTTTTTCTGTCCTATCTGCCTCCAGGCCAGGGGAGCTGTGATGGCAGGGGGAATTCTGAGTTTTCAAGGAGCTCTATTGTTTCATTGACGGATGACTCAGACTAGGCGCTCATGTAGCAGTTGGTTAGAGGGGCTTTGGACTTCCAAATGTCTTCGTCAGTGTCTCAGGATGGTGGCCCAGCTCATTACTTAGAGGAGGATTTCCTGAGCTAGTTGGAAGGGGTTTGACTTCTTGTGCCTTCTTCAATGTTTTCTGATGGTTGTGCCCCCCAGTCCCTGGATGAAGGACGTCTGCAAAGTTACTCACCTGCAACAAGTCAGGGGACAGGGAAATGACGCTCGAAGCACTGTCTTCCTGGGGAGCTTCTAAGCAAGAAAAAGAAGGTGGCTCTGTAGGATAAGCCCTGAACTATGAATCAAAAAGTCAGTGGTTTGAGCCCACCAGCTGCTCTGTGGGAGAAAGATGAGGCTTTCTACTCCTGCAAAGATTTACAACTTGGGAAATCCTATACAAGGTCTCTGTGAGTTGATTCCACAGCACTTAACAAGAAGGAGGTTATACATATTCATGGGGATATGGACTAATAAGCATATTTAATTATAGGGCCAGGGTGGAATTTGGTACCGTTTGCTCTGACGGGAGGATTTTCTACTGTGTGCTCAGTTGCTGGAGACCAAGTGTGGTGCTGTAGGATACAGTACTGGACCGCAAGGTCGGTTTGAACCTCAGGGTTGGTGGTTCAAACTCATCATCCACTCCTCAGAAACCCGACACAGGGTCCCTATGAGCACTTAGCAACTCAGTTGTTGGGGGAATTCCCCAAGTCCATTCAGTATTACTACACCCCCCCACCCCCCTCATCCCTGCGCGCGCGCGCACACACACACACACACACACACACACACACACACACTTCAGTCTGGTTAGGACCAGTTTTATGAAAAACAGCTTCATCTGGGAGTAAGCTTGAGGAGGAGGACTGGTGTGGTGTTGTGGGTTAATGCGCTGGACTGCAAAGTCACTTCAAACCATAGGGTCAGCAGTTCAAGCTCCTTGGGAACCATATACAGGGTCAGAAATGACTCAACAGCACTGGACAACAGCAAGCTTAAGGAGGACTTCAGAGAGTGGACCAAGCATTCCTGCTTTGTTTCGTTTCTGAGGTTAATCTGTGTGTTGTTGTAATGATGTTTGTGTGTCTTTGAGTGGGTTCTGACTCATAGCAACCCTGTAAAGGGTTTCCAGGACTCCTGGTGTGGCACTGTAGGTTAACAGTTCAAACCCACCAGCTGCTCCTCGGAAACCTTATACAAGGTTTGCAACAACAATAGGGTTTCCAAAGCTGTACATCTCTATGGGAGCAGAAAGGCGCTTTGTCCCACAGAACGACTCGTGGATTTGAACTGCTGACTTTGTGTTTAACAGCATGACTAGCAGTCTCCCTTTAAACTAGGTATCCCCTAAGTCCCTTCAGCCTACGCCTCAGCCCATGAAAGAAAATAATCTTACACTAATACTTCAGTAACAGGAAAACTGTGAAGGTTAGAATGACCCAAGGACACCTGAACAAACATGATAAAGGCTTAGCTAAAATCACCAGCCCACCTGCACAAACAGGATAAGCGTTTATTGGGGGGGTTACTCCCGCAGGATAGGAGTCTGCTGGAATTTTCCACCCCAGGTGATGAGACAAGTCTGTTTTAACTGCTCTGTAATTTTGTATAAAATCCTGTTCCCCTGCTTGCTTCGGGGTCAGAGTGATTTGGGCTGTAGCTGACACTGTGGCCCCCCGGTAATAAACTTTGAGTTTTCGGGTTACATTCTTTCTGACTCCGGCTGCCACAACACCAGGGATCCTCAATGTCTGTTTTATGGTTTGTTTCAAATGCAGCTAGTTTCACAGAGGATATACCTTAGCTCTGTTACTTGAGAATAAACTTAGCTGTGGCTCAGTGGCATCTTTTTTTTTATTTAAGGATTTTATTGTGGATTGAGTAAAAGTTTACAGGGCAGATCATCAGTTTTACATGCAACAAATCATACACCTTGTTTCATTACAATGATTATAATCCCCTCCATGTACCATCAGTTAACAGTATTTCTATTCACTTTAACTCTTTTTTTTTTGTAATAATTTACAGCTCCTCAGGGCACATTTTGCAAGTCTGCCTCCTGGCCACCAGCTCTCAGTCCCTCCTCTCTTCCCGTGAATCTAGAGTCCTCAGCTGCTCCCTCTCTCCATGGCTCCATCTCTGACTGGTGTTGCTGCTTCTCTGAATCGTTTGCATCTTTGAAAGCAGGAGAGACAGAGCAAGAAACAAATCCACACGGGGAGGAGGCAGTTCCAACTTACAGGGACCCCCTAACACCGGAGAGATGAGTACGAGTAACCAGGATGCAAAGACAAGTGTTTCTTTTTTCTCTCTCAGAGCCGTTGCATAGCATTGGTACCTCTACTATGAAACCGCATACGCCCAGGAAGCATGTAGCCACACTGGTAAGATTTTCCTGTCAGAGACTGAGAAACCGGGCAGGTGTTTGTCGGCCCATCCTCAGGCAGAAGCTACCAGAAAGCTGCATTCGAGGATCCTCCTCATCTTGTGCTAAAGCCACTGAGAAGCTCAAACATCTGTCAGCGTCAGCTGCAGTGCCCCAGACCCATTGTTTCACTACAGGATGCCACATCCTATTGCCAAGGTAACACAGGACTTTATTTTTATTTTAGCCGGAAGTCAGAAGTTTTATTCATAGATATTTTTTTTAAGATAATTTTTTTCCCTTTCAATTTGGGTGCTTTTTCTTAATCTTTTACAATAATCGCTCTATGCCGTATTTCTCCTTTTGTGACGGACTGATTTCACTCAGCATAATGTCCAAAGTTCATCCTTGTTATGAGGTGGCTGCTAATTCCTTGTTATTCTTCAGGGTAGTATAATATTCCATGGTGTGTTTGTACCAAAGTTTGTTTATCCAGTCTTCCATAGATGGACACTTAGGCTGTCTCCATCTTTTTGCTATTGTAAATAGTGCTGCTGTGAACATTGGTGTGTATATATCTACTCATATTATGGCTTGTGTTTCTTGTGGGTAAATACCAAGTAGAGGAATTGCTGGATCATAAGGGATCTCTATTCCCAACCTTCTGAGGAAGTGCCATATTGTCATAAAAAAGACAAGAAAGAAGGAAAAGGTCAAATGGATGTCAGAAGAAACACTGAACCTTGCTCTCCAGAATAAAGATGGTAAAGAAATGGAAGAAATGAGGAGGTACAAGAGCTGAACAGAAAATTTCAAAGATCAGCTCGAGAAGATAGAGCCAAATATTACAACAAATTGTGTAAAGATCTGGAATCAGAAAACCAAAAAGGAAGAACATGCTCAGCATTTCTCAACTGGGAAGCCCATTTCCTGATCACATCTACCTGGAGGCATTCAGAAAGCATAAAAAATACCAAAATACATACCCATCTAAGCATTAAGGCCACAGATAATAATATTCAATTATTAATCGTTTGGACCTCTTTCTGTAGGTTTTGAATTGTTTCCAATGCTGTATCTTACTTGATTGTTCCTGTAGCACTTTCCTGACTTCTTCATTATTTTTCTCAACTGCATTGTATAGTGTTTTGATACCTTTTATAATCATTTTTAGGAATTCCTTCTCAGGCATTTCCAAAGCCTGCCCATCTTCCAGTATGGAGTGTAGGTCTCCTTCCAGCTCATTTGCCTCAGTCACTTTATCTCGTTTCTGGACATGTGCAGATATGGTCGTCTGCTTCTGTTTTTTGGGCATCTTCAGGGGTTATCTGTGGCCTTAATGCTTAGATGGGTATGTATTTTGGTATTTTTTTATGCTTTCTGAATGCCTCCAGGTAGATGTGATCAGGAAATGGGCTTCCCTTTTCACTCTTCTTCCTGAGAAGTTTCAGGATACCACTGTTGGTCGTTTTGATGTAACTTAGGATTTAATTTTTGGCCTATTTCCTCTTTTGACTGCTTGTCCCGCTCCACAGTCCCCGTTCAGGACTTGTTTCTAGTTGGAAACAGTTCAGGGCCGGCTGTGGCCTTTTGGTTTTAATTGGAAACTGTCTCTTTAAATTTTGAGGAGATCTGTGCGCATGTGTAGTAGAACCCTCCGAGGGTGGGGCTGGGGTACCCACTAGGTCAGGCACCCCTATAGTCACCCAAATGGAGGTGCGCAGATAGCAAGGGACCAATGAACAACTACCAAAAGAGAAGAATTTGAACACCTATATCTCAGCGGTTCTGCCAGGCGTCTGTGGCCGCTCCGATCCTTCCCCCACGTGGTCTCACCCAAGATGGAGCAGCCGAGAGTCCCGGGCTAGAAAGCAATGAATTTCTTGCTTCTGCCACAAATTCCCCCAGCTGTGAGCCTTCCAACCTTCTAAGTATTCCTTTATATGTGGTTCAGAGTTCTGGGACCAGCCCCTGAGCCTGCTTGGTCGGGTATTCTGTGTGGTTGTTGGCGGAGCTCCTTTACTGCACGTCCACCTGATCCGCCATCTTGTTTGTTCTGCCTCTTTATGACTTTTTGCTTTCTTTATGTATGATATTCTTGACATCCCACAACTCTTCTGGTCTTCAGTCTTTAGTGTTTAATGTATCAAATCTGTTCTTCAGATGATCTCTAAATTCAGGTGGGATATATTCAAGGTCACATTTTCGCGTCATCACAGTCAACTGTACTTTGCGGAGGCAGCTCTTCCCAGTCGCATTTTGAGTGCCTTCCAACCTGAGAGGCTCATTTTCCAGCACTATATCTGACAGTGTTTCTCTGCTATTCATAAGGTTTTCAGTGGCTAAATATTCAGAAGTAGTTCATCACTCCTTCTTCCTAGTCTGTCTTCGTCTGGAAGCTCATCTGAAACCTGTCCACCATGGATGACCCTGCTGGTATTTAAAATACCTGTGGCATAGCTTCCGGAATCACAGCAACTCACAAGCCACCACAGTATGACAGACTGACAGACGAGTGGTGGATATTGCCGTAGTCTTAAAAAATTTTTTTGTAACATTGTGAAAATAATATTTATCTCCTGAGCTGCTATTTTAGATGTTTTCTGAGGGTATGTGTTTTCACTCTTTGCTTTCTGCAGTAGAATTGTCGTCATGACATCCTTGTTTTGAGTTTTTGGCAACATGTTAATCCAAAGAAGCAAACAGTAGCTAATGCTTATAAAACCTGTGGCTGTCAAGACGTGCTTGACACACACCCTAAACTCTGTGCGTTCATTCTCCAAAACCCACCCGTGAAGTCTTCACGAGGAACTTCTAAGACCTGAACCTAGAGGAACTAATTGTTGTAACCAAAAGGGAGGTTTCTTTGGTAGAGAGCCAGAACATGAGGAGTTTTTAGTTTTAATCTCTGTGCTGTGTTTTAAGCTCAGACTCCTCTGGATGTATTGTTAAAGCTGCCGGTTAAACGGTAGCAATTTTTAAAACAGACTGTGTTAGAAGGGATGAAATGAAGTGTTGGAACCAGACGGATGGGATCCCAGGAAACAATCCCTGCTGAATTTTGGGATGCTGTTTTATCAACAGTGGCCTTGGCTCCTAAGCTTAAGTGTATGTAGGCAACACACTGTGGCAGACCATCAAGACTGTCTGCCACAGTTTGTGCTTGCTGGAGAAAGTTGTTGTTGTTGTTAGGTGCCATCCAGTCGGTACCGACTCACAGCGATCCTATGCGCAGCAGAACGAAACACTGCCTAGTCCTGGGCCAACCTCACAATTGTTGCCACGCTTGAGCCCATCGATGCTGCCACTTGGCCAATCCATCTCACTGGGGTCTTCCTCTTTTCTCTGACCCTCCACCTTACCAAACATGATATCCTTCTCCAGCGACTGGTCCCTCCAGACAATATGTCCGAAGTATGAGAGACGAAGCTTAGCCATCTTGGCCTCCAAGGAGCATTCTTGTTGCACTTCTTCCAACACAGATCTATTGGTTCTTTTGACAGTCCATGGCACTTTCAATATTCTCCACCAACACCACAACTCAAAAGCATCAATTCTTCTATGGTCTTCCTTATTCACTGTCCAGGTTTTGCATGCATATGAGGTTATTGAAAATACCATGGCTTGTGTCAAGTGCACCTTAGTCCTCAAGCTGACATCTTTGCTCTTCAACACTTTAAAAAGGTCCTGAGCAGCAGATTTGCCTAATGCAATACGTCCTTTGATTTCTTGACTGCTGCTTCCGTTAGTGTTGATAGTTGATCCAAGAAGATTCTCTGGAGAAAGTTAGTGTACCCTATTCCAGTGTTCTCGCCTCAGCGACACAAACTGTTACATGGACTTAAAGTGGTTGCACTATTAGCTAAAGTCCAGCTAGGATCTCGTATTGTTCTCCATTCATGAGGAGAGAGATCCTAAGGGACCATCTTCAGCCCTTATCACTGAAGCAGCATCCTGAGCTCCATCCAAATCTTACTCACTAATCAAGCTTTCAGAAGCATCTAGAAGACTAAAAGAAGAATGAGAACTAAGAGAACCTCGATATTGAATACCGATTCTTCCACTAGTATTTTGCATCATTTCATTCTTAGCTTGAGTTTCTGACCTATGAAATATGATCTTTGAAGCCCCTTAGAATGACATGTAAAATTGTTATTTGCATGTGGTTTTATGAGGGGAGGGTCCATGGCACACATCAGGCTCTTCAAAGCTGGGGTGTCATATAATGCCAAAGGCCAGGGTTTTAAATGTTCCTATTGAAGTCCTGGGGTGGCGCTGTGGGTTAATGCGCCAGACTGCAAAGCCGTTTAAACTGCAAGGTCGGTGGTTCAAGCTCACCAGCTGCTCCTCGGAAACCTTATACAGGGTCGCTATGGGTCAGAACCGACTCGACAGCACTTCACAACAACAACGATAATGGAGTCTTGGTGTGGCGCTGTGAGCTAATGGGCTGGACTGCAAAGTCATTTGAACCACAAGGTTGCTGGTTCAAGCTCACCAGCTGCTCCTTGGAAACCCTATACAGGGTCACTATGGGTCAGAAAGGATAGCACTTAACAACAACAATGGAAAGTGGAGCGCTGGTGTGGCGCTGTAGGTTGATGCACTGGAACTCAAGGGAGGTTTGAGCCATAGGTCAGCGGTTCAAACTCACCAGCCGCTCCTCAGAAGCCCTATACGGGGTCACTATGAGTTTAACTCACTTCACAGCACCATAGCAACACTGGAAAATGCTGTAATGGGGGATTGAACCTTTATTTCCTTGTAGAGAACACCGACAGTGGTGCAGGAAAGAAAGAGAAGGCAAATGGAAAGGCCAAAGACAAGGAAAATGGTTCTGTGTCCAAGAGTGAGCTGCCACCACTGCCAGCTCCAAGTGAAATTGGCCCTTGTCTCCATGCTGTGGTGAGTGTGGGGATAGCGGGCTCTGGAGGTGGGTATGTTCTGAGGTGGGCAGACTGATGAAACTGGCCTCCAGTGCATTGGGACCACAGACATTTTGATTTCTAGATCCTATTGACTCTTGTGCCGTGGAGTCAGTTCCAACTCATAGCAACCCTGTATAGGGTTTCTGAGGAGCGGCTGGTGAGTTTGAACTGCCGACCTGCTTGGGAGTTCTGTTGTGGTGCTGTGGGTTAATGCAAAGTTGTTTGAACCAGAAGGCCAGTGGTTCGAGCTTACCAGTCGCACCTCGGAAACCCTACACAGGGTCGCTATGGGTCAGAATCGACTCGATGGCACTTAACACCAACAATATTGACTGCTTGAGTTAAGGTGAACCCAGTGCATTTTCGTGGAAAATGAACTTTAATGCCATTGTTATTAAGGCTGGTGGGTTTGAACTGCCAAGCTTGCAGTTAGCAGTCCATTGCTCATCCCCCATGCCACACCAGGACCTCCTTTAGGCCATTCATTTGATTACATATCTGATACTTAGAATATTTTAAAGTTTTTATGTTAAATTTTTATTGTGAATTAGGTGAAGGTTTACAGAGCAGATCATCAGTATTACATTCGACAGATTATATACTTTGCTTCAGTACATGGTAGCATTCCCCTCCATGTGTCAACAGGTCACAGTATTTACCTCTATTCTCTTGAACTCTTGCATGCCTCCCTGTGTTGTTTCTCATTACCATCATATTTCCTCTGCTTACGGGTTCAAGCCCACCAGCTGCTCCTCAGAAACCCTATACAGGATTGCTATGTGTCAGAACTGACTTTACGGCACTTACCAAATAACAGCCTCTCTCTTGTGTATTACGTGCACCATCACCCATGTTAACATGTGTCTACCCTTTAGCCCATGCATCATTTTCCCTTCTCTCCTCCTCCCCTTGGAACCATCATAGATTGCTTGCTCCTTTAAGTTTTTATAGCATTGGTCTCATACAGAGTTTGCCCTTTTGTCACAGACTTCACTCAGCATAATGTCCACCAGGTTTAACCACGCTGTGAGAGGTTTCACAGCTCCGCCATTATTCTTCAATGTTTGCCATCTTCCGTGTGTTTATGTATCCGAGTTTGTGTAGTAATTCTTCTGTTGGGGAGCATTTAGGCTTTTGATGTGTCTCACGGAGACAGCATAGTGAAAGGTCCTCGTTTCTTACCCATTCTGTGCTTTATGTGTAATTGTCAGTAGGTATGAGTTGATTGTTGTCACTTTCCTGTCTGGTTTTTTTGGGGTGCTGCTGGATTCTTTGTTCCACACAGTTTTCTATGCCAAGATAATTTTGTTTGTGGGTTTTCTTTTCATTTCTGTTTTGTTCATGCGTACTGAATCTTTCTGAGTTTCCTTTTTCTATTTTGATGTGTAGGTGTTTTTTTGTGGTTTTTTTTTTAAGGTTTTTTTTATTGTGGATTGAGTGAAAGTTTACAGGGCAGATCATCAGTTTTATATTCAACAAATCATATACCTTGTTTCATTACATTGATTATAATCCCCTCCATGTACCGTCCATTAAAGTATTTCTCTCTATCCACTTTAGCTTTTTAAAAATCACACAAACAAAAAAACCCACTCAGGCATATATAATAATTTACATCTCCAAAGGGCACATTCTGCAAGTCTGCTGCTGGCCACCAGCTCTTAGTCCTTCTCTTCTTAGTTGATGAATCTAGAGTCCTCAGCCGCTCCCCCTCTCCATGCCCCCATCTCTGCCTCCATCTCTGGCACTGCTGCTTCTCTGGATAAGGTCCCACATTCTGCTTGTGTGTTCCTCTCTTGATAGTCCTAGGGTCCTCTGTTTCTGGACTGTAAATTAACTACTCCCCCTTTTTTGATACACAACTTCTACATTTACAGTTGTGACAGTAGCAATTAGTCATGATAACAGTTATTCACTATTGAATCATACAAATCTTATCCCCATCTCCTTTCACCTGTATTCCTTTTCTCTGAGGTTACCCTGTAATTTATTAATTTTCCCCCCCATACTTAAAACAGTCAGTTTTAGCTTGAAATGTACTTGACTTCCTTGCCATTTGGAAGTTCTGTATCTGCACTGTTTCCTCTCTTTGCATTGTAATTTACTTCATTATATATTGATATTACTGGTGCCCTATTTTCAATCTTGTAAGTTTGTTTTAAGGAGCTCTGGTAGCATAGTGGTTACGAATCGGGCTGCTAATCTCACGGTCAACAGTTCGAATCTACCAGCTGTTCCGTGGGAGAAAGATGAGGCTTTCTGCTCCCGTAAAGATTTACAGCCTCGGAAACCCTGTACAATGTCATTATGGTTCGGAACCGACTTCACAGCACATAACAACAACAGGTTTGCTTTACTTTAAATCCTTCTATACCTGAATTGTTTAATTCATCAAATCTGTTCTTCAGATGATCTCTAAATTCAGGAGGGATAAATTCAAGATCATATTTTGGCTCTCGTAGATTTGTTTTCA
>NW_006408643.1:6737446-6739124 GCF_000296735.1 Chrysochloris asiatica | reverse complement strand
ACACCTTTATCTCAGTGGTTCTGCCAGGTGTCTGTGGCCGCTCCAATCTTTCCCCCATGTGGTCTCACCCAAGATGGCAGCTCCTGGAGCAGCCTAGTGTCCTTGACTAGAAAGCAGTAGATTTATTGCTTCTACCACAAATTCCCCCCGCTGTGAGCCTTCCAACCTTTTAAGTATTCCTTTATATGTGGTTCAGAGTTCTGGGACCATCCCCTGAGCCTGCTTGGTCGGGTATTCTGTGTTGTTGTTGGTGGAGCTCTCTGCTATACGTCCACCCGATCCACCGTCTTGTTTGTTCTCTGCCTGTTGCAGCTGATTTTGAATTCTCTTTAGCAAAGTTTTGCTTGCATGTGATATTAATAATATTGCCTGATGACTTCTGCATTTTGTTGGGTCACTTCTTTTTGGAATGGGCACAAATATGGATCTCTTTCAATCAGTTGTCTTCCAAATTTCTTGGCATAGATGATTGAACACCTCCAGTGCTGCATCAATTTGTTGAAAGATTTCAATTTGTATTCCATCAATTCCTGGTGACTTGTTCTTTGTCAATGTCTTCAATGCACCTTGGACTTCATTGGCTCTGATCTCTTGAAATGGTTGAATATAGACCATTTCTTTTTGGTACAGTGACTGTGTATTCCTTCCATATTATTTTGATGCTTTCTGCATCATTCAGTAATTTGCCCAGAGAATCCTTCAGTATTTCAAGTCAAGGCTTGGATTTTTCTTTAGCTCCTTCAGTGTGAGAAATGCTGAGCGTGTTCTTCCCTTTAGGTTTTCTAACTCCAGATCTTTGCACATTTCGTTGTAACATTTGACATTTGTCTTCTGAAGCCGACCTTTGAAATTTTCTGCTCAATTCTTGTACCTCCTCATTTCTTCCATATGCTTTAGCATCTCCCATGTGAGTAAAGTTTCACTAAAGGTAATACAGAAACGGCTGCAAGCATACTTTGACAGAGAATTTCCAGAGGTTCAAGCCAGATTCAGAAGAGGACTTGGAACGAGAGATATCATTGCTGATGTCTGATGGATCTAGGCTGAAAGCAGAGATTATCAGAAAGATGTTTACCTGTGCTTTATTGACTATGCAAAGGCTTTCGATTGTGTGGATCATTGCGGAGGGGTTCCTGCCCTCCGCGGGCGTCGTGGGACATGAGCGAATACGCGGAAACATCGGATGAAGAAATGAATGAATATAATGGAAAGGCTTTTCAACTTGCTGTGCTGTCTGGCTATGCTCTCTAGCTTCTGCCCTTGCTTCTGCTTCCTGTTCTCTCTGCTGTCTGCTGTCTGCCTTTTGCCTTCTCCCTCCTGCTCTCTTCTTCTTCCTCCTAGCTCTGCCTCTACTCCTGCTCTCTTCTTCTTCCTACCTTCTGACTGCTCTGCCTCTGCCTCCTCTTGCAGCTTCTTCTGCTCTGCCAGTTCCTTCTGCTACTTCTGCCAGTCCAGCTCAGCAAGTCTTTATTTTTTATACTTTAAATTACACAGTACATGCATTGACACTTTTATCTTTTCTTGAATTATTACACAGTTAGTCACAACATTCTTGCACCTGGTCCTTAGACAGCCTTAACAAGAATACTCTGTGATGTTCAGACTGACCTTCATGTTCTTTCCCAGGATGAGATCAAACTGTTTCTTCTTGTTTCTACTAAAAGATTATAAACTTTCT
>NW_006408643.1:6691970-6736081 GCF_000296735.1 Chrysochloris asiatica | reverse complement strand
TTGCTGGAGAAAGGATATCATGTTTGGTAAGGTGGAGGGTCAGAAAAAAAAGAGGAAGACCCCCAATGAGATGGATTGACCAAGTGGCAGCATTGATGGACTTAAGCATGGCAACAGTAGTGAGGTTGGCCCCCCAGGATCGGGCAGTGTTTTGCTGTGCATAAGGTAGTTATGAGTCGGTACCGACTCGATGGCACCTAACAACAATACTGGCGAGTAAATTTCAGTGTCTCGTCTGACATCCATTTTGGTCTTTTCCTTCTTTCTTGTCTTCTCAATGACCTCTTGCTTTTCTTCCTGTATGATGTTCTTGATGTCATCCCATAACTCTTCTGGTCTTCAGTTGTTAGTGTCTAATACATCAAATCTGTTCTTGAGATGGTGTCTAAATTCAGGTGTGTAATCTTCAAGGTCATATTTTGGTTCTCATGGACTTGTTTTAATTTTCTTCAGCTTCAACATGAATTTGTATATGAGCAATTGATGGTCTGTTCCCCGGTCTGCCCCTGGCCTGGTTTTGGTTGATGATATGGAGCTTTTCCACCGTCTCTTTCCACAGATGTAGTCCATTTGATTTCTGTGTGTCCCGTCTGATGAGGTCCAGGTGTGTAGTCATGTGTCACTGTCTTTAGTGGCAGGTGCATAAATTGCATAATGGTTGTACTAACTGATCTTCCTAATGTTTTTGTTGTTCTTATGTACCGTGGAGTCGGTTCTGACTCATAGTGACCCTGTACAGGGTTTCCAAGGCTGTGAATCTTTATGGAAACAGCCTCATCTTTCTCCCACGGAACTGCTGGTAGTTTCCAACTGCCGACCTTGAGGTTAGCAGCTTGATTCGTAACCACTATTCTACCAGAGCTCCTTCCTAATAGGCATATGGATATTATTATGCTACAGACAGCGTTGTACTTCAAGATAGATCTTGAAATGTTCTTTTAGATGATGAATGTGATGCCATTTCTCCTCAATTTGTCATTCCCGGCATAGTAAACCATGTGGTTGTCAGATTCAAAATGGCCAATACCAGTCCATTTCAGCTCACTAATGCCTAAGATACTGATGTTTATGCATTCCATTTCACTTTTGACAACTTCCAATTTTCCTACATTCCATGTTCCGATTATTAATGGATATTTACATCTGTTTCTCTTCATTTTGAGTTGTGCCCCATCAGCACATGAAGGTCCCAAAGGCTTTACTCCACTGTGTCATCACGGTCACCTCTACTTTGAGGACGCAGCTCTTCCCCAGTCGTATTTTGAGTGCCGTCCAACCTGAGGGGCTGACCTTCCAGCACTCTATCTGAGAGCATTCTTGTACTCTTCGTGTTTCAATAGTCAATATTCGGATGCTGTCCTACAGCGTTCCACTGTATTCATAAGGTTTTCCGTGACTAAATACTCAGAAGTCGTCTGTCTCTCTTCTTCCTAGTCTGGATGCTCAACTGAAATCCGTCCACTCTGGGCGACCTTGCTGCTATTTAAAATACCTGTGGCCTAGCGTCCAGAGCCACTGCAACACGCAAGGCACAACAGTAGCACACAATGACACATGAATGTAACAGACCATCAATTACTGATATACAAATTCAAACTGAAGCTGAAGAAAATGAAAACAAGTCCACGAGAGCCAAAATATGACCTTGAATATATCCCCCCTGAGACCAGAAGAGTTGTGGGATGACATCAAGAACATCATACATGAAGAGAGCAAAAAGTCATTAAGAAGACAAGAAAGAAGGAAAAGGTCAAAATGGATGTCAGAAAAGACACTGAAACTTACTCTCCAGCATAGAGATGCTAAAGCAAATGGAAGAAATGAGGTTCAGGAGCTGAACAGAAAATTTCAAAGATCAGCTTGAGAAGATAAAGCCAAATATTAACAACAAAATGTGCAAAGATCTGGAATCAGAAAACCAAAAAGGAAGAACGTGCTCAGCGTTTCTCAAGCTGGGGGAACTGAAGAAAAAATTGAAGCCTCAACTTTCGTTATTGAAAGATTCTCTGGGCAAATGATTGAATGATGTAAAAAGCATTAAGAGAATATGGAAGGAATACACAGAGTCACTGTACCAAAAGGAAATGGTTGATGTTCAACTGTTTCAAGAGGTAGCATATGATCAAGAGCCAATGATACTCAGGGAGGAAGTCCAAGGTACATTGAAGGAATTGGCAAAGAACAAGGCACCAGGAGTTGATGGAATAAAAATTGAAATCTTTCAAGAAAGTGAGGCGGCACAGGAGGCACTCACTCATATCTGCCAAGAAATTTGGAAGACAACTGTCTGGCCGACTGATTGGAAGAGATCAATGTTTGTGCCCATTCCAAAGAGAGATGACCCAACGGAATGCGGAAATCATTGGACGATTTCTTTGACTTCCCATGCAAGTAAAGTTTTACTAAAGGTAATACAGAAACGGCTACAATCATACATTGACAGAGAACTTCCAGAGGTTTTAGCTGGATTCAGAAGAGGCCATGGAATGAGGGCTATCATTGCTGATGTACGATGGATCTTGGCTGAAAGCACAGACTATCAGAAAGATGTTTACCTGTGCTTTATTGACTATGCAAAGGCTTTCGAGTGTGTGGATCATGACAAGCTATGGACAACATTGTGAAATATTCTGAAACACTTAATTGTGCTCATGAGGAATCTGTACCTGGACCAAGAGGCAGTTGTTCGTACAGAATATGGGAACACTGAATGGTTTAAAATCTTAATAAGTTGTGCGACAAATTTGTATTCTTTCATCACACTTATTCAACCTCTGTATACTGAGCACATCGTCTGAGAAGCTGGGTTCTATGAAGAAAAACATGGCACCATTAACAACCTGCGCTATGCAGATGATACAACCTTGCTTGCTGAAAGTGAAGAGGACTTAAAACATTTACTGATGAAGACCAAAGAGCACAGCCTTCAGTATGGATTACATCTCAACGTAAAGGAAACAAAAATCCTCACCACTGGACCAATAAACAACATTCTTATCAACGGAGAAAAGATTGAAGTTATCAAAGACTTCATTCTTCTTGGATTAACTATCAACACTCATGGAAGCAGCAGACAAGAAATCACTCTTTGTTCCGCAGATGAAGAGACCAGTAGCAGCACCTTAGATGGCCATTCAGGAGCTTTTAAGAGCCTCGTCTTGTAGCAATACTTTCTGAATTGCATTAATACATCCATTGTCCAGCATTTTTTACCAATTCTGACACCAGCCAATCCTCCCATGGCAGGATTTCCCTTCCCCTGCTGCTCTCGGGAATCTGTTGCAGTGACCACACCCCACTCACAGAGCATACTTCAGTGGTTTATGAGGAAGCAGGTGTAACTCCGGGTCAGCTCAGAAAGCCTGGAGGCAGCATAGCTCCTCCGTTCTCAGCTCCTCTCAGCCCAGCCTGTTGCTCGGCCTGTGGACCCCTGTCTGTGCCACTGGGCTTTGTGCTGTCTTCTGTGTTTACAGCCCTTGACCAGTGTGACAGCCGTTTTCAGAAGGTCTTTGCAGGAATTCCTCTCTGTGCGTCTGGTTTCTTAAAAACACTTTCTTGTCGATTTCAAGGCATAGCACTCCCATGGAGATTTTAAAAGGCTCACTATACTATCTCAAGGAGCTCCCGTAGCGTAGTGGGTACAAATCAGGCTGCCAACCGCAAGCTCAGCAGTTCGAAACTACCAGCTGCTCTGCAGGAGAAAGATGAGGCTTTCTGCTCCCGTAAAGATTTACAGCCTCGGAAACCCTGTACAGGGGTCGCTATGAGTGGGAACCGACTCCACGGTACTTAACAACAGAGGTGCCTTGGAAGATAGTCCTGGTGTGATACTTTACAAAGGCTCAGTCACTGAAAACCTGAGTGAGTGTGTTCCTGCTTTGAGGGTTACCATGAATTGTAAGGGAATTAGTTTTTGGTTTTACTTTTTTCATATAGCCTTTCAGATATATCACATGAATTTCGTTATATAAAACTTTGTATAAAACGTGCATTTCCATTATGATGTCATTTGAACACAGTTCTCTATGTCTTGTAATGTTCAATGTGATATAGTATCATATAAAAAATTTCCAATTGCCGCTTTCCATTTGTCGCTCGTCTGGAGAAAGATGAGGCTTTCTACTCCCACAAAGATTTACAGCCTCCGAAACCTTATACAGGGTTGCTATGAGTTAAAACCAACTCAACAGCACTTAAGAAAACCTTTCCATTATATTTCAAATATGTCATAATGATATGGTGTTAGCTGAGTCGCGCTGAAGGAGTTGCCAACGCCATGAGGGTTATAACAAAGGAAGACCTTTATTGTGTGGACACGTAGCTCAGCGGTTTCTTATCCAGAGTGAGTCCCGTTTATAGGAAGGACCCTAGTTTATATCGTTTTAGGGTCTTTGGGGCTGTTTGTTACAGAGTGAGTGAAGGGGGTGGGGGAGGTGTGTAAAGCTGGTATTTGCTACTTCATACGGTGGGAAGGAGTTCACAAAAGCAGACGCAGTGAGGTGTAACCTGGGGGGCTTTGTTACCACCTTGGAGGAGAGTTTGCAACAGGAGGTTCGCTGTTAGCTGTGACAGACATCGTGGGGATGAGGCGGTCTGTTGCGCAGCGGGAATGTGGATTCTGTCCTTGGAATGCGATGTGTGTTCTGGGGCCCAGTGCCTGCCTCAGTGGGACTTGGGTATTGCGTTTGTGGTCCACTGTTGGAGAGACTGTTTTTTGTTGGTTTTGCCACGTGTCCCAGTTAACACAGTTTCAATAGATGTACCTACTGTCACAGGCTGCGGTTAGGTTACAAGTGAACTTGTTTTCTAACCTGTAGCAGCGCCTTTTCCAGCTGACTGAGCCACATGTGGGTCCTCAGGACTGAGTAACAGCCTGACAAATGTTGAATTTTAATGTTATCTGGCTAGGGTTCCCTTTTATCATGGTTTGGACAATTGGACCATCGCTGGTGCCAGGTGGGAATCACGAAGGGGGCTCCGCTGGGTCATAACACAGATGTCCCCCTTCAGAGGTAGCCCACAAAGAGAATTGAGTGGCGTTCTAGCCACAGGCCCCACCTCAGTGCTGTCAGAGGTAGAACCCCATGAATAATGAGGTTTTGGTAGTGGTGCGGCCCACCCTGGTGGTTACTCTGTTATGGTCACTGGGCCGCCAGGTTTGTTAGGAGGAGGATCCTCAGCACAAGGCCGTACCTGGGGCAGGGAATGTTGTCTGTCATCTCAGCATGGCTCAGGTGGGCTGCTCGGGATTCACCTCGTATTCCCACTGGTTGGTTGGGGCGGCTTGCTTCAGTTGGGTGTGATGGATCTAGGCAGGGATCCCCTCAGACTTGGCTGCCGTGGGGGTGGTCAGGATGACAGTGGACCTCTCCACCTGGCCTGCAGTGGGGATCAATCCCAGTTCTTCACCCACACCATGTCACCTGGGCTGAAAGGACGGTACACAGGGGAAGACAGACTGACAGGTAATTTCTCAGTAACTTACTTAGACACTTGGGTAGCTACTTTCCCTAGTGCCTGGAGTTGTGAGCTAATTTCAACTTCTTCCACTTCCCTTAGGGTCCCTGGCAAGGAACAGGAGGGGCGGGGACAAGGTAAACAAAATCTCAAAAGGCGGTTGGATATCCAGTGGTTGTTTCTGAGGGTATATCTGATTAGTAACACAAGTGTGAGAGCTTGGGGCCAGGTTCAACGAGTCTCCTGACACAATTTGCTAAGTCCATTTTTTATGGCACGATTCATGTGTTTGACTTTGCCCGAGTTCTGAGGCCTATAGGCTGTGTGTAGTTTCCAATTTATGCCCAGTATTTTAGCTATGTGTTGTACTATGTTTGCTACGAAGGCCAGTCCATTGTTAGAGCCTATGCTTAGAGGTAGTTCCTATTTTGGGATAATTTCTCATAGCAGAATTCTGGTTACTTCTCGTGCTTTCTCTGTTTGTGTGAGGAAGGCTTCTGCGCACCTGGAATAGGTGCGGACTAAACACTAAGAGATGGTGATAGTCACTCCTTTTGGATTGTTGTTGTTAGGTGCCATCAAGTAGGTACCGACCCATAGCGACCTTATGCACAGCAAACTAAACACTGCCCGATCCTGGACCAACCTCACTACTGTTGCCACGCTTGAGCCCACTGATGCTTCCACTTGGCCAATCCATCTCACTGGGGGGGGGTTGTCCTCTTTTTCTCTGACCCTCTACCTTACCAAACATGATATCCTTCTCCAGCGACTGGTCCCTCCTGACAATATGTCTGAAGTATGAGAGGCGAAGTTTGGCCATTCTGGTCTCCAAGGAGCACCCTGGCTGCACTTCTTCCAACACAGATCTGTTGGTTCTTTTGGCAGCCCATGGTGGTGGTTGTGTGCCGTGGAGTTGGTTCCAACTCATAGCGACCCTGTACAGGGTTTCCGACGCTGTAAATATTTATGGGAGCAGAAAGTCTCATCTTTCTCCTGCGGAACAAATGGTACTTTCGATTTGTAACCACTACGCTACCAGAGCTCCTTGTAATTATTGATTGTTGTTGGTAGGTGGCAACCCATGGCACTTTCAATATTCTCCTCCAACTCCATAACTCAAAAGCATCAATTCTTCTGTGGTCTTCCTTATTCACTGTTCAGCTTTCGCATACACATGAGGTTATTTAAAATACTATGGCTTGGGTCAGATGCACCTTAGTCCTCAAGCTGACATCTTTGCTCTTCAACACTTTCAAAAGGTCTTGTGCAGCAGATTTGCCTAATGCAATACATCGTTTGATTTCTTGACTGCTGCTTCCATGAGTGTTGATAGTTGATCCAAGAAGAATGAAGTCCTTGACAACTTCAATCATTTTTCCGTTGCTAAGAATGTTTATTGGTCCAGTGGTGAGGATTTTTGTTTTCTTTACATTGAGATGTAAGCCATACTGAAGGCTGTGCTCTTTGATCTTCATCAGTAAATGTTTCAAGTCTTCTTCACTTTCAGCAAGCAAAGTTGTATCATCTGCATATCACAGGTTGTTAACGAGTCTTCCTCCAATCCTGATGCCACGTTTTTCTTCATAGAACCCAGCTTCTCGGATGATGTGCTCAGCATACAGGTTGAGTAAGTATGGTGAAAGAATACAACGCTGTCTCACACCTTTCTTAATTTTAACCATTCAGTGTTCTCAGGTTCTGTTCGAACAGGTGTCTCTTGGTCTACAGCATCTATCTAGTGACTCCAGGGTTTCGGGCGGATGCTTGCTTGCTTTCCCTCCTGCGGTTAGCACTCCCCTTTTCTTATATGTATAGTTCCATGAACATGAAGCATCAAAAACAAATACTTGGAATCTGAGTAAATATTAACCCTTTGGTTCTGCTTCGTTTTAGGGCTGGGGTCAAGGCGATTAGTTCAGCCTTTTGGGCAGAGGTTCCCTTGGGGAGCGCCCTTGCCATTATAGTTTCATTTCGAGTGACTATAGTGTGCATCTTGCCCGTTGTTCCCCTCCTGTGTCCAGGAAACTATTCCCATCAGTATATAACACAGTTTCTGTGACCTCAATGCAGTTGTGTTCTGGGGTGCCTTTTCCTATGGGCAGTAGTGTAGTCAGATTTAGGGTTTTTGCTAGTTCTAAGGTGACTTGGGGGTTCTCACCTAACAGCCCCTGGTACTTAGGAAGCCTAGAGTTGGTTAACCAGTGGTGCTCTTTGGTGTTCATGAAGGTGAACACAGAGTGAGTTGTTCTCACTATTAAGGTCTGCCCTAGGGTGAGTCTGTCGGCTTCCGGTACTAGGAGAGTGGTGGCTGCAAGGGTGCTCAGGCTCAGGGGGCCATTCACCCCCCCCCCCCCCCCCCCCCCCAGTTGTTGGGATAGATATGCCACTGGCCTCACCCATGAGCCTACTGTACCTAGTACCCCCGCTGCTGTTTATAATGTCTGACACATAAAGGCCTTGGAAATGTCTGGTAGACCCAGTGCTGATTGGAGTTCCGTTTTAAGCCTCTGGGAGGCTGTTTCTTATTCCCAGCCCCAGCACAGGGGCTCAGCCTCCCAGCCCTCTGTGGCTTCCTAAAGGGGCCGAGAGATTTCAGCAAAGTTTGCAATCTTATTGGTGGCAGAATCCTATTGATCCCAGGAACTCAAGAATTTGCTTTTGAGTCTTGGGATGGCTTGATTTTTACCAGGCTGGTTGATTACACTGCTATGTACACTGGCGCATAGTTTAGAGCCAGCCCAGGATTGTCTTCAGTCCACACCCCAGGCCATTTAGTAAAAAGGGTAGAGTCCTAATTTATTCCGTGGGACCCTTAAATAACCTCCATTTTTCCTCTCAGGGTACTAACAGGGTGAGGAAGAATGAACCCAGAGGTAACTTTAGCTGCAGATCCCCTTTGTCTGTGAAAGTGATCTGCACTTGGAGCTTGTTTAAGAGATCACGGCCCAGAAGCGGGAAGGGACAGTCTGGAATGTACAGGAACTGATCTTTAATTACAGCCCCTAATACACACTTTCGGAGCTGGCAGGCGGCTTGGTTGGCAACACCACCTATAGCTCCCAGAATGGTGACATGTTTCTGAGTCCAGGGAGCTATAGGTTGAGTGACTAGGGAATCGTCCGTTCCTTGCCCCCACTTGGATTCGGATCATAGGCTCCGGGGCTAGGTGAGCCCGACCGGTCGGCATTTTCATTAGTTGGGTGGAATTTCTCTGTAAATCCCTCTAGTTTTTGTGGCTTTCAGTGTTTATCTCCTGAGCTTTGATTTACAAAGGCAGAATTTAACTTTTTTGTTGTTAGCTTTAGTTTCAGGGTCTTGTTTGCAGCTTTTGGTTCTCACTGGAGCCTTATAAGAGGGTTTTTCCATATAGGAGGGAGTATTGCAGAAGCTTTAGGCAGCTGAGTTGTCTGGCTGGGCTGAGTGCTTCCCTGATATATTTTCTGCATTGGTTATTAAAACCTTTGATGCCTGGCCTCTACGCCAGGGAGGCGGTTGTCGGATTAATTAAAGCCAAATATCCATGTACAGGAATTGGTCTGGGTGCCCTGGTTCTCTGGTAGATTGTTTTTTGGGGGGCTATCCTACTCCACAAACTTGGGCCACTCCAGTTCACATAAAGTTCTTTGTTTCCCCGGGGACACAGTTACTTCAAAATCCCCTGTGAGTCCCTTTTTAAAGTTTGCTAACATAGTTCCTAGTAGGGTTGATTTCCCATTGTCCTCCCTCAGACAAACCACAGGCATATCACAAAGAGGAAGGGAGGAAACCAGGGCAAGGAAAAGGGTACACAATCGCTTCATTCATCAGGACGACCAGTCTCCTCACAGAGATATCTCAGGCCCCTCAGGTCAGTGATGCTCTGCTGAATGCCACCATAAGCCATGAGGTCGCCCAGAACCATGGTTTAGAACTCCACACTGGCTTCAGCCTTGTGAGAGGGAGTTGGGACCCTCCTCTTTTTGTCCATCTCAGTTAGTCTCCAAGCACACACTTTTTTCTCTCTCTCCTGTTAACAGGCAGCCAGGAGGGCTCGGGCAGAACCAAAGGCAGTTTTTTCAGTACTGTTTGATGGTTCAGGTAAATTACAGGTTCATGAAAAAAACTGGGACACAACTAACTGGCCCTTGTATCCAGAGGGGTGGCTGGCTAGCTTACCCCAAAAGCAGGCCAGTTTATGTCATAGAAAGCCCTCAGTTTCCTTGGATGGAATCCCTGAGCAGGTGCGTGTGTGTGTGTTTAGTTGGATGGTCCTCCAAGCTCACCAGGATCCCTGTAAAATTCCTAGATCCAAGAAAAAGTTGATGCCAAGACACATGGAACCCTCCAAGCAGTGCTTTGCTGAAAGCAGACAAGGACACCCCTGAGCAGCGTTCTGATTTCAGCTCTGGAGCCTCTGAAACTGTGAGTAAATCTGCCTGTTTGTTAAAGCCGTCCACGGTGGTCAGTGTTTCTGCTGTGGTGACACTAGACATCCGTGTTTCATCTCTCTAGCCATTTCCCTTCACTTTGGGTGCAGCATTAAATCTATCCGGATGGAATTAAGAAACTGTGGTGCTGTATAGACCAACACTGGACTTCGAACCACAGCCTAGCACATGATTGCTGACTGATTTAACGTTAATTAACATCAATGCTGTGGTGGGAGCTAGGCTGTGGCACTTCATGTGGCCCTGCTAGCCTAAGTCTTTGTAACTCCCACCAAATAACTGGGTGGTGGTGGTGGTTGTGAGGTGCCATTGAGTCGATACCGACTCAAAGCAACCTTATGCACAGCAGAATGAAACACTGCCCGATCCTGGGCCAAGCCACACTTGAGCCCATTGATGCCGCCACTTGGCCAATCCATCTCACTGGGGGTCTTCCTCTTTTTCTCTGACCCTTCACCTCACCTAACATGATATCCTTCTCCAGCGACTAGTCCCTCCTGACAATATGTCTGAAGTCTGAGACACGAAGTCTGGCCATCCTGGCCTCCAAGGAGCACTCTGCAAATGTGAGGTGCTTGTAGCCCACAATCCGTGGGGATTGGGCACTTTGCAAACAATGTAAATAAGGCACAGGATACCCTTTTGGGGGTGAGATCACGCAAATACAGTGTATGAAGCCTCACTCACCCTGGGGACTGGTCAGTTATGTCATTCCAGAGGAGGAAGAGGGGCTTGTGACCAGCAAGAAAGAAGAGTCTGGAACTAAGCACATTCTTTGGACTTGGGGTCCCTGTAATGGGAACCTACTCAATCCAGGAGACCACATTATTAGAAATTGAATGAAAATTAGAAATCAAAAACTTTTTATATAAAATTATTCCATGTTACATATACAAAAACAAACAAAAACTTATGGATTCAAAGGACAGTGTAAAGGAAATGAGGTCAATTTTATACAAATGCACAACTATTTAACATTTTATGTAACAAAATATGAGCTACAGCTGAAAAGTTACGTAAAAAACAAACATCAAACTAGCTGCCCCTTCCCCCTCCAAGCCCCCCGTGAGCCAGTGCACCGCGCCCCCGGGGTTCTCCAGACTGTGGTTTAACAAGTAGATTGTCAAGACTTCTTCAAGACGTTCTCCTGAGGCCCCTCTGGGGAGGCTGCAACTCACTGAACTCAGTTACTAGTCAAGCACTTAACTCTTCGCACCCCCCAAAGATACGCTTATACTTAATACATGACCTAGAAATTAATAAACAGCTCTGTATAGAAGATGAGGGGTCTACATAGGCATTATCGTATCTGTAACAAGGTTTTCCTCCTCTGGGTTTTTGTGGACATGATACCTGAAGGTTGTTCCATACCCTTGACATTCATGCGATTCTTTACAAGGCTTTCAGGGTGAAGGAAGGCTTCCCAACATGCCCTGAGTTCTTACAGTTTCTCTCCAATGTGTTTTTTCAGATGTCCTTGAAGGGACGTAAGACACTTGTAGGCTTTCCCACATTGCTTACATTCATAAGGTTTCTCATCAGAGTGAGTTTTCATGTGTAATCGAAACGACGTAGACCAACTGAAGGTTTTCCCACATTGTTTACATTCATAGGGTCTCTCTCTACTGTGTGTTGTCATGTGTTGTCGAAGGTTTGCGGGCATACTGTAGACCTTCCCACACTCCTTACATTCATAGGGTTTCTCTTCACTGTGCATGTTGACATGCTGTCGGAAGTATTTGGGACACCTGAAACCTTTGCCACACTGCTTACACTCGTAAGGTTTCTGTTCACTGTGTGTCTTCTCGTGTCCGTGGAGGGAGGAGTAGCAGGTGAAGGCTTTCCCGCACTGCTTACATTTGTAGGGTTTCTCTCCAGTGTGTGTTCGCTCGTGTTCTTGAAGGGATGAGTAGAAACTGAAGGCTCTCCAGCAGTACTTGCACTCATAGGGCTTCTCTCCAGTGTGCATCCTCACGTGCTCTCGGAAGTATGTGGGGCAACTGAAGGCCTTCCCACACTCCTTACATTCATACGGCTTCTCTCCACTGTGCCGTCTTAAGTGCAGTTTAAGGGAAGACGAATGCATAAAGGTTTTCCCACACTGGTTACATTCATAGGGTTTCTTATCAGAGTGCGTTTTCATATGTGCTTGCAGGGAGCTGGGTGAACTGAAAGCTTTCCCACATTGTGTACATTCAAAGGGCTTCTCGCCAGTGTGCATTCGTATGTGGCTCTCAAGGTAAGAGAGAACCATGAAGGCTTTCCCACACTGTTTACATTCATAGGGTTTCTCTCTAGTGTGCATTTTCACATGCTTCTGAAAGTATTTGGGACAAGTGAAGACTTTGCCACACTGCTTACATTCACTGGGCTTCTCTCCATTGTGTGTTTTCATATGTGTTTGCAAGGATTTGGAACAAGTGAAACTTACGCCACACTGCTTACAGTCATGTGTTTTCTGTTCACTGTGTGTTTTCTCGTGTCCGTGAAGGGAGGAGTAAGAACTGAAGGCTTTCCCACACTCCTTACATTCATAAGGCTTCTCTCCACTGTGCCGTCTTAAATGTACTTTAAGGGAGGAGGAGTGCTTAAAGGTTTTCCCGCACACTTTGCATGCAGCAGGGGTGGTCTGTCCTCTGGAGTCACTCCCACGTTCCCTAAAGATGAGGAGCGAAATGTATCATTAGTATGACCACACAGTGACCACACAGTGCCCACTTTCAGGGGCTGAGGAAGTTTTCTGCATAGTTTCAAAGTGGAATAGCCTGAATAGTTAGTTGGCTGAGGGCTTGAATGAAGACATTGCATTCCATCAGAAATAAGTTTCACAACCCTTAACATCTACATCACACTTAGGAAGATACTGTCTTGTGAGAATTCTGAGCACATGATTACTTATCTACATTTTACTGTTCTTTCATTTTTAAGATCGTCTTAACAATCTTCTGTTGGATAAGCATGGGACTGCTGACCATAAGGTCAGTGGTTGGCTCTGTAGAATAAGCAATGGATTGTGAACTACAGAGTGAGTCAGTGACTGGAACCCACCAACCACTCCAAAGAGAAAGATGAAGCTCTCTGCTCCCACAAAGATGGAGTCTCACTCAGAAAGCCTACAGAGGGCTGCCACACGTCGGAACGGACTCGACAGCACTTACCAACAGCAAACATTCCCCTCACCTGGAACGCTGCTTCTGGCTTTGGGGCTGATCTTCAGTATTGCCAAGTTTCTTTTTTTCTTCCAAATCAGACAAAGAATCATTTATGAAATTTTTTATTTTCTTATCACTGGAGATTTCATTCCAAAAACTGTCCTGGCGAGGACTTGGTCTGCTGCGTTTAGTTCGAGCACGACTACCTGTAAAAATTGATAACACAATTTCTTATGAAAACAGAAAAATGACCATTTGTGGATTTCTTTTCATGTGTTGACACAGAAGGATAAACGAATTTTAGAAGGAATGATTGATACGTGAGCAAAGGAAACTAGGGGTTTTGACAAAAACGGGGAGAGTGGGTGAAAATGGCAGCCAGTTCACAAAGAAGCTGCAGTAGAGTCAGCCCCACTGGGTCACAGTACAGCTAGGACCCAGAGGGTTTCCAAAGGCTGCTCTGATTTAGAAGGAGACTTTCTACTACGCATCTTTGGGAACATTCAAAGACTAGTTTATAGTTCTGATATTTCTAAATAGAATCCTGTTATTTACCACAAAGCTTCTCTGTGCTCCACAGGATACTATGCCCAAACTGACAAGTGCATGGAGCCTTGAGATTTTTATAAAGAGAAAGAAAAACACATGAAACAACAGTTTTCAAGGAAAAGCTCACTGACCTCAAGTTTTAGGCGGTCTAGAGCCGAACCTGTCTTTTTTCTTAACGCATTCCCATTTCTCAGCATAAATTTTCAAAGGGATCATGTGCTAGATACATTTGTTCCGAAAAGGAAGATGTGACTGAATGGTGCCGTCCTTACCCACTGAAGCCAAGTTCCAGAAGGTTTCCAGCATCACATCCTTGTACAGCTTCCTCTGAGCAGCATCCAGCAATGCCCACTCGTCCCAGGTGAAGTTCACAGCCACGTCCTCAAAGAGAATCGAGTCCTAAAAGATCCCACACAGTGTTTCAGCACTTTCTCCCCAGTGTGTGCAGGAGGAGGGAGGAGGCTGCCAGCCCAGGATTCTGAGCCACAGGAACCTGGCACCCTCATAAAAGATCATCATTAAGGCAACAAAACACAACATATTTGGGGGGTGGTAGGTGCTTTGAAAGCATGATGTCAGACAAATAGGCTGCTATATATTTAGGCCCACATCATTAAATATGATCACTTTTAGTGATATTGGGCAGACTTAGGGGCAGGATAAAGGCAAAGTCATCAATCAGAAAACAACGAAAAGAAAATGAATTCACCCAAAACTCACAATAAAAAGTTAAAACCAACACTGGGAATCGTTCGTTCGGATACTGTTTTCTTATTAGACACAAAGAACGGGAGCAAAAATGTCCCAGCATTATAAACACTCAGGGTAGACACTGCTTCATTTCGAGAAGTCCCACGTGGGAGAGCAGAGAGAGACACAGGGCTGGGTGTGATCTCAAACTCAGCGAAAGGAGGATGGGGATGCTGTGAGAAGAGGGGGTCAGGGTCCTGGGACCAGACACTCCCTGACAGGAGGAGCCCCCTGACTCGCGTAGACTCACTAGGCCAGTAACCAAGCCCACTGCCAGCGAGCCAGTGCAGACTCAGTAACCATTTAGGGCAAACACTGCTGCGTACGTAGAGTTCCTGAGACTGCACACCGTTTCTGGAGCCGACTGTCTTCTCTTCCTCCCTCAGGGTGGACTGCTGACTTCTCCACTAGCAGCCCAATATTTTACCGAATGTGTCATTAGCACTCCCTCTGCAGCACCAGACCTGGAGGGACTGGAGGGAAGTGTACCAAAGAGAGACTGACTGGGCTGAAGAAACCAAGGTGGTTTCAGTGGAGACAAGAAAACTGGCCCAAACGGTATCTTTAGAGAATACGGAAATAAAGAACAAGGCATGGGGTGTGGGGGCCTAAAGAAAGCCCTAAAATTCAAGACATTCAATGACAGAAAAAGTGCCACCCCTATCAGCTACAAAGAAAGGACTGATACTCAACCGCAGTTAGATAGCAGGGAAACGAGTCAACTCCAGAAGGCAAAAGTTTACAATATGGTCCCTCAGAAGCAAACCCACAACCACTGAGTTGGCTCCAAGTCACAGCAATGCACACAGGCCAGAGAAGTGTTCCCTGAGGCTATAAAGCTTTATCAAAGCAGCCAGCCTCAGCGTTCTCCCACAGAGCAGCGGGTGGGTTCCAACCACCCATCTTGTGGGCCGCAGCCTAGTGCTTAGTCGAAGCACCACCATGGTTTGTAAAGAAACTAAAAGGAAGGGATTAAAAAACAGAAAAGCAGAACATGAGAAAACTAACCCTGGAGGACCCACAGTGGCTTAGTGTATTGCAACAACCAGAGGGTCTAGTCTGTATTCACCTTGCATGTTCAGTGAACTGAATAATGTCCCTGCATTGAATGAGTTAGGGAACATGGGATCAGAGACGTTTGTATTTAATTCCCCCCACCCTTTTTTTTTTAAAGTTTTTGTGATTTGAGTGAAAGTTTACAGGGCAGATGAGTTTTACATTCAACAAATCATATACTTTGTCTCATTACAATGATTATAATCCCCTCCACGAACCATCAGTTAATAGTATTTCTCTCTATTCATTTTAGTTCTTTATGGTTTTAAACACATCACCAAAGGGCGCATTCATTCTGCAAGCCTGCCTCCTGGCCACCAGCTCTCAGTCCCTCTCTTTCCATGAGTCTAGAGTCCTCAGCTGCTCCCTCTCTCTGTGTCCCCATCTCTGCCTCCACCTCTGGTGTCACTGCTTCTCTCAATAGGGTCCCACATTCCACTTGTGCTCTTCCCCTTTGATGGTCCTATAATTTCCCAATTTTTACATGTGTATAAAATAATGGTGCATTTCATATTTAGAGAAAACTGGTGTCAAAGGAATCCATTCAGTGATGTGGGTGTTACAACAGAACTAATATTTGAATGTGTTCCCCAAGAAGAGGAAATTATAAACAGCTGCCATCAGGTCAATTCATGGCACCCCCATATGTGTTACGAGTAAAGCTATGGTCCCTGGGACCATCAAGGGAGGAGAGCGGAGAGCAGGACCCTACCCAGAGAAGCAGTGATGCCAGAGATGGAGGCAGAGATGATGACGTGGAGAGACGTGGAGAGACGAAGCGACCAGGGACTCTAGACCCAGAGAGGTAGAGGAGTTGTGTGCTGACGACCCCGAGGGCAGGCTTGCAGGGTATACCCTTTGGTTTGTTGATGATGCATGAAGGGGATTATAACTATAGCCATGAAACGATATCGATAGGATGAATGTAAAGCTAATGTTCTCCCATGTAAACTATCACATATCTCACAAAAAAACATTAAAAAAAAAAAAGAAGAGCTGTGCCCGGACGTTTTCAATGGCTGATTTTTTGGAAGTAGATCACTAAGCCTTTCTTCTGAGGTAGCCCTGGTTTGACCAACCTTTCAGTGAGCAGCGAAGCACTCAAGCATTTTAAAGCTTAAACAAGAAAACAAAAACTGAAGAAAATCTATGGAACAATTCTGAACCTTCAAAAGAAATCATTTCTCCTGAAATTTACCTGTTCAGTCATATTCAAAACAAATTATTATTGTGTATCTGGTTCTAAACTATGTATAACTGCACTTTTGGAAAAACACCATTGTTCATACAGGTCTAATACATTTTAGCCTTTCTAAGAGTCAACTAAAAAACTGGCAACGAGGCTACCATTTAGAGCTAAGTAGAAAAGGAAATGAGAAAAACAGGGATAAGACATCTTAATCATTCCTAAAGAGAGTCCGGACAGCATAAAGTTAGGCCTTAAAATTAGGAATATGGGTCTTTCATAAATCATCATTTCTAACCACAATGCAGTTGACACTAGCAAAAAAAAAAAAAAAGTCACAATGCATCTGGAGATGAGGAACAATTTCACAGCTCGTTCTAATCTTATCTGTGTTGTCACTAGAAAAATACCATTAATCTTCATGATACCCACATGGATGTCTTGTCTCAAGCTCATCCTCTCTCTTCAACAATATATTGGAAGTTCTGACCAGGCCACCTAGCCAAACTATTATCCAAAAATAAAAGGTATCCTGATTGGAAAAGAAGAAGTGTAACTTATCTCTAATTCCTTGATGATCTACCGTCATTTTTGCTTTTCTAAAGAAACCATTCAGTTTTTCTGTCAAAAGTTTTACTGCCTGGAAAACAATGAAGACAAAGGTCAGGATTTCTTAGATAAAAGAATTGCTTGGTGCCTGTTAAGAATGGTTTATCCTGCTGACCTGCGAAGGCCCCTCGGTCAGCAGGACAGAAGATAGAACCAAATCCATTAAAGAAACTAGAGCCAGAAGATAGTTTTGTGGCTGTGTGGCACTGTACAGCAAGCACCGGACCACAATGTTGATTTGAATTAAGAGGTTAATGGTTCAAACCCACTTGCCACTCCTTGAAAACCCTACACAGGGTCGCTATGAGTCTGAACCGACTCAATGGCACTTAACAACAACTACAAGAAAGATATGTGTCAAGTATGAGTTCACAATCCTGTCTCCCAAAATTAACAGTTCACATAGTTGAATTTTTCACTGTGTTACTAATGTTGTTGTTGTTGTAGGTCATAGCGACCCTGTATAGGGTTTCCAATTGCGGCTTGTGGGTTTCCACGGCCAACCTTGTGATTATCAGTCCAGTGCTTATCCTATAGCACCAGAGCAGGCAGTTTATATTGGTGGTGTTATGTGCCGTGGAGTCCGTTCCAACTCATAGCGGCCCTGTACAGGGTTTCCAAGGCTGTAAATCTTTATGGGAGCAGAAAGCCTCATCTTTCTCTCCCCCAGAACAGCTGGTAGTTTCAAACTTCTGACCTTGCAGTTCGCAGCCCGACTCGTAACCACTACGCTACCAGAGCTCCTTCAACTAAGGTAGAGACACAATGCAGATGGAATAGCAAATTAGTTCCCAAAGAAAACTTTGTTAAACAACTCTCCTTCTGATGTAACATAGAAGCTAACCAATCACATTTTGAGCTTGTAGTTTGACAAAAACTCTTTGTAACTTTTGCCATGCTTCCTCCCTTTTACCTATCTGCCTATGTGGGCACACAGTCCTTTGTTTGCATGCCCTTTAAAACCAGTACTGTGCTCCCTGCAGTTTGAGCACTGTAACATCTTGCACGGATGTCTGTAAATCTCTCCCCATTTCTATATAATTTTACTCTTTTAATAGAACTTTAAATTTTTTCTAGCAGAGCCATCAGTCTAAGACACAAGATACAAAAGTTAATTCAAAATGAATCCTAGACTTTGATGATTGAATTGTGATTAACTTATCAGGACTAATTACAGTGGTCTTAACTGTAAATGTAGGTGATGTGTAACTAAAAGGGGGAAGAAGTAGTTAATCTTTCATTTCAGGACCAGAAGATCCCAGGACCAGCAAAAGAAAAGACCATGAGTGGAGCCTGAGAGTCTAACCAGGAAAGCGGTAACGGCAGAACTGATTGGCATGGAGAGAGCGAGCCGCTGAGGACTCTGGGGCCCTGGACAGAGAAAGGCTGTGTGCCTGAGGGCAGGAGGCTAGTTTGCAAAATGTGACCTTTGGACATTTACATGAATATATATTTTTTGTTTTGCATGGGTACATCAAAAAAAGGGGCGGGAATAGAGGTAAATGTTGCTAACTGATGGCCTATGGAGGGAACTGCAATCATTGCAGTGAAACAAAGCATGATTTTTAAAATGTAAAATGGATAATCTGCCTGATTTAAACCTTCACTTAATCCACAATAAAAGCATTTTCTAAAAAAAAATGAATCCTAGACATAACGTAAGAGTTAAAATGATAGAACTTTCAGAATGCTGAACCTGAACTTGATATGCACAGCTCAGGAGGAAGGGGAAATGACAGATTCTGAAGAGGAAAGAAATGCTGAAGAGAGAGATGGTGAAGAAGAGAAGCTGTCAGAAACTTTTACCGTGAACAGATTAGCTGGAGTTCTAAACTGAATTGGGGCTTTGGTTGCATGCCGACCATTTTGCTAAGGTGTAGGCAGATGCAGGACACCAGGAGATGCTATGTGAAGCCGATGAGGAAACAAGAAAACTCTCACTGGTTTTCTAGAAACGCCACCCATGATCCGGAACCTTCCACAAGGGGGAAATACCAACAACACCCAACTCTAACTCATCATCAGAATCAATTTTCATGACGTGTGTATTTTTTATGTATGCATTAACATTTATCAACAAGTTTATATGTAATGTTTCCAACTCCCAAAGACAAAGATCAGAATTATAAAGATGCTGATAATAAAGTCAATTAAAATTAAAATTTAGATTTTTAAATGAAGTCAACAGATCAAGAGCATTTAAAATAATACCAGTGACGCACAGGTTCTGAGACTGGACTCTATCCTGTGTCTGCTATCCTGCGGTCATGCAGGTATGGGATGTCATCACTTGTTCAAAGGATGAGCTGAACCCCCTTTTGCAGGGTGGTCTCAGAAGCTGTGTTGTTATAAACAAGCCTGGTAGAGTAATGGGTATGAGTTGGTGGGCTAACCACAAGGTCAGCGGTTTGAATGGACCAGGCACTCCGCTGGAGAAAAAACGAAGCTTTTCTGCTCCCGTAAAGATTTATAGCCTACAAAGAGTCGGAAACCCAATACGGGGGCGCTATGAGTCAGACCTGACTTAACGGCACACAACCAACCACCGT
Organism: Chrysochloris asiatica; assembly: GCF_000296735.1. Taxonomy (NCBI): domain Eukaryota; kingdom Metazoa; phylum Chordata; class Mammalia; order Afrosoricida; family Chrysochloridae; genus Chrysochloris; species Chrysochloris asiatica. The sequence continues at coordinate 6,716,343 of NW_006408643.1, read as the reverse complement.
GTGAAAATCATGCAGTTGTGGACTGATACTTACAATTCTTAAGTTTGCCTGTACTATATTGTGAGGGCCCTAAGTCTTAAGATAGTTCATTTCAATACCTAGCACACAGATCTGTTCTCTGATTTCAGAACAAGCCCCCTCCTGACGCTGCCCCGCCCCTGGCCTGTCATCTTGTCACCCTTTAGCCCCTTCACTAGCAGTCTGACTGTGAGAAAGCATATCTCTAACTTCCGCGTGCTGGAAGTGCTGCTCTTGGTCTAAATACTATATACTGTTATTGCCCCTAAGTGCTGTCACATGGGTTGCAACTCATAGTGACCCTGTATAGGGTTTCCAAGGAGCAGCTGGTGGGTTTGAACTGCCAACCTTGTGCTTCGCGGTCCAGCGCTGATCCTAGCACCACACCAGGAGTCCAAACCCCATGTGTTGTTGTTGTTGTCAGGTGCCATCGAGTCGGAACCGACTCATAGCGACCCCATGCACAGCAGAATGAAACAATGTCCAATCCTGGGCCAACCTCACTACCGCTGCCACACTTGACGCCATCAATGATGCCACCTGGCTGATCCATCTCGTTAGGGGTCTTCCTCTTTTTCTCTGACCCTCCACCTTACCCAGCATGACATCCTTCTCCAGCGACTGTTTCCTCCGGACAATATGTCCAAAGTAGGAGAGACGAAGCTTAGCCATCCTGGCCTCCAAGGAGCACTCTGGCTGCACTTCTTCCAAAACAGATCTATTGGTTCTTTTGGCAGTCCATGGCACTTTCAGTATTTTCCTCCAACACCACAACTCAAAGGCATCAATTCTTCTACGATCTTCCTTATTCACTGTCCAGTTTTCGCATCCATATGAGGATATTGAAAAAACAATGGCCTGGGTCAGGAGCACCTTAGTCCTCAAGCTGACATCTCTGCTCTTCAATACTTTAAAAAGTTCCTGTACAGCAGATTTGCCCAATGCAATACGTCGTCTGATCTCTTGACTGCTGCTTCCACTAGTGTTGATAGTTGATCCAAGAAGAATGAAGTCCTTGACAACGTCAATCTCTTCTCCATTGATAAGAATGTTGTTTATTGGTCCAGTGGTGAGAATTTTTGTTTTCTTGACATTGAGATGTAATCCATATGGAAGGCTGTGCTCTTTGATCTTCATAAGTAAATGTTTCAAGTCCTGTTCACTTTCAGCGATCAAGGTTGTATCATCTGCATATCGCAGGTTGTTAATGAGTCTTCCTCCAATCCTGATGCCACGTTTTTCTTCATAGAACCCAGCTTCTCGTATTATTTGCTCAGCATACAGGTTGAATAAGTATGGTGAAAGAATACAACCCTGTCTCACACCTTTCCCAATTTTAAAACATTCAGTGTTCCCATGTTCTGTTCGAACAACTGCTTCTTGGTCCAGGTACAGATTTCTTAGAAGTACAATTAAGTGTTCTGGAATACTCATACTTCTCAATGTTGTCCATAGCTTGTCATGATCCACACAATCGAAAGCCTTTGCGTAGTCAATAAACCCCATATAAACCTCTGTAATTATTGTACCTCGGGCTTCATCAAGTTCCCAACGCGAATCATTCTTTAAAGCCTATTAAACCTCTGTTTTACCCTTGAAACAACATTCGTCTTTTCTTTTTTCCCTACAACACAACTTGTATCAGAACACACTGACACCTCACACACTGACACCTCAAGGTTGTTTTGAACTGCAAGGAGGGTGGTTCAAACTCACTAGCCGCTCTTCAGAAACCCTATACTCGGTCACTAGGAGTCGGAACTGACTCAATAGTACTTAACAAATCTTATATATGTTTAAAAAAACCTCTTACATGACTCAACAGGAGTCCTAGTGTGGTGCTGTAGGTACCCACCACTGGACCTGGACCACAAGGTAGCCGTTCAAACCCACCAGTCACTCCTCAGAAACCCTATACAGGGTTGCTATGAGTCGGCGCCAACTCGATGGCACTAAACACCATGACTCAACAGTAACCAAGGGCATATGGCCCTTAGATCCTCTTCTAGCTGGAATAAAACACCCTCCTGGCTCAATTTTGAGACAAACAATAGGTGAGTCCTGATGTGGTGCTGTATAGGCTAACATGCTGGACTGCAAAGTTGGTTTAAACTGCAAGGTCGGCAGTTCAAGCTCACAAGCCGCTCCTTGGAAACCCTATACAGGGTCGGAACCAACTCGAAAGGCACTTAACATCTTAAGGGGAACAACAGCACATTAAAATAGTCACCCCAAGGAGGTCAAAAGGGCAGCATGTGCAGAGATAAAGCTCACAAGGTAGGACAGGATAGGGAAGGAGGAAAAGACACCAAGGAGGAAGTGGGAGGGGCAGGTGTTAGTTACATCATGGGGATTATGATCAAGGTCACAAGTCAAAATAAATGCATGTGAACTGTTGAATAGAAAACCAAATTTCTCTGTCAACATTCACTCAAATCACAGGCACACAAATAAAGGGCAACAATGTAAAGACAAAATTGAGCCAACTGTTCAGTGTGGAAACCTTCAACACTGCTTCAAGGTAAAACTGAGAAGGTTTGTTACGGGTTTAAGAATCATGCAAATCAGAAAGTTCATGATCCACTGAAATGAAACCATGGACTGGGAGACACAAAAATTACCCAAAGTTATATAAACTTTAGACAAAGAACAAAGCTTAAAGTACTTGGAAGTTAGAGGTGAGCTTTCTCACAGCGGGGCGGGGCTGCAAACCAGTGACAGGACTAGCAGGGTACGGAGGGCTTGTTCTGAAAGCAGGTGACAAAGAGGTTTCTAGGTACTGATGAACTTATTTCAAGATAAGGAAGGAATAAAATTAGTCCTGAGAATGTAGCCTCACATAAGTTCCTCCTCATAGCAACCCTATGTGCAACAGAAGAACTACTGCGCGGTCCTGGGCCCTCCTCAGAACTGCTGTCATACGTACACTCATTGTTGCTGCACTTTGTCAATCCAGCTCCTTGGTAAAGTGACCTTCCACTTTACCAAGCATAATGTCCTTCTCCAAGGACTGGCCTCTCCTGATAATGTATGTTGTTGTTAAGTGCAATGGAGTCAGTTCCAATTCATAGTGACCCTGTACAGGGTTTCCGAGGCTGTAAATCTTTACAGGAAAAGAAAGCCTCATCTTTCTCCCGCGGAACAGCTGGTAGTTTCAAACTGCTGACCTTCAGGTTTGCAGCCCAATTCGTAACCACTACGCTACCAGAGCTCCTTTGATAATGTATAGTGCAGGCATTTCTTAAGAATATTAAATCTGAGTCCAGCTGCATTGTTGTAACATAGTAAGATAAACTGAAAATAACTTGTTGGGCAGAAGCACAGCTCTCCCGGTCTTTGATCATCAGTGATCAATGCATTAAATCTACTCTTGAGATGACCTCTAAATTCAGGTGGGATATGTTCAAGAGGTCATATTTTGGCTCTCGTGGACTTGGTTTTGTTTCCTTCAGTTTCAGTCGGAACTTACCTATGATCTATTCCATAGTTGGCCCCTGGCCTTGTTTTGGCTGATGATGGTTTTCCATCATCTCTTAACACAGATGTAGTCAATTTGATTCTTGTGTATTTCACCTGGTGAGGTCCTTGTGTATAGTTGCCATCTGTGTTGTTGACAGAAGAAGACCCCCTCAACAAGATGGGCTTGAAAGTAGCAATGACTGTGAGACTGGCGCGGGACCCAGCAGTGTTTCCTTCTGTTGTGCACAGGCTCTCAGTGAATCAGTACCCACTCCATGGTACCCAACAAGTTGTTGAAAAAAGGTATTTGCAATGAGTGAGTCTTGCAAAATTCTGTCACGTGACAGAACCATTTCTATCACCAAGGCCAACTACTGATCCTTCTTTGTTTCTGATTATTGCATTCCAATCACCAGTAATGGTCAATCTTACATGTAATCAAATCTTGGTTACATTATTTGATCAATTTCAGACTGAAGAAGTTGGTAAATTCTTCAATGTCTTCATCATTGGCTTTAGCGGTTGTCAATATGAGTAATTGTTGTATTAGTAGATCTTCCTTGGATGTGTATGGATACTGTCCTATCACAAACAGCACTGTACTTCTAGATATATTTTTTGAAATGCTTTTTTGACGATGGTGCCACTCTGCTTCAATTTGATTATAGTAAGTCATATGATTGACTCAAAATGTCCAATACCAGTCCATTTTAGCTCATTAATGCCTAGGATATCAATCTTTATACATGCCATTTCATTTTTTTACTTCTCATTTTCCTAGATTAATCCTTCGTACATTCCATGTTCAATTAATAAATGTTTGCAGTTCTTTCTTCTCATTAGGAGTTATGCCTATTAACAAATGAAGGCCCTGAAAACTCTGCTCCATCCACATCACGAAGGTCAACTCTACTTTGAAAAGGGAGCTCTTCCCCAGAGTTTGCCTTCCAACCCAAGGGGTGCATCTCCTGGCACTGTATCAGACAATACTGTCATGTCTTCAACGGCTAATCCTTTCAGATGTGTCTACCTCTCCTTCCTAAGTCTGTCTTAGTCTGGACGCTCCGCTGAAACCTGTCCACGATGGGTGCTCCTACTGGTATTTAAAATACTACCTCAGTACAACAGACAGACGAGTGGTGGATCCAAATACTATCAAACCAAATCCAGCGATTTATACAAAGTGTGAGAAGCGTTGTCTATACTGACAAACGCTCAAGTAACACAGTCTGTACTCATTTTAGCAAGAGTGAGGTTTTCTTTATTCAATTTTGCAAAATCGGACATCCAGCCCTGTAGACAAGGACAGCTCCACATGGCCGGCCACAAAAGGTTTTTACACTTGTCTCCAAAAAGCCCCTCCTCCATCCAGTTCCAGTTCTCCATACACATTTCTATGGCATGGCCCATTTTCTCTCCTGCAGGGCCTCAATTCTCAGCAGCATTGAGCACTGAACCTGAGTGAGTCAAGGGTCCCAGGCAAACAAATGCTCAGATACAGAAACCCTTTCTCCAGGCGTCAAGCCCAAAGCAGCCTTCCTCCCAGGCTCATCTTTGCACTTTCTCAATCTGATTTCCTCACCTCTGTCCCCATTAAATTTAAACCCACAGGAAACAGCTCCCCCAAGGCAACCACATTTACCCCCTCAGAGAGGATGAAAGCCTCCCAGCAGACCTGCAGAGGGATTGCCTCCCCTCATTTGCTTTCCCCAGCACACAAAGAGGCTCCTCCAGAAACCCAACTGGCCCTTCCTTTACAGGTTCAAAACTGGTGTCATAAATGCTTCTTTCTCACAGTAAGACCAAGCTGAACTGCAGTCAGGACCTTTACACTGTGCCCAAGGAGAAAGCCAGGCTGGAACATTCTACAGTATGCGGCTGCTGCTGCTTCTATTTTTTTCCTAACTTTTGTAAAATTATACGTGTCAACTGAGAGAAATCAGTTACCTTAGCCATGCTGTGTCACTCTCACCAGTTGCTAAGTGTTGTCAAGTCGGTTCCCCCCATAAGGACCTTGTATAGGGTTTCCAAGGAGGGGCTGGTGAGCCTGAATACAGACCTTGCGGTTCAAACAGCTTTGCAGTCCAGTGGTCTCTGCAAACTAGCTGCTCCCTAAACAATAGCTCCCCTTCCCCCCTTCCTCCCTTGGTGTTGATTCTACTCAAAGCGACCCCCAGAGGCCGAGGGGCACAGTCCCAGGAGGCTTTCTTGCCTGTAATCTTTCTGGGCGTACACCGCCAGGGTTTTCTCCTGTGGCACTGCTGTTGAGTGGCTTAACCTAATCAACTGGTTTCCACACATTTGCTAAGTCACTTTTATGGCTTCAAATAACTGGTAGATACTTATCTCTTTTCCAAACAGACACCAATTAACTATCATCCTCATAATAAACAACTTCTAAGTCAATTAACTGAATGGTCTCTGTTTAACAGGTCACATTTGACATATGAAACCTAGAGGCATCATTGGGAGTGGACTCTCATTAAGGGGTTAATCAGAAACACTCTTTGGCAAACAAGGGAAGGGGCGGAGAAAATATAGTGATTCTCTGAAACTTGTACTCACAATGTTCCAGGAAGAAAGTGACAAAAAAATGTTGTAGAGACTGATCTCAGGAAATGTATGCCAACCCATACTAATTTTCTTCTCTGACAACCAGAATCACACACTGTCACAAACTCTGCCTTGCATAGCAGATTTTTTTCAATCCATTTCTTCATCTGTGTGTGCAAGTGAATTGTTGTTATGTGCCGTGGAATCGGTTCCGACTCATAGCGACCCTGTACAGGGTTTCCAAAGCTGTTAAATCTTTACGGGAGCAGAAAGCCTCATCTTTCTCCCACGGAACAGCTGGTAGTTTCGAACTGCTGTTCCTGAGGTTTGCAGCCTGATTCGTAACCGCTACGCTATCAGAGCTCCTTTGTGCAGTTGAGTGTTTCCCCCGCAATTCCGATGGAAGTAACAAAGTTCCTGAGCCGCTGTCTCCACCCAGCCCCATAGTCAGCCCGGAAAAGGAATAAACCCAGAGAAACTTCCTACCCTCTGAAAGAAGAAGAAAAAGGCGAAAAGGAACCACCGTTTTACATTTAAAGGAACCAGCTGCCTGATGAAGAAAAGGAACCTGCTGGGTCTGAAAACCTGCCCGGCAGCTGTGCTTAATGAAAATGATGGCCCTCTGAGCCAAGTCCTGGGCCTTCTGGAGAAAAAACGTTTTTTTCCCAAGTGTCCCAGCCTCAGGAGTTGGTCTGTAAAAACAAATCTACTTGGGGAATGTTTCCAATTCACCGTCCTGTCTCCATCAACCAAGAGATGTGTCCCCACAAAGCCAGGGACAGAGACCTGGCAGAACCTGCCTTTCATTACAGAAAGGCTCGGAGTGGACAGCTGGTTCTCCCTCCAGTGGACATGCCCCAGCGCTCGGGGTGGCCGCCCCTCCTAGTGCCATCCCCTCCACGACCTGTGGGAGACCCTTATCATTTGGCCCCACAAACATGGTTGATAAGGAATTGAATGCAGAATCCATTTTGTTAAATTAAAAGCTGCTTCTGAGACCATTTTCCACTCTCATAAAACTTTAACAGTCCCTTGAGCAAACAGACAGAAAGCAAGAATGTGGTCAGCGCAAGTGAGGGGCCATTCCAGGAAATGGACCCAAAGGCCGGCCGGGGGTTTCAGCATCCCTGAAGCAGCCCATCGGGAAGTTAGGTCTGCGATCCTCCTAAAGAGCAGCAGATGTGGTGGAGAAAGATGCGTTTGCACATCTGGATAAAAGCGCTCCCTGTATAAGGCTTCCGAAGAGCAGCTGGTGAGCTTGAACCAGCACCGACCATGTGGTGCAAATCGACTCTGCAGTCCAGCTCATTAACCCACAGAGCTAAGTTTAGTTTTTAGTTATTTAGCACTTTGAAAAACCCCTCATACCCACAGCCAACCTGGTGGCCTGTCATTGTCTTTGATTTCCCAGTGACCCTCCCTATCCACCTCCCGCAGGTGACCCCCTGCCCGCCATGTCCACCTCCCCTCTATCCCCAGTGACCCCCATCTACCTCCCCTCAGTCCCTGGTGATCCTCTCCCTAGGTGCCCACCTCCCACCGGTGACCCCCTGGCCCGCCGTGCCCACCTCCCCAATGCCCCCCGCCCCCCGTCCACCTCCCCTCTATCCCCAGGGACCCCCGTCCACCTGCCTTCAGTCCCCAGTGATCCCCAGTCCACTGCGTCCACTTCCCCTCAGTCTCCGGTGTCTCCCTGCCCACCGTGACCCCCTCCCCGCCATGTCCACCTCCCCAGTGCCCCCCTGTCCACAGTGACCCCCTGTCCACTACATCCACCTCTCCTCAGTCCCCGGTGACCCCCTGTCCACCGCGTCCACCTCCACTCAGTCCGTGAGACAGGCACTGGTCCCCACCCCCCAAGGCACGTCTCATTCCAAGGACCGAGTCCCCATTCAGGAGCCGAGCAACAGCCCTCCTCAGCCCACGTGACTATCAGGGCTCACCTCCTCCGGAGACAGCGCTTCCTTCCGCTTCCGTAAACTGCCCAGCTATCCTGCACGCGGCTCCCTCCCGCCCAATGTTTGAAATGGCAAATACCAGCCTTACACAGCTGCCCTCGCCCACCCTGTAACGCCCCAAGGACCCAAACTCTATATGGACGAGGTTCCCCCCTATGAACCGGGCTCAGTCTCGGGATAAGAATCCGCTGAGCCACGTATCGGCACACTAACGTCCTGCCTTTGTTGTAACCCGCGTGGCGGAGACAATTCCTCCAGTGACCCCCTGCCCACCGTGTCCACCTCCCCTCAGTCCCCCGTGGAGACCCCGCACACTCTGAGGGACGGCGTCTCAGCACGTCCGGCGCCGCTTCCCCTCACAGGCTCCGGGCGTCCCCTCCGCCCCGGCCCCGGCCGCCCGTCCGTGACGAGACCCCGGGGGCTGGTCCCTTCGTCCTGCCGTCGGTCCCTCAGGGTGGGGGCCCTACGTTCGAACGGCCCCGCGCTCACCATCTCCGGCTTCGGCAGAGGGCCCGATGTCCTGTCTGCGAAAACACGGGCTCCCGGAGTCGCGCGAACAGGTAACCTTCAAACCCACGACGCGCTCAACATTGACGTCCAGTCGAATGTAAGACACGTCGTGATTGGATAGTGCTCTAGACCCCGCCCCTGACGTTCCTAATTGGGTTGTCCCAGGGTTGTTGCGTGACAAGGGCGGAAACACATTGCTTATGGGCGGGGATTGCTCAGGACCCGCCCACAAGACGGCCGCATTTCACGCGCTCGCTCTGGTCCTGCGCGCTGCGCAGTCTGTCAGTCTCCTATGGCTCCTCCTTGACTAGAGAGTGCGCAGAAAAAGAAACTCGGTTCCCAGGGGGCTGACCTCTCGTCCCGAGGCAGGACGCCAAGCCAGGAGGGGACTGGAGGGTCTTGTGTCTCTGGGGTCAGCGGTCGGACTGGGCTGAGGGGCCACTCAGGGACTTGTGTCCGCTTGTAAGAATGAGGGATCTGCGTACACGTGGGTATGATGGCACTGAGGGGTCCACCGTCCCTAACCCCTCGCTTGAGATTTTAGACCCTGAAATCCAGGACTGACTCCCCCAGTTACTGTCATATGAATGAAGTTTGAATCCTGCAGGCCTGGTTTAGACTCAAGAACTCTCAGACCAACCGTAAGAAATGATCTGTGTTCATTACAAGTCACAGCCGAGCATTTTACACCGGAAGGGAATTTATTTTGGATCAGTTTCTGGTAGGGTCAAATACAAATGAAAAAGGATAGGTTTTCACTCTCCGGGTTGAAAATAAAGGAAGAGGCCCCCTTCTCCTCCCTAGTTCCTTGAGAATTCACTTGAGAGATCTTGTAAGCTTTTTCTGTCTCTGAAAAGTATGTTAATCAGAAAACCAATTTGCTCTGTAAACTTTCACCCAAATCCCAAACCGTTAAAAATAACAGTACTGCTTCTTACTGCTCTGGTGTGGTGCTGTAGGATCAACATTGGCGGTTCAAACCCACCAGCCACTCTTGGGAAACCCTGCTAAGTGATGTCGAGTCGATTCCAACCCATAGCGACTCTGTATAGATAGGGTTTCCAAGGAGCAGCTGGTGAGCTTGAACCATCGACCTTGCAATTCAAACGACTTTGCAGTCTAGCGCATTAGCCCACAGCGCCATACCAGGACCCCTGGGAAACCCTCTACAGGGTCAATATGAGTCAGAACCGACTCAGCTCTCAAGGGCACCTAACTAGAGGAGGGGTTGGTGAAATGCTAGGTGGGAACTGAATCTGTGTACCTTTCCTACTGTCCTTTTAGCCAGTACAGTATGGCCACTGCCTCAGTTTAATTCTTCCTCTTTGCCTCATCTTAACAAAATCATTGAAGGTTTGCTATTTAGGGGTGAGGTGTGGGGGATGGGAAGTATGTAAATCTAGGGTATTCCCTGAAGCATCTAGGAATCTTCTCCAAATGTCATTATTATGAAAGAACACACCTCAACCTCTCAGCTTTCTGGAAGGAGGTGAAGGCAGCCTCAGGTATTCTGCCCTAAGGACTCCTGGTGTGGCCCTGGAGGATCAGCACTGGACTGTGAACCACAAAGGCAATGGTTCAAACCCACCAGCTGCTCCTCGCAAACCTTAATGCAGGGTCGCTATGAGCCGGTATTGACTCCACAGCACTAAGCAACATTCTGCCATAAAGATACTAGAAAAGTAGTGATTTTATCTGGAACAACGGCATGCAATGGGTTGTATGCAAACTGAAACGAGGGACACCCTGACCCTTGTGCCAAGCCCAGAGAACGTGGCCGCTGCCTGCTCTCATAAGGCACAAGTTAATAAATAACATTAGAGCTAATAACTAGTTTGTTTCTTTAGGTTTATGTCTAACCAGCACCCTAAAGCTTTAGTCTCTACATTCCAAATAGGTGCCTGGCCATCCGGAAACTTGTGTTGGAAGGAACCCCCACTCCCATCCCCACCGGTAATCTGTGTCATCTGTCTTCTTCGCAAAACTGACATTTCTAATACAGAAAGGACTGAAAGCGACATTTTTAGGAATATCTGAACATAATCCCAGTGCCTGGACTTGCCTTTCTTTGTTCCTGCTCAGACTATAAAAACTCCAGTACTACCCTATTTCTTTGGAGCACTCAGTTTATACTGTGTGTTACCCAATTCATGAATTGTATGGGTAATAAGAATCCTGGTGTGAAACAGAGGACCCCAGGACCATCAAGAGAGAAGAGCACAAGCGGAATGCGAGACCTTATCCAGAGAAGCAGCAACACCAGACAGAGATGGAGGCAGAGATGGGGTCATGGAGAGAGGGTGCAGCTGAGAACTCTAGATTCATCGGAAGTGAGGGACTAAGAGATGGTGGCCAGGAGGCAGACTGGCAGAATGTGCCCTTTGCTTCAGTGTTTATTAAAAAAAAAAAAAGCTAAAGTGAATAGAGAGAAATACTGTTAACTGATGGTACATGGAGGGGATTATAATCATTGTAATGAAATAAGGTATATGATTTATTGAATATAAAACTGATGATCTGCCCTGTAAACTTTCACTCAATCCACAATAAAAACCTTAAAAAAAATGAGAGTCCTGGTGTGGTTCTGTAGGATGAGGGCACTGGGCTGCTAACCGCAAGGTCAGCGGTTCAAACCCATCAGCCATTCCTTAGAAATCCTATGCTATTAAGTGCCATTGAGTCGGTTCCGACTCATAGCAACCCCGTACGGGGTTTCTGAGGAGCGGCTGTTGAGCTTGAACCACCAACCTTGTGGTTCAAACCAACCTTGCAGTCCAGTGCATTAACCCATAGTGGCACACCAGGAAACCCTATACAGGGTCGCTGAGTTGGAAATGACCCCACCCACCAGCACTTACAACAGCAACAAAAGTCTACTCAAGTCCTGGTCTGGTGATGTAGGATAAACAAGACTGCTAACTGCAGGGTCAGCAGTTCAAAACCACCAGCTGCTCCTTGGAAACTCTTTGAGGGTGGCTGTGAATCAGAACCGACTGAGCTGGACTGCACTTCACCAGTGGATTATAAAAGGCCCTTGGTGTGTGTAAACAGAGCCGTCTGGAAGCAGAGCTTTACGTCCATGTTACAGTCTGGACAGGAGTCTAGAATCTCTGTTCATTTAAGCTGCCTTTTAAACAGCACTTCATCCGACCCTGATGCTGAACTTAACAGAGACCCTCCAGGAGAGCCTTCTTCTGAGGCCTGGCAGGTGCAGGGACCACAATTTCCCCAGCAGGTCTCTCCTCTGTGGGAAACAGATGAAAGATGTGATAGCTTATGCCGAGAGCGTCTTTTTTCTTTTTCTTTCATAATTGGTATTTTATTGGTTATTTTAAGGGTCAGTAAGTACAGAGGTGATATGAACAATCTGTACACAGTCCTTACTGTATGTCCCAAGAATCTAAAAAGTCGTGTAGTTATAACTCTTTTCTGAATTCCACTGACTTTCCAGCTTCCAAGTTGGAGGCAAGTTTTCCATATAAGGACACCAAGTCGCAATATTGTTGTTTATAGGCTGTTACACATCCCACTGATTCACAATTTACTGTCACACACACTCTACACTCAAAGGTTCAACCTTTCACAGCACCTAACAAAGTATGGAGTCCTGGTGTGGCACCGTGGGTTGGAGCATTGGATTGCCAGGTTGGTTTGAACCGCAAGGGTGGAGGTTCAAGTTGCAAGGTTGGTGGTTCAAACTCACCAGCCACTCCTTGGAAACCCTATACAGGGTAGCTAAGAGTTGGAACCAGCTTGATTACATTTAATAACAACAACAAAGACATTAGGAAAACTGGACAGCCACGACCAAAGGTGTTCTGGACTGCACAGTTCTGACGGGGAGAGCTATGAAGAGGAAGCGATTTTAAGAAACAATTTTACTAAACTACACGGAAGTGTTGTTCTTAGGTTCCGACTCATAGTGACCCTACGCACAACAGAACAAAACCCGGCCAGCCCTGTGCCATCCTCACAATTGTTCTGTTTGTGCCCGTCGGTGCAGCCACTGTGCCAATCCACCCAGTTGGGGGTCTTCCTCTTTTTCTCTGACCCTTTGCTTTACCAAGCATGAGGTCCTTCTCCAGAGACTGTTCCTTCCTGATACCATGTCCACGGTACATGAGACAAACATGAAAACAGAAATGATTTTCAATGTTATTCAGGTCATATAAATGTATGACCAGGACTCCAAACTGCTTTATATTATGGGATATAAAACTGTTCCCCTTCCATGGAACAAGGCAGTCAAAGCCTCCCACAGTTCAACATCCCACTATTTCCTGGTTGTACCAAAAAATACCAGCAAATGGTTCCACCTCATTCAAACACCACCACCACCTTAAAAATGGGATAAAGTGAGATTTCTCTTTTAATGTTTCTAGAGCGAGCTCTGGTAGCGTAGTGGTTACAAATCGGGCTACGAACTGCAAGGTAAGCAGTTCGAAACTACCAGCTGTTCCGCGGGAGAAAGATAAGGCTTTCCGCTCCTATAAAGATGTACAGTCTCAGAAACCCTGTATGGGGTTGACTATGAGTCGGAACCGACTCCACGGCACATAACAACAACAGAGCCACCAAAAGTCTGCATTTACAAAATGGTGGTGTTGGTATGCCTTGGAGTCGGTTCCTACTCATAGTAATCCTGAGTAGGGTTCCCGAGGCTGTAAATCTTTACGGGAGCAGAAAACCTCATCTTTCTCCTGCAGAATCACAAGCAGTTTCAAACTGCTGACCTTGAGGTTAGCAGCCCAACTTGTAACCACTACGTGACCACAGTTGTTGTTGTTGTTGTTGAGTGCCGTCGAGTCGGTTCCGACCCATAGCGACCCTGTACAGGGTTTCCGAGGGTGTAAATCTTTACGGGAGTAGAAAGCCTTATCTTTCTCCCGCGGAGCGGCTGGTAGTTTCGAACCACTGACCTTAAGGTTTGCAGCCCGATTCATAACCACTACGCTACGTGACCACAGTAGTTGATAAAAATATCCCTTTGGATTTTAGATGTGAGGGTTCACTGAGACCCCCTACAAGAACATTTACCAGCCTTGGCTTCTTTCTCTCCTGCTTCAGAGGCCAGACTCTCTGTCTTCAGTCTTCCTTAGTTTCTCGGTTAGTCATTTCAGTCTGTTTTCCCTTCCTGCTGCCTTTTCTAGCTCCTGTTTCTCCATTTGCAGGAGTAGGTCTGGCTGATCTCCTCTGTGCCCTTCCTCTTCCCCATCTTGGCGGAGAAGAGGGTGCATGCCAGGTGCCTGTGGGTCACACCATGCTGAGAACCTTCCAGATGTGAGGCTGCCTGGCCGCTGCCTTTCTGCCTACTGTTGGCTACCCGAAGGACCTTCTTGATGCACATTACTGATATATCTTTTCAGAGGATCCCCAGAAAGAGATATGATTGAGAAGGCAGTTCCAATAGCAGCTTTTACACACACACACACAAAATTTGTCCTGACACTGTCCTGTGACCATCCCATAATCAAGTGAAGAGCACACGTACTTCCGAGTATGCTTAACTAGATAATCAGTACCACATGAGGGGGCTTGGTGCCTGGGAAAATGGATTCAAAATGAAATGGAACTAAAAAATGAAAAATTTTCCATGTGCTTTTTGAAGACCTCTCGCATGCTGACCACCTTCCCAGCCAAGTGCCTGCTCTTAGCTCGCTGTGGGCTCTCCCGATTGTCCTTGGGCCAGTCATGGCTTTGTAAGTTTAACTCCTGCCCCAGTTGGGTGCCCTTCTTCACTCTGAATAGGAACGAACTCTGGGCTAGCCGTAAAACTCTTGATTGGACTGTTTCACTGAGAAACATTCCAATCAAGAAAATGATTGAATGAGAAATCTCCAGCCCTGCCTTCACTTTGCTTCTGTTTGAGAATTTCTTTGACACTTGTATCTGAGACAGACAGGCAGGCAGGCAGGCGGGAAGCAAACAGATACCACCAGAGTAAGGGTCCACATTCCGGGAACTGAACAACAGACCTCCTCAGCCCCACATCACAGCTAACCTCCTCCTGGTGCAGACTGGCCTCTTGGAAATAACAAAGCTCCCAAAGTTAATGCTTACTTGCTTCTCCTGCTGTAAACTGCCCACCTGCCTGCCCACTGCTCCCTCTCCCCCCATATTTGAAGTCGCAAATACCAGCCTTACACACCTCCCTTCACCCACTCTATAACGCCCCAATGACCCAAATATTATATAGGCAGGGTTCCCCCTATAAACGGGGCTCAGTCTCAGGATAAGAACCTGCCGAGCCCCATATCAGCACAATCAAGTCCTTTCATGGTATGGGCAACTCGTTCAGAGCGAGCCGGTAACATCCACTCAAGCCTAGAAGGTCAGATTCCTTCGGTCCCTGTAATCTTGTAGCTGACGAGGGCACATTCGGTTTAAGGCTTACTCAACAGTGCCATTTTCTTTCTCTTCTATTTTTTGTGGAGAGGCTTTCTGGGATGGGCGATTGCCTTTTTAGTAACTTTCCACCAACACCATGAAGACTTTAGAAAGGTGATTAGGATATACATGCCTGAGGGGCTTGACTTCCCATTTAGAATCTTAAAAACCACACACAAACACACAGCCTTTATAAATTTGGGTTGGGTCTGAACACTAAATATACTAAACACATCGGGTCAAAATTCAGGAGGTTCAAAACCTAGTGTCCCTTGTAGTTTCCCCTCTAAGTGGAACTGAAAAGAATCATGCTTGCTGGTCCGCTACAAGGTGGTGGTGTGAAGTGCCATCGAGTTGGTTCCAACCCATAGCAACCCCGTATACGGTTTCCAAGGAGCAGCTGGTGAGCTTGAACCGCTGACTTTGCTCTTCACACTGACTTTGCAGCCCACTGCATTAATACCAGGACTCCTAGAAGGTGCACGGTTTCATAAACACTGGTGTGTAAAGGGTTGACAAGGAGAAAAGTGGCTTCTCCTAACAAGGAGCCCTGGTGGCACAATGGTCAAGCGCTTGGCTGCTGAGTAAGAGCTGGGTCATTAGAACCCACCAGTCAGTCCACAGAGGAAAGGCCTGGGGCTCTGCTACTGCAAACACTCCATCTTTAAGCTGCTAGCTGCTCTCTGACCCTTCACCAGATTCACAACAGGAATGGGGGGAGGGGGGGCAGGGAAATGACGTACTTGGAAACCCGGTGGGACGGTTCTACATTACCCTGAAACCCAAACCAAACTTGGTTACCACTGAGGCCATTCCGGTCTGGTCCACAGTGACCCGACAGGGTGGAGCAGAATGTCCCATCGGGTTCTCTTGACTGGGATCTTTATTGAGCACATTGCCAAGGTAGAACCACTAAAAGGGGTTAGCCACTGAGCCCCCTTAACTGTTGTGTCATGAGGGGTCCTTGAGCAGACTGTTGTGTTGTCATCAAGTCATTTCTGATTCATTGCAACCCTGTATATGTTCTTCTGAGAGCAGCTGGTGGGTGGTTACCAGTCCATTGCTTATCCTAGAGCTACACACCAGGGCTCCTGGGCAGACCATGTTGTTATGTTGTTATTATTACGTGCCATCAAGTCAGTTCTCACTTATTGCAACCCTGTATAGGGTTTCCGAGGAGGGGCTGGTGAGTTTGAACTGCCGGCCTTGAGGTTAGCAGTCCAGCGCTGATCCTACAGCGCCACACCAGGAGACCAGAGGCTACAGACACACACACATGCTGGGTGGACAGGCTTCACCACAGGCTGAAATCCAACAGCTGCTCTCTGCTACCACCTCGTGGTGACTAATGCAAACACAAAACTCCCTCAAATCATAACTAACAGGCCCACTTTACAAGACTGACAAGCCCAATCACTGATGGATGTTTTGTTTTGCTTTTTTTTTAATTGTGATGAAATACACACGCCAAAACATTTGTCAATTCAACCATTTCTACATGTCAAATTCAGTCCCGATGATTCCTTTCTTCACAGTGTGCAACAATGACCAGGACACTTTTCTGAACGGTCCCAGTCACAAAAGCCACCTTTGTTCTTATGTGGCATGAGCTTGGTCTCCTTTCAGACTAGACAGAGACCCGGTCAGTACCAATGCTGTCATAAAAACAGCTCCTTCTGTTTGCTTACAGAGAGCTACGGTACTGCATTCCTTATGGGCTGACGTACTATCGGACATGCACTCCTCTCATCCCCACAGACAGACAGACAGACAGACACGGAGGGAGCTATAACAACAGATGGGCCCAGGGAACACACTACCTGTTTGCGCCTCGAGGTGGAGTGGAGCAGAGATGGGCTGCCCCTGCCCAGCTGCTGTGGAGTTGCTTCCGACGTGTGGCCCTCCATGTGTGTCAGAGCAGAGCTATGCCCCACGTGCTTCACACGGTGTCACTTTGCAGAAGCCGACTGCCAGGAGCCCCTCCGTGGCATCACTGTGAGTTCAAGCCTCCCCAGATCAGCAGTCCAGTACAAACCATTTGGCCCACACAGTGGTTTCACGAGGGACTTCTGTGGGGATGGGACAGTCTGTGTCCTAATTCCAGCCACGTGATACAATGGACATGCATGCAAACCTGCGCACGGGAAGCTGCTGAAATCCCGACAAGCTCTGGGGGTTGCACCACTTCCGGTTTCCCGGTTTGATGCAGTGTTAACAGTCAAGTCAGGAGACATCACAGGAGACGGCTGGGGGTAGGGACACAGGTCCTGCCAGCGAATTTACCATCACTCAAAGCAGTGTTGCAGTTCGGGGTGGGGGTGGGGCGTCAAATCCTAGTGACCCCGTGCATAACGGAATCCGATAAGTCTGGTCCTGAGCCTCACATCCTCCCATTGTTGCAGTCTCTGAGTTTGTCATGGGGGGGGGGGGGAGGGGAGGGCTGCTGCTTTTACACTAACCCTCAACTTTAAAGCATGGTCTCCTTCTCCCGGGATTAAGAGATGAAAAAATGAAAAACAAAACCAAAAACACCTTACCCAGTTAATGTTCTCCAGGAGTAAGCAAAAAAATTTAAAACACACACACACCCAAAAATTAACCAAAGTAAAACAGCAGGGGCTTCAACCAGCACAGAACTTGTCTATCCCATGTGAAGAGGCTGAAATGCTACAGGGGTCTCATCCCCACTGCCCTGGGGAGCTCCATGGGGTCCAGGCTGGGACTCCAGGCAGGACAAGAAAGGGAGAAGGAAGGAGGGCCATGGGCAGGACAGGACACTTGGTCATTTCTATCCTCGGAGACTTTTCTCCTGAGATCTGGCAACCCTCAGATGCAGGGAAGGCTAGAAGGCGGTATTTTTATGAAATTCTTGTTTGGTTTGTTTTAAATAGGGATCATTGCTGCCCAGAACAAAACCAGGGCTCTATTAGTCAGGAAGGCGCCCTGGTAGCTCAGTGGTTGAGCGCTTGGCTGCTAATCAAAAGGTTACCACTTGAACCCACCGAGTGGCTCTGCTCCTGGGAAGGCTGTCGTCATTGTCAAGTGCGACTCTGACTCAGCTCAGCCCCGCGGGATGGAGAACTGTCCCATAGGTTTCCTAGGCTGGTGGTACAGTGGGTTAAGTGTTAGGCTGCTAACCAGAAAGTCGGTGGTTTGAACCCACCAGCTGTTCTGCAGAAGATGTGGCCTTCTACCTCTGTAGAGATGACCGCCTCGGAGACCCTGTGGGGCAGCTGTCCTCTGCCCACAGGCTCGCTGTGATTCGGCACAGACTTGAAGGTAGTCAGAGGAAATCTTTACAAGTGGATCCTCAGGTCTTCTGCAGAGTCACTGGAGGGTTCGAACCACCCACTTTTTGGTTAGCATCCAAATGCTTGGTCATTGGACACCCAGGGCTCCTTCCATAGGAACTTCTGTTGTGAAGTCTCACCAAGGCCCGTTCTGACTCATTATTGTTGTTATTATGTGCTTTGGAGTCGGTTCCAACTCATAACAACCCTGTATAGCAGAGGTGGTCGTTAACTAAGTGCCTTCGAGTCGGTTCCAAGTCACAGCGTCTGTGTAAAGCAGGGATTGTTAAGTGCTGCCGAGTTGGTTCTGACTCATCGTGACCCTGTACAGGATTTCCAAGGATCGGCTGATGGGTTTGAACCACCAACCTTGCGGACAGCAGGTCAGTGTTTATCCCTACAGTGCCACAGCTCCCCGAGAGCAGTTCTATCCTGTAACATGGGGTTACTGTAAGTCAGCATCTCCGTAGGGGCACCTAACAACTATCACAAGAGGGCCCTGCAACTAAGCCAACCAGGGTCTCCACAAATAGCAGACTTCCCACTACATACGCCAGTACTGGGACCACAACGTCAGCAAGCCAGAAATCAACTTCCCGTTTACTATAACGTTCATGTTTTTTTTGTTTTCCAAAATAATCTCTGAGTCAAAAAAGTCTCAGTAGACAGAAGGAAACAATTATGAGATGGTGACAAAACGCAGAGACTCACAACTTCCCCGGCACGTGAGTTCCTGGGGCACTGCCAGGGCTAATAAACAGCCAAACACCAAGTAACCAGCAAGCGGATGGATTCTGACTCAGGGGGACGCCTCGTGTGTCAGAACAGAATTGTGCTCCCGAGGCTTTTCCAGGCTGATTTATGGGAAAGCAGATTGCCAGTGTGCCTCTGGGTGGATCCGAACCTCCAACCTTTCAGTCAGCAGCTGAGCATGTTACACGTCTGCACTGTCCACTGGCAAGCAGCGGCCACAGAGTCGGTTGTGACTCATGATGACCCGACGTGTGTCAGGATAGAACTGTGTGCCATAGTGTTTCCAACGGCTGTTTTCAGAAACATCCCTAGGTCTTTCTTCTGATGCACCTCTGGGTGGGTTTGAACCACCAACCTGTTGGTTAGCAGCCAACCACTGAACCATACGCACCACCAGGGGTCCTTATGATAACCAAAAGCCTAACTCATTGCTGTCAAGTCGATTCCGTCTCATAGCGGCCCCTACAGGGAAAAGTAGAACTGCCTCGGAGGGTGTCCACAGCCGGAAATCTTTCCAGGACAGAGCGCCTCATCTTTCTCCAGGCAACGTTCCCCTTTCAGTTAGCAGCCAAGCCGTTACCCACTGTACCACCACCACCACCACTGAGCAATCTTTAAAGGCTTGTGTTATGAGCCAAAGCCTGAACATTCACCGGCTGCTGTCTATCCTATGGGAAATGCGGGGAATGGATGCCGACTCTTGACCACGCCGGCGTTACAGAGGAGAAGCGCTCCGAACATTTTTATTTGGCCGTCATCCTTTACACACTCAGATTGCCAGCCTGCTCTTCCACAAGCCTTTAGATTAGTGGTCCAGCTGGAAGCTAAGGCAGGGACAGGGGTAAAGGCAACTTCACATCCACTGCGTTCCGGGGGTTTCCCTCGGCGTGGACTCGCTTGTGCACCGCAAGCGGCGCACCACGACTGAAGGTCTGGCCGACCTGCACACAGGCGTGAGACTTCTCCCTGGCGTGGGTCCGCACGTGCTTCCGGAAGGATGAAGTGTCGATGAAGGCCCTCTCACACTGCGGACACGGGTAGGGTTTCTCACCGGTGTGGGTCCGGCTATGCACCACCAGCGAGGAGCTCTGGACGAAGGCCTTGCCGCAGCGGCCGCAGCGGTAGCGCTTCTCACCGGTGTGGGTGCGCACGTGCCTCCGGAGGTTGGATGAATGGGCAAACACACGGCCGCAGGCCCCACACGCGTAGCGCTTCTCGCCCGTGTGCGTCCGCTGGTGCACGCGCAGGTAGGAGCTCCTGCTGAAGGCTTTGCCGCAGACACCGCAGGCGAAGCGCTTCTCGCCCGTGTGGATCTGCGCGTGCATGGTCAGGTAGGAGCGTGTGCTGAAGCGCTTCCCGCACTGGCCACACGTGAATGGCTTCTCGCCCGTGTGGGTCCTCATGTGGGTCTTGAGGGACGACTGGTGGCAGAAGGCGCTGCCACAGCGTTGGCATGCGTAGGGGCTCTCGCCAGAGTGGGTGCGCACGTGCCGCCGCAGGGAGGAGAGGTGAAGGAAGCTTCTCCCACACTCTGCGCACACGTGGGGCTTCTCGTCCGGGGGGCTTCCTGCGCGCCACGTGGGGTCCAGGCTCCTCCTTGCCGACTTCCCACGTTGCCGGGGCCTGGCCCCCGTGTGTGTCGGCGCCTGCTGGTAAGAGAATGCTTGATCACAACTGGCGTTCCCTATTCCCTCACCTCATGCCCTAGTAGCCGCTAGCCTAAACGGTAGGCAGTTCAAACCCACTCAGTGGCACCGTAGAAGCCAGGCCTGGTGATCAATTTCTGTGAACATTGCAGCAAACCTTATGAAGCTCTACTCTGACACACACGGGGCCACTGTGAGGCGGACTCAGCTCTCTGGCCTCCTCGTATTTTAGTTACACTCCTTCAGTTCCTAGGGATTCTGCATGTGCCCTGCTAGGTCACGTAGTGTTCTGAGTGACTACGTCACAGTTCTGGATGGGTGTGAATGGCTTCAGGTACTGAGCAGCTCAAGGTTTTGTAGACTTTCTCCTTCCTGTGGGAGTGTTTTTCCAGAAGCTTCGATCATGCTGAAGACTTATTAAAGAAAGTGGTGTTTGGATCACGGGTTTGATTATGAATTCTCACTGGTGAGAATGTTAATCTGTGGGAATACTTCTGCGCTATGAAAACAAAAGCTTGCTCTGCTTTTAAGGCGGGGTCAGCAAACTATGCTTGCAGGTCAAATCTGGGCCCCGTTGCTGGTTTTTGTAAATGAAGCTATTTATTTATGTTATGTACTGACTACCGAACTAACGCAGAGTTGTAAGAGAGACCACAGGTCCCAGCAGACAGAGATGTTTACCTACTGTCCTCACAGAAAGCCTCTTGCTTCCTGTAGAGTCTCTCCATTGCCCTTGCTCTCCCCTTCCCTGGTTCTGTGCTGACTCCCTAACTTCTGGACCTCCCCCCCCATGCCACCCCGCAGCTCTCTCTGTGTGAAGCACCAGCATCAAAGCCCAGGTGGGTCTTACCAGGGGCATGCCTTTGAACATATTTTCTCCAAAAATATCCTCATTAGAAGCTGACTCTTCAGTTTTCAGTTGAGTCCTCCAGTCTGAAATGAAATGGATAAAAAAAAAAAAAAAAAAAAAATTCTTAGACAGCTAACCTATGAAAACCTGGACAAAGGATTTTGACAGACATTTCTCCAAAGAGATACAAATTGCCAATAGCACATGAAAAGAACATTCATTAGACGTTAAACCAGAACCAGATGCTGTCAGCCCACTCTGATGTCACCTTAAACCCCATGTCATCAAAGTGGACCTGTGCACCTAAGGTTTTCGGTGGCTGCTTTTTCAGAAGGAGATGGCCAGGCTTTTCTTCCAAGACACCCTTGACTGGTCTCGAAACCTCCAGCCTTGGGTTAGCCATGCAGCACTTTTCCACTTTGTCCCACTTGGGGACTCTGATAAGCCATTAACCCAAGACCAGCAAGTCTACACCAACACAAAGGGATCCTACAGGCAGGGAAGAAGTGCTCAGAAGGGTTTCCGAGACCAGCAACCTCCACGGAAGCAGACCGTCTCAGCTTTCTCTGTAGAGCAGCTGGTGGTTTCAAACCAACAGCCTTTCAGTGAGCAACCCAATGCTTAACCTACTGTATCACCAGGGTTCCTTCCATTAGCATTGTTGTTGTGTTGTTGTGACGTGCCACTGAGTCAGTTATGACTCCTAGCTACCTTGCATAGAGTTTCTGAGGAGCAGCTGGTAAGTTAGAACTACCAACCTTGTGGTACAAATTGCCCTTGCGGTCCAGTGCATGACCCTGCAGTGCCCTCACTGTCACTAGCCATTTGTTATCGTTGTGAAGTGCTGTCGAGTCGGTTCAGACCCACAAAGAGCCTGTAGAGGGTTTGCGAGGAACACCTGAGCTTGAACCCCAGACCTTGAGGTTCAAACCGACCTTGTAATCCAGTGCATTAACCTGCAGCGCCACCTCAGGACTCCATGAGAAGCCATGAGGGAGACGAAATGCAAGTCAGAGGCACAGGGAACTCCGACTTCACACTCAACAGGATGACGATGATCAACATCACGGACTGTAACAAATGTCGGCAAGGAGGTGGAGAAACGAACCCTCGTACACTGCTAGTGGAAATGTAAAAGGTGCAGCCACTCGGGAAAAGTTTTCCGGGTCCTCAAAAAGCTAAACAGAGAACTACCATAGGACTGAGCAATTCTACTCCTAGGTTTGTACCCATGAAAACGGAAAACAACTGCACAAACATTGTAGGTGAAATATTATTCCTAGAGTACAAACAACCCAACACCGATCAACTAAGTAATAAATAGTTGTTAATGCTGTTGAGTGGGTTCTGACTCAGCCACCTGATAGAGGGCTTCCAAGGAGCATCTGGTGGGTTTGAACTGCTGACCTTGTGGCTGACAGCCAGTGCTGATCCCACAGTGCCACAGTAGAATGCAGTACACCCAGACGATGGGCTATATTACTGGGTCGTGAAGATGAACGTAGCTGTGATACATGCTACATGCTCAGTCAGAGAAGCCAGACAGAAAAAGGCGCCCCCACGGTATGTGATTCCCCTGATAGGAAATGTCCTGGAGAGGGAGGGAAACCCAGGGATGGAAAGGGGGCTAGTGGTTGTCAGGGGCTGAGCAGATGGGAAGGCTGGGGGGTGAGAACTCAAAGGTATGTGTCGCAGACCGTGTAAGCTTGGTCAGAGGTTCGAGGCCCTATAGGCCCGAGTGTAATAAATGAGGCCACTGGCAGTCAATAGCAAATTGTTTTTCATCTTAGTGTTCAGTTATATTTATTAATTGCAGACAAGAAGCCCTTGATATACACAGATAAATGTAATATTTTCCTAAAGACTGTAAAGGTTGCAAGGCAAGCCTTCCTCCAAAGGATTAACTAAAAGTATCTTAGATGCTTCTTGGTTCTTTGTTCTATAGACAAAGAACCCATCCTCCCTAATCCCTTTTCCAGGTGCAGCCCATTCACCTGGGCTTCTCCAGTCCTCCTGAAAACCTGGCTCAGGAAGCCTAAGCAGCAGGACTCCGCCCAAGCTTTTGTCCTCACCTCTCACCTTCCCCCAACTGAGCTCAGGGGCTATAGATATGTTAATTGAGCCTGAGAAACCAAGTTGCTGGCTATAGATATGTTAATTGAGCCTGAGAAACCAAGTTGCTGGCCTGGGATTCGAACCAGCGAAGTATGATGTAAAGTTACCTGAATGTCTGGAAAAGTACTGATGTTAGCTGTACCTTGCTTAAGTCCCTCCCAGCTTAGTGTGAAGCTCCTCCCCTAAATAAAACAGAGGCCCGGGCCTCCCCAGGTGTGCATTACAGGTTGGAGGGCATGCAGTAAAGACTGCAGTGCATTACGGGTTGGAGGGCATGCAGTAAAGATGGCAGGGCAGTGAGTTGATGCCTGCAGAGGCCACGATGCCTGTAGCCCCAAGTCTGCCCACCAGTGATGCATCCACCCTGGTTTCTGGGTACCTCCTTGTCTCCCTTCTTCTGTCTGTCTATGTATTCTTTCGCTATCTCTATCGCTGCTGGATCTTCCCTCCTCGAGAACCAAACACTCGTGAACAACACAACTATGTCGAGGTCAGACCCCGACAGGTATGGGCATTTCCTTTTGGATGATGAAAATGCTTGAGATCTACAAAAAAATCACTCAAAGGCAAACAGCAAAAACAAACAAAAAAGAGGAAGAAATGAGAATTTTGAGGTGACTGAAAACAGCTAGGCTCACAGAGATTTTTTTTTTGAAAACATGGGCCCAAACCTGAGGGAGAAACGCAGATGAGGCGTGCACACAATGAGAAACCACCAGAGAGGATTTGCCAATATTAGCAACAGAAGGCAGCTGTTAGAGGTGTTGGCTAGTCAGTTCCCACGCACAACAGAAGGCAGCTGTTAGAGGTGTTGGCTAGTCAGTTCCCACGCAC
>NW_006408643.1:6682997-6691870 GCF_000296735.1 Chrysochloris asiatica | reverse complement strand
GCAGCTGTTAGAGGTGTTGGCTAGTCAGTTCCCACGCACAACAGAAGGCAGCTGTTAGAGGTGTTGGCTAGTCAGTTCCCACGCACAACAGAAGGGCACACTGCCTGGTCGGGCACCATCCTCACAATTATGGCTATGGTTGTGCCCTTCGTTGTTGCTACTGTGCCAATCCAAGCCCTTGAGAGTTATTCTC
This sequence comes from Chrysochloris asiatica, assembly GCF_000296735.1. NCBI lineage: Eukaryota > Metazoa > Chordata > Mammalia > Afrosoricida > Chrysochloridae > Chrysochloris > Chrysochloris asiatica. The sequence continues at coordinate 6,691,677 of NW_006408643.1, read as the reverse complement.
TATTTTGCCGACCTTCCACATTACCAAGCATGATGTCCTTCTCCAGGGACTGTCCCTCCTGATAACATGTTCAAAGTACAGGAGATGGAGTCTTGTCTTCATCCTTGCTTCTTCCAAGACCGATTTGTTTGTCCATGGTATATTCAATAGTCTTCAGCAACACCATAATTTCAAAAGCATCAATTCGTCTTTGGTCTTCTGATTCATTAGCCCTTTTTTTTTGCATGAAAATGACAAGATTGAAAATACTAAGCCTTGGGTCAGATGCACCTTAGTCTTCAGAGTGCTGTCCTTGTCTTTTAACATTTTAAGGGGTCTCAGGAGCAAATCCGTCTACTGCAGCACATCCCCAACACCGTCTGTCATTTCTTGGCTGCTGCTTCTAGGGGCAGTGATTGTGAATCCCGGAAAAATGAATCCTTAACAACGTCCATCTTTTCTCTGTTTGCCTAATGCTGCGTGTTGGTCTAGTGGGGAGGATTTTCATTTTGTGTTGAGGTGCAACCCATACTGAAGGCTGTAGTCTTTGAGCTGCATCAAAAAGAGCTTCTTCACTTTCAGGGAACCAGGTTGTATCATCTGCATATCGCAGGTTATTAATGAGTCTTCCTCCAATCCTGATGCCACGTTCTGCTTCAGCTAGTCCACCTTCTCGGATTATTTGCTAAGTGCAGAAATTGATTAAACAGAGCGAAAAGAATACACCCTTTCCCGATTTTAAACAATGCAGCGCTCCCTTGTTCTGTCTGAACAACTATGTCCCTCTTGAGTACATATAGGTTCCGCATGAGCACAACTAAGTGTTCTGGAATTCTCATTCCTCACAATGTTTCTATCATTTGTTGTGATTCCCACAATGGAAAATCGCTAAGTCAATAAAACACAGGTAAGCACCTTTGTGATCGTCTCTGCTCTCAGCCAAGATTCATCTATTGTCAGCACTGACATCTCTCACTCCACATCCTCTTCTAAAGTCAGCTTGAATTTGTGGTAGCTCCCTGTTGATACACTGCTGCAATTGATTTTGAGTTATTGGAAGTAAAAATTGACTTGCATGTCAGTGAGAGTTAGCTACTTTCTGCATTCTATAGGCTCACCTTTCTTTGGAATGGGCAAGAATACACACAGACCTCTTCCAGTCAGCTGGCCAGGCCGCTGTTTCGGATTTCTTGGTGTAGATGAGTGAGCACCTCCAGCAGAGCCGCTGTCTGTTGGAACATGTCAGTCTGTCTTCCATCCATTCCTGGAGCTCTGTTTTTCGCCAGTGTCTTCAGCGCAGCCTAGATTTCTTCCTTCAATATCGCTGGTTTCTGATTATATGGCTGAAGGTCGACCAATTCTTCCAGGTACAGTGACTGTGTGTTCCTTCCGTCCTGCATTAGTCAATATTTTGCCCATAGGATCCTTCAATACTTCCAGTCAAGACTGAATTTTTGTCTTCAGTCCTTTCAGGTTGAGACATGCTGAGCACACCTGTCTTAGTTGTCTAGTGCTGCTGTAACAAGTGGATGGCTTTAACACAGAGAAATGTATTCTCTCAGTTTACTGCTGGCTCTGGAGAGAGCTCCTTGTCCCCTCTCAGCATCCGTAGGCCCAGCATTCCTTGTATTCTCTCAGAGTTTACTTCCGGCTCTGGGGAGAGCTCCTTGTCCCCTCTCAGCATCCATAGGCCCAGCATTCCTTGGAGATCTCCACGTGTCTTGGCATCAATCTTTCCTTGGATTTGGGAGCTTCACAGTGCGGGGACCCCAGGTCCAAAGGCTCCTCTTTGCTGGTGGCAGCAGGGCCCCTTCTCTCTGCCCACGTCTCTCTCCTTTTATGTCTTGGAAGAGACTGACTCAAGGTCCAGCCTAACCCTATTTCCTATGAACTTGTTGGCAAGCACACTTGTAACCTTATGTGTATAATTAACAACCTGTGTATGCTTATGCCTGGGCAACTATTTGTAACTCTTGTGTAGACTGTCTCTAAATAATGTGTGACCTTAATTTAAAAAATACAGAACTTTGGAATCTGAAAAAAAAAAAAAGATACAGCCTAAACCTGTAGCTCACACCCAGTAAGTAGCATCGTGTTGTGATTGCTGTTGTGAAGTGCTGTTGAGTCCGTTCTGACTCATAGCAACCCTGTGTAGGGTTGAGGAGCAGCGGGTGGGTTTGAAGTGCTGACCTTGTGGTTCACAGTCCAGTGCAGATCCTACCCCAGGACTCGCAGTGAAACTGTGGAAGTCAGGATTTATCACAGGCAGGGTAAACAAACCCATCAGATCACATCACCAGGGGAGTTATATTACATTCGATCTCATGGGGTGGGGATAGCTACGTCTTAACTGCTAAACCACCGAGCAGTCAGGTTCAGCCAAGTTGACACAAAACCCTAACCATCACACTGCTCTTCCCTTCGGGTTTCCTAACTCCAGGTCTTTGTAAGTTTCATTACACTACTGTAGTAGCAACGGAGTAGAAATGGTAACCAGCTTAGGAAGAAACATCAGGGTACTGGAGGCTGGTACTGAAAAAGAGACCGGGGCCATCAAGTGAGAAGCAGATTCCACGTGGGAAACGGAAAGTTTAAAGAGAAAAAGAACATTCTAAGAGTTTGTGTGTCCTCAAAAAGTTAAACATACACTTTTCATATATGACCCAGCGATTCCACTCTAAGGTATAGGCCCAGAAATGAAAGCCGGGATGCAAACAGAAACCTGGGCACCCGTGTTCACAGCAGCACTGTTCACAGGAGCCACAAGGTAAAAGCGAGAGATGGGGGAAGGCAGCGTGTTCTGTCTCTAGAGTGGAGCACCACGCTACGTAAAGAGAAATGCAGCCCAGAGACACACCACCACGTGGATGAACCTCAGAAACGTAGCCAGTCACAAAGGACAAGCACTGTCTGTGCTCACATCTACGAGGGAGGGGAGCAGGGGGACTTAAATGCCGAGGCAGCTGACAATGAAGCCGGTCGTGCTGAGACCCGAGCCCAGCTGCGTGTTGGTGATAAGTTCTGTGGCGGCTGCTGTCACCTTCCACCGCCCCGTCATTCGTGCAGCAGCTCAGAATGTGGTCTGACTTGCTCAAGGATGAAGCACCTGCTAAGAGCTATGGTCAGCCAGCTCTCTGAATGCTTGGTAAAGTGGAGGGTCAGCGAAAAGGAGAAAGACCCCCCAACGAGATGGACTGGCACAGTGGCAGCAGCAATGAGCTCCAGCTTAGCAATGATTGTGAGGTGGGCACAGGACCGGGCAGTGTTTCGTCCTGTTGTGCATAAGGTAGCTATGAGCTGGTACTGACTCCACAGCACCTAACAACAACAACAGTTCTCTGACAAATGCTGCTTCAGAATGTGCTCAGAAATGTCCCAGTGGTTCCGAAGGGGTGTTTGTAACACTTTGTCATATTTTGGTTTTGGTGAGTTTTTCTTTCGCAGTTTTGCCCTGTAAAGGGTTCCTTGTGTGTGTGTCTTTCGGAGCATGGCAGAGCTTCTTGCTTTTGTTGCGCTGCCCAGCTCTAGCGGCTACCTCCCTCAATAAAACACTTACTCTTGTCTTGGACTCCAGACGGAGTAGAAAAGCACAGCTTTGATGGGGCAGTGGGTTCATGTTAGTGGTGGTGGACTGATCTGGAGAGGGAGAGTGAAAATGACTGTGCACCTTGAAGACCGGAATCGACGTCACTGAGTTGTATATGCAAAGGCCTCCGGGTGGTGCCAACGGTTTATACATGGTTCGAACCCACCCAGTGGCACCGTGGCTGGTGATCTGGTTCTATAAAGATGACAGCCAAGAAATCCCTTGAAACAGCTCTCCTCTCTAACACATGGGGTCTCAAAAGTCACAAAGCAACAACAAACTGGGACCTACTCCCACCAAGAAGGAAGAGCCGGGAGTGGAGTGCGTCCTTTGGACACCACAGATCCAGGGCTGGACTGATGCCGACAAGTGAATAGTACATGGAGAAGGTGCTAAAGCAAAACACAAAACAAACATCCTCACTGAGGTCGCCAATTGGACCCTTCTCTGGGGCGGGGAGAGAGGGACAGGGGGCAGTATAAAGTGTCCTCCTCCGGCCTCTCAGGCTTCCTTCCTCCCTCCTCCCACTCAGTGTGTGAATTTAAATGTGCACAACGTCCTCGAATGGCAAGAGACCAGATGACTATGTACACAGTCTCTTGGGGATCAACGCAAGTCCCTAACCCAGTGGTTTCCAACTGGGGTAACTGTGTCCCCCCAGGGGATACTTAGCAACATCTAGAGACATTTTTTATTTGCCCCGAATCAGAGGGCAGTGCCACTGACACTAAGTGGGTGAAAGCTACCCCTGAGAATGATCCAGCCCTGAAGTCAGCAGCGCCCAGGAGCAGGGACCCTGGTCTATGGGCTGTGAAGGAACGGGGTTAGCCTTACCAAGCGACGCCAGGTTCCTGTAGGTCTCCATCATCACTTCCCGGTAGAGGGTCCTCTGCGAAGGGTCCAGCAGCATCCATTCCTCTGGGGTAAAGTCCACAGCCACATCCTCAAAGGCCACTGAGACCTGAAACATCCCATATGGTCCAGCTCTGCCAGGGATCACCCCCACTGTGTCCAGGGGGCAGGGGATGAGGGGTGACATTCATTCATCCCCAAGCTCAGACCTCAGAGCCTTCCCAAGTGGAGCACATCCTGTCTTGTGGCTTTAAAAGCTCCTCTAACGTATGACTGGAAACCAGTGTGACTTTCTTCAGTGACACTGGGACTTCTTCAACCTACTCAGATCTGCCCCTGGTTCCCCCACAGGCCTAAGGGCAGGAATGATACTCAGGGAACAGACGGATTCTTTCTCCTAAGAAGACAAACATTCTCACACATTCTTCCTTTGTTTCCCTCACAGGTCCCAGCACAATACAGAGCAGTAGGTCAGCCTAGGAGGAGGCTGAGTGAGACCGAAAGAGTTGGGGCAGTAGATCATTTCCCCTAAGAGAGTTACACACTTCAAGGAAACTAGAGACCAGACATGGCTGACTGTCAAACTCTAGGCCACAGGAAGGAAAGGGGATCCACTCTTACAAGAAAAGGACATTGTTTTTGCAGATTGAGGAGTTTTCCACTCACGTGGGACCAAGTTGTCAGAAACCCCGTAACCATCTCTTCCTTCTTTGTGCTCCCCTCATGGGTATGGCCAAAGTCCTGAGCAGGCAAAGCTAGAGAGGTAGGGGAAAGAAAGGAGCTGGTGAGTCCACGAAAATCCAGTTGCCACTGAACTGACTACAACCCATGTGTGCCAGAGAATTGTGCTCCACAGAGTTTTCAGAAGCTGAGCTCTCTGGAGGTACATCACCAATTCTCTCCTGAGTAGGTGCCCTGGGTAGACTTGAACCTCCAACCTTTTGGTTAGCAGCCAAGTGTGCTCACTGTTTGCACCACCCAGGAGCTCCAAGGTGATGCTAAGACTTCCCAAATCCTTAGACTCACAAGCATAGATGTTGCCAAGCCTCTACCCCAAGCAACGGTATCTAGCCTTGCCCACAGCCTGCATGGTGCCAAGAGTCTTGTGACTCCCAAGAAAGGCAGTGACATTCTTATTCTACAGATGGAAAAACAAACTCAGAGAAGTAATTCATAACTGGGGTTGTATTTGATCCTCTGAAAACTGTCCTCTTAAATGTTGGGAAGTGCCATCTCAGACCTCAGCAGACCGGACTCGTGTCCCTGTGCTCCAGCATCGTCTGCCCCCCTATCTCCTGGCCAAACTCTGCCATGGCCACATGGTTCCCCCCACCTTGAGACCACCCCTGTTGTACAGGGGGTCCTAAGTCCTCGTCTCTGCGGGTGCCTACTGACCAGGGACTCACCCTGTGTGGAGTCCACATCAGTGGCTGCCATTGTGTGGGCCTGTCGGCAGACTCTGCTTGCTAGGTTGAGCAGCGGCGATGCCAGCACGTCCCTCTTCATTCCATTCTCCCATGGCCCCTCGGTCTCAAGGCCTCTTTGTACCGTGGTATCTGGGAAGCTGTAGCAAAAACAACCATAGTTATAAAATGTCTACAACTGAACAACAAAAAGACACAACCAACCAGATCAAAGGATGTCTCCTGGACTGTGGTATCTGGAGTTCTCAGAAAGCTGCACATTCCACTGTTACGTGGCCCTAGAAGAGGTGAAGGCAGCAGTGCCCACAGAAACCTGTCTGCCAGGGCTCACTGCAGCGAAAAGATGGGTGAACGGACACAGAAACTGTGTGTGGTCCATCCACAGAATGGGACATTGCTCAGGTACAGGGAGAACTACAGGCTGGCTGCATGCAACACCTCCCATTACACTGTGGCCATCACACTGAGCAGAAGTCAGGTATGAGAGGGCAGATACTGCCACTGCTCACCTACATGAAATAAGGCAGTGCATCGAAAGGAAAGGCTGTTATGGTTCCCAGGGGAGGGCAAGGCGGGATCAGGGAGGGCCGCTGTTCACAGGGCACTGGGTTTATGTTCATGGTGGCGGGAAGGTTCAGGAAAGGAGGGCGAGAAAGGTTGCACAGCATGAAGAATGACATCACTGTCACTGAACTGTACATGTGGAAATAGTTGAGATGGGAAGGTCGTTACACGTGTTTTTACCACATGCACGCACATGCGTGCACATAAAAGCATCTCCAGCTCTCCCTCCCAGCCTTGGCCCTCATGGTACTTCAATCCTCCTCACATTTTCTCAAGGGACTGCCAGAACCTTCCACCATCCCAGGCCCCAGTGGATCTGAGGCTCCCTGGCGGGCACAAACAGTAAAGAACTCGGCTATTAGCCCAAAGGTTGGAGGTCTGAGCCCACCCAGATGAGCCTTAGAGGAAAGGAGATCTACTTCAGCAAAGTCAGCCACTGGAAACCCTCGGGAAGGAAACGAACACCGTACGGCGCACAGTTCTACTCTCGCCTACCAGGGGTTGCCACGAGTCAGGGTTGGCTTCATGGCAACTAACAACAACAAACAAGAAGACAAATCCCCACAGATTCGAAGGAAAGCTGGAATTGGAATCCGGTCCAACTCCAAGGGGGGCACTGGCGAGCCGCCCTGCTGGTCTCTGAGGAAGCGTGTGTGTGATGGTGCATGGACTGATGTGCTGCAAAGGCCACCAGCAGCTGGCTGTGTCAAGTGGGAAATGTCCCCTGAGAGGAGCTGGTGGAAAATGTCAGGTTTCCTGTTTTCATGCTTCCGTATTCATAGGTTGCTCCAGTCATAAATACGTGAGACCTTCCGTTTGGAAACAATTAAAAAGTGATCATTAGCTGTTATGGGTTGAACTGTGTCCCCCAAAAGTATGTGCTGGTCACGTGGAACCTCGGCAACCTAAGACAGAGCCATTGCCATGCTGCAATGAGTTTTGATGACGGGTAAGACTGAGGAATTCACACTGACCGCCTAAGACAGGCAGCGTCCCTTAAACAAATAATAAATAAGGGGGAATCTGATGCAGACCGTGCAGACCCGGTCAGGAGTTCAAGTCCCTGTGGGCCCAAGCGTTGCAGACCATCCAAACCATAGGCTCTGAGGATCAGACTTTAGCTACCTAGCAGACATAGCAAACTGTCCTTCATCTGATTATTCAGTTACGCTGGTTAGTAATTCCATACATGAGCCCTGGATATCCACAGATAAATGTAAAAACCTTCCCTAAAAGCCGAGACTGTAAATTCCAAAAAGGCAAAGTTGCCCCCCCCCAAAAAAAAAAAAGCTAAAGAGGATAGAGAGAAACACTGTTAACTGATGGTATGTGGAGGGGATTATAATCAATGTAATGAAACAAGGTATATGAATGTTTGAATGTGAAACCGATGATGTGCCCTGTAAACTTACACTCAATCCACAATAAAAACCTTAAAAAAACAACAGCTATGTGCTGGGAGTCCTATCTCTGTGGAAGTGATTCCATTTGGGAATAGGGATTTCTCTGTCAGGTAAACGAGGTCATATTAGTGTAGTTGTTGTTGTTGTTAAGTGCCATTGAGTCAGTTCTGACTCATAGCAACCCCATATAGGGTTTCCAAGGAGCAGCTGGTGAGCTTGAACCGCCAACCTTGTGGTTCAAACTGACCTTGCAGCACCACACCAGGACTCCGTATCAGTATGTGTGGGGGGGCCTAACCATAATCACTTTTTTTTTTTTTTTTTCTAATCACTTTTGAGATAGAAAGAAAGCAGATTAGCCACAGAGAAGCCAGCAAGAGAGGGGAAAGATCCCCAAGGAGCCCAGGTGTGCCACGGTTACAGAAACAGAGACAAGGGCCTTCCCCAGACCCCAAAGAGAGAAAGCCTTCCCCTCGAGATGGTGCCCTGAAGTCAGACGTCAAACCTCTAGAACGGTGAAAGAATAAAGTTCGGTTCGGTAAAGCCCCCAATATGTGGCACTTCTGTTACAATGGCACTGGGAGATGAAGACAATGACATATTTTGAATGTTTTCTTGTCATTAGATCATTTCCTGAAAAATGTTACCATCTGGTCTGGCTCACAGTGGGAAACAAAAGAACTATGTGCAAGACAAGACCATTACGTAAGCTTTCAAAACCGCGGACAAGTTTTTCCAGCTAGGTCGTCGAAGCATAGAGATCACCAAGAAGAGGCCCACCCGCACCCTACACACGGCAGAGAGAGCGTCACATACCTGCTTCCCAAAGGTAGCACACCCGCACCCTACACACGGCAGAGAGAGCGTCACAT
>NW_006408643.1:6673451-6682897 GCF_000296735.1 Chrysochloris asiatica | reverse complement strand
TAGCACACCCGCACCCTACACACGGCAGAGAGAGCGTCACATACCTGCTTCCCAAAGGTAGCACACCCGCACCCTACACCCTACACATGGCAGGCAGACAGAGCGTCACATACCTGCTTTACAAAGGTAGCCAAACTGTGAAAATTTGTTTAAACTGGGTGGGAAACACAGGGGGTGACTGTGATCTTTTTTCTGAGCTTTTGTTTAAGTATTTCACACTCAGTAAGAATTCACATGCATATAGATGGAAATGTACACTGAACAGACAATTCAAGAAAGTGAACTGGCTCTGGAAAGCCATTTTGCGACGGAAAGCCATGAATGATTGTGGGAATTTCCAACTTGTCAGGCACTGTGCTGTGTCCCTTGCATGTATGATGGAAAGCTTAGCTAACGCTTTCGCTGCTGTTGTTGAGTTGCTGTCCTGTCAATTCCACCTTGTGGTGACCCCATACATACTGCACCACGGGCCTTTCAGGGCTGTGACTTTCGGAAGCAGATCCCCAGCACCTCTGGCTGGGTTTGAACCACCAACCTTTTAGTTACTTGTCGAGTGCTTCATCATGTGCGTCACCCAAGGACTTTCTCAGTAATGCTACCAGGTCCCACCCACTGCTCAGAACACTTTCATAGAAGCTCTTGCCAATGTGCTCCAGCCAAAGACACCCAGGAGCCCACCTGTGGTGAGCAAGGGAGAGCACACACCCCAGGGGGCAAGACGGTGTAATAAAGGACTTAGGAGGTTTGGGCTCGGGCTTGGTATTATTGTAAAAAAGCCAAACTTTGTTCTGGCTAGGATGCAGTCAGAAAGTGCAAGTGTTTCCGTAACTAGGTATCTCAATCAATTTGATCTGCTGGGGATCTCTAAGGAGCTCTGGTAGCATAGTGGTTATGAGTCGGGCTGCTAACCTCAGAGTCAGCAGTTCGAAACTTACCAGCTGTTCTACGGGAGAAAGATGAGGCTTTCTGCTCCCATAAAGACTTATAGCCTCAGAAGCCCTGTACAGGGTCGCTATCAGTCAGAACCGACTCCACGGCACACCACCACCACCACCCCTGGGAATCTCTGGGTGATTAACGAGTTCTGCTACTAACCCAACTGCAGGTTCAAATCTACCCTGAGATGCCGTGGAAGAAAGGGCTGGCGATCAGCTTCCAATAAAAGTAGTCACTGAAAACACTGTGGAGCTCAGTTCTACTCTGAAACCATCATGGGGAGGAATCGATGAGGGGACAGGCGAAAGCTGTGATCAGTAAAAGGCTGCAATCACATATATTGGCCACAAGAGGGCACCATTAGGTCCAGAGTGAGTTGGCTAAGGTTCTGGCTTGCAGGTTGTTGCCAGATGGATCAAATAGAACACGGTGGGAAGAGACTATGGAGAAGCTCAAGAGCATCAGCCAAACAAAGGACCTACACAAAGCAAACTACAAAACACGACTACAAGAAACCAAGAGACCTACAAAAACGGAAAAATGTATCATGCTCCTGGATAGGAAGACAACATTGAAAATGTCTATACTGTTCAAAGCAATTTACACATATAATGCAATCCCAATCCAGATTCCCATCTTCAAAGAGATGGAAAAAACAATTACAAACATTATACGGAAAGGAAAGAAACACAGGATAAGCAAAGCAATGCTTAAGAAGAAAAACAAGGTTGGAAACCTCTCACTCCCCGACTTCAAAATTTATACATGGATATAGTAGTCAAAACAGCCTGGTACTGGTACAGTGAAAGCTATATAGATCGATGGAACAGAATCGAGAATTCAGACATTAACGCATCTACATACAGCCAACTGATTTTTGACAAAGTACGTAAATATATCGCATGGGGAGGTGATAGTCTCTTGAACAGATGGTGCTGGCTGACCTGGAAAGCATATGCCAGAGTTTGAAACAAGATCTTCCCCTCATGCCTTATACAAAAACCAACTCAGCATGGATTAAAGACCTACATGTAAATCCCCAAATTATGAAGGTCATCAATGAAAAAATAGGACAAATGTGAGGGCTCTGATTCAAGGAATACACAGACTACCAAACATTTTGAAAACTACACAAACAAAAGTAGACAAAATAGATGACTGGGGCATACTAAAAGTTAAGAACTTATGTGCATCAAACGACTTTACCAGAAGAGTAAACAAAGGAATCCACAGAATGGGAAAAAACCTTTTGCAATGACACATCAGACAAGGAACTCGTTTCTAAAATATACAGAAAACTACAACACCTCTACAAGAAAAAGACAAATAACCCAATTAAAAAGTAGGCACAGGACATGAACAGACACTTCACCAAGGAGGAGATCCAGGCAGCCAACAAACATATGAAGAAATGGTTCACGATCACTAGCCATTAGAGAGATGCAAATCAAAACAACAATGAGATATCATCTCACACCAGCAATAACAGCAAAGATCAAAAAAGTAGAGGACAATAAAATGCTGGCGGGGATGTGGAGTGACTGGGACACTCCTGCTGGTGGGGCTGCAAAATGGTCCAACCTCTCTGGAAAATAATATGATGCTTCCTTAGAAGGCTGGAAATAGAAATACCGTATGATCCCGCAATTCCTCTACTTGGCATTTACCCACAAGAAATACAAACCATAACATGAGTAGATATATGCACACCACTGTTCACAGCAGCACTATTTACAATAGCAAACAGATGGAGACAGCCTAAGTGCTCATCAATGGAAGACTGGATAAACAAACTGTGGTACATACACTTAATGGAATATTATGGTACCCTGAAGAATAACAAGGAAGCTGCAAGCCACCGCATAACATGGATGAACCTTGAGGACATTATGTTGAATGAAATTGTAGTTGTTGTTAGGTGCCATCCAGTCGGTGCCAACTCATAGCGACCCTATGCATAGCAGAACGAAACACTGCCTGATCCTGGGCCAACCTCACTATTGAGGCCACTGATGCTGCCACTTGGCCAATCCATCTCATTGGGGGTCTTCCTCTTTTTCTCTGACCCTCCAACCTACCAAACATGATATCCTTCTCCAGCGACTGGTCCCTCCTGACAATATGTCCGAAGTATGAGAGACAAAGTTTGGCCATCCTGGCCTCCAAGGAGCACTCTAGCTGCATTTCTCCCAACACAGATCTGTTGGTTCTTTTGGCAGTCCATGGCACTTTCAATATTCTCCTCCAACACCAGAACTCAAAAGCATCAATTCTTCTACAGTCTTCCTTATTCACTGTCCAGCTTTCGCATGTATATGAGGTTATTGAAAATACCATGGCTTGGGTCAGGCGCACCTTAGTCCTCAAGCTGACATCTTTGCTTTTCAACACTTTAAAAAGGTCTTGTGCAGCAGATTTGCCTAATGCAATACGTTGTTTGATTTCTTGACTGCTGCTTCCATGAGTGTTGATGGTTGATCCAAGAAGCACGAAGTCCTTGACAACTTCAATCTTTTCTCCATTGATAAGAATGTTGTTTATTGGTCTAGTGGTGACGATTTTTGTTTTCTTTACATTAAGATATAATCCATACCGAGCTGTGGTCTTTGATCTTCATCAGTACATATTTTAAGTCCTCTTCACTTTCAGCAAGCAAGGTTGTATCCTCTGCATATCACAGGTTGTTAATGAGTCTTCCTCCAATCCTGATACCACATTTTTCTTCATAGAACCCAGCTTCTCGGATTATTTGCTCAGCGTACAGGTTGAATAAGTTTGGTAAAAGAATACAACCCTGTCGTACACCTTTCTTAATTTTAAACCATTCAGTGTTCCCAAGTTCTATTCGAACAACTGCCTCTTGGTCCAGGTACAGATTCCTCATGAGCAGAATTAAGTGTTCCGAAATACTCAGACTTTGCAATGTTGTCCATAGCTTGTCATGATCCACACAATCAAAAGCCTTTGTGTAGTCAATAAAGCACAGGGAAACATCTTTCTGATGTTCTCTGCTTTCAGCCAAGATCCATTGGATTCATCAGCAATGAGTCACAAAAGGAGAAATAGTGCATAGGACCACTACTGTAAAAGACTAAGAAAAAGAACCCATACTAAAGGGGGGAGTGGGGGGAGATTCTTTGCTGGTTACCAGGATGTGAGGGGTGGCGTTAGGGGACGGGGGAGAGAGGGGAAGGTGGAGCACAGGGCAGGGAATAGACATAGGATAGTTTGGGTGTTAGGGAGAGGGGCAATACACAAGAAGGGGGAAGGGAATGGAAGAACAAGGCAGACGGGAAAACTATTAGGCAGGTTTGCATGGGCTAAGTGGGACAGAAGTAAATAATGATATATGCACAGCCTTGGAACTACAGGGCTCTGGGATACAGGGATTGAGACATGGTTGGAATGGGCAAAAGGCGGGGAAATAATGTTAAGTTGCTTGGCTGTCTTTTGAATCTTGGTTTCCCTGGCATACCATTATAAAATAGACACTTGAGGGGGAGAGAAAGGAATAGCCAGAAATATTACCATAGAAAGCTTGTAAGTCCATCTTCTGCCTATAATTGATTGGAATACCTAAAATGGGGCTACAATGTGTCCAGTGAAAGAGGCTTCCTGTGGAGCCTCTGCATTACATAAGACCATAGGTGGAATCCTGAACTCCATCCAGAATCTTCTGATGTGGGAAATTTCTACTGGAAAGGGCAAGCAGACCAGCCTGGAGCAGCTAGAAGAACAGAAGATACTTCTTGAAAGCAAAATGACAAGAAAAATACAAAATAATAACGGCAGTCCAACTGGTTACTACAAGAACAAGCAAGTGGCTCGCCCAGGAGACATCAAGGCAAGTGGTCGGGTCCCCTCAGAGCAAACCCCCTTCCAAGACTAAGACTCAATGGGAATACACATTCTGTTCACTGGTAAGGGGAAGTGAGGGAAAAACAGCAACGAAGCTGCGAGCTAAGGCCTACAACATTCAATAGACTCCTGTAATCCAGGTGGAGACCTGGTCGGCCAGCAGTGTGGCAAGACCTGGGGACTCTTGGGCCCAGAGTCAGTGATATAGCCACACAGGGCTAGAGTGGAGAGTGAAGTATCCAGCTGATAAGAAGAGAGGGCATATGCACAAGAACACCCACACTTGCAGATAATACCCACTTGACCTGGCTTCAATGACTGGATGATCAGAGCTCAACTAGAAGAAGAAAGAAGAGGGAAAAAGGAGTAATCTGATGCAATTTGATGAACTTGACTTACACCTATGGATGCAGTAGCTCAAAAGAGGGAACAAATCTTTACAGCGAGGATCATTCCCACCCCCTCCATACACAGAGTAGACAGGGATGGGCAACTTGGACATTGGCTACCCAAAATGGGGGACGGACGGGGCTACAAAGGCAAGAAGTGACTGGCTTACAAGCTTTCAAGAGGAAAGCTAGATCCAGAGGGCCTGGAGGAAGGTAGAATCTCTACTGAGTGGTATCCAATCTGTCTAGGCAGGGCTGATGAAAGGAAATATGGATAGGTCCCTTGTGGTACAATAGTGAATAATTGTTATCAGGACTGATTGTGAGGGTTGGAAATGTAAAGGTAGATGTTTTGTAACAAAAGGAGGGGAGTGGTTGACTTTGCAGTTCAGGAGTGGAGGTCCCTGGGACCATCAAGGGACAAGAACAGAGTGCGGGACCCTACCCAGAGAAGCAGTGATGCCTGAGATGGAGGCAGTGATGTTGAGAGATGGAGCAGCTAGGGACTTTAGACCCAGAGAGGGAGAGGGGCTGTGTGCTGACGACCAGGGGACAGGCTTGTAGGGTATATATACCCTTTGGTTGGTTGATGATGCATGGCGGGGATTGTAACCATAGCAATGAAACGATCTACGATAGGATGAATGTAAAGCTAATGTTCTCCCATGTAAGCGATCACATAATTCACAATAAAACATTAAAAAAAAAAAAAAGATCATCAGCCAAAACATGGTGAAGAGCTGACTGTGGAACAGACCACCAAACTCTCACATATAAGGTCAGACTGAAGCTGAAGAAAATGAAAACTAAGTCCATGAGCACCAAAATAGGACTTTGAATTTAGAGACCATCTCAAGAACAGATTGGATGCATTAGACACTGACGACCCAAGACCAGAGGAGCTGTGAAATGACATCAAGAACATCATACAGGAAGAAAACAAGACATTAAAAAGGCAGGAAAGAAAGAAAAGACCAAACTGCATGTCTGAAGAGACTCAGGCTGCTCTTGAACATCGGGAAGCTAAAGTGAATGGAAGAAATGATGACGTACAGGAGCTGAACAGAAAATTCTAAAGGAAGGCTCGAGAAATCACATAAAATATTATAATGAAATATGCTAAGACTTGGATCAAGTTCGAAAACCAAAAAGGAAGAACTACTCAGCATTTCTCAAGTTGAGAGAACTGAGGAGAAACTTCAAGCCTCAAGTTGCAATGTTTAAGGATTCTATGGGTTGTGGTATGGCACTATAGGCTAAGCACTGGACTGCTAATCACAGAGTCGATGGTTCAAAGCCACCAGCTGCTCCTTGGAGACCCTATACAAGGTTGCTGAGTCAGAACCAACTTTAAAGCATTCAATAATAACAATGACAATGTTGTTGCTAAGTGCCTTTGAGTCAGGTCCGACCCATAACAATGTTGCATAGGGTTTCCAAGGAGTGGCGGGAGCTTGAACCGCCAACCTTGGGTTCAACCCGACTTTGCAGTCCAGCGCGTTAACCCACAGTGCCACACCAGGACAAAATATTGAATGGTGCAGGTAACATCAAAAGATGGGCGGAATATACAGTCACTGCACCAACAAGAATTGGTTGTTGGTGAACCGTTTCAGGAGGCAGCATATGATCCAGAACAAATGGTATTGAAGGAAGAAAACCAAGCTGACCTAAAGGCATTAGTGAAAAACAAAGCTCCAGAACTGATGGAATACCAACCGAAATCGTTCAGCAAACTGATGCAGCACCGAAGGCACTCACGAAATCCAGGCCAAGAAATTTGGAAGACCGCTACCTGGCCAACCAACAAAAAGAGCTCCATATTTGTGCCCCTTCCAAAGCCACATGGCTCTAAAGAATGTGGAAATGATCAAACAATTTTATCAACATCACACACAAGTAAAACTTTGAAGATAATTTCAAAAGAGCCTGACAAGGA
Source organism: Chrysochloris asiatica (assembly GCF_000296735.1). Taxonomy (NCBI): domain Eukaryota; kingdom Metazoa; phylum Chordata; class Mammalia; order Afrosoricida; family Chrysochloridae; genus Chrysochloris; species Chrysochloris asiatica. Next base: position 6,675,775 of record NW_006408643.1, on the reverse strand, counting down.
GCAGCCAGAAATTCAAGCTGGATTCAGAAGAGGCCATGGAATGAGGGACGTCACGGCTGAGGTCAGATGGAGCTTAGCTGAAAGCAGAAAATACCAGGAAGATGTTTACTTGTGTTTTATTGACTGTGCAAAGGCATTTGACTGTGTGGTTTGTAACAATCTATGGATAACATTGCGACAATGGGAATTTCAGAACACTTCACTGTGTTCATGTGGAACCTGTCCAGAGAACAAGAGGCAGTCATTGGAACAGAACAAGGAGAGACTGAAAGGTGGGCATCAGGGCTGTATCCTTTCACCATACTTATTCAATCTGTACGCTGAGCAAATACTCTGAGAAGCTGGATTATCTGAAGAAGAATGTGGCATAAAGATTGGAGAAGACTCATTAACCACCTGTGATATGCAGATGATACAACCTTACTTGCTGAAAGCACAGACGACTTGAAGCACTTACTAATGAAGAGGAAGGCTACAGCCTTCAACATGGATGATAGCCCAGTGAAACGACAACAAAACCCCTCACAACTGGACCCGAAAACAGTCTCCTGATAAAAGGAGGAAAAAAACGGAAGTTGTCAAGTAGTTCACTTTCTTGGATCCACACCCAGTGCTCATGGAAGCAGCAGTGGAGAAATCAAATGGTGAACTGCACTGGACAAACGTGCTGAAAAAGCCTCTTTCAAGTATTAAAGGACAAAGATGTCACTCTGAAGTCTAAGGTGTGCCTGACCCAAGCCATGATACTTTCCTCGGCCATATATGTATGTGAAAGCTGGACACTGAATAAGGAAGGCCAAAGAAGACCTAATGCCTTGGAATTACGATGTTGGCAAGGAATAGTGCAAAGTACCATGGGTTACCAGAAGAGTGAGCAAGTCTACCTTGTAAGAAGTCCAGCCAGAATGTTCCATAGAAGCCAGGATGGGGAGACTTTGTTTTTCCTACTTTGGAGGTGTTGTCAGGAGGGATCAGTCAGTCCCTGGGGAAGGACATCGTGCTTGGTAAAGTGGACGGTGAGTGAAAAAGAGGAAGACCCCCAATGAGACAGACTGGTACAGTGGCGGCAGCGATGGGCTCAAATACAACAAAGGTGAGGAGGACGCCGGACGGGACAGTGCCAACTGAACTGCACCTAACGACACCACAACCAGGCTGCGTGTGTTCCCACACCATGACAGAAGGGTCTTGTTTAGTCCTGTCCTCGGAGCCTAGTCTGGAGATGATGTTCAGTGAGATTGTTTTTTGTTTAGCAGGAACACACTGTGTCCTAGCTGGATATCAGAGGCTGGTTTTCTCATGTAGTCATCTCAACCATCTAAGAGGTGAGTACTATCTCAACCAACTAGGAGGTGAGCACTGTGTTACTAAGCTGTGTTGGAGGAAGGACAGTCAGAATGTTCCTTACAAGTGAGGGTGGACATGGTCTCAGAAGGGACCCGTCGCTGGGAGGGGGGACCTCAGGCTTGGGAAAGTTGGTCAGTGACAAAGAGGAAGATTCCCTGACTGCAGCACGGGATTCAAGGACAGCATGGAGGGTGGCGGAGGACAGGCAACGTTTGGTTCTGTCATACACAGGGTCACTGTGAGTTGGAACAAGTGGAAGGCACCTAACAGTATTTTCCAGTGGGAACAAATACAATGAGATTACATCATCTCCCCACCAGTAAACAGCTAAAAAATGGGAGCAGGAGGCTCTGATCTCCATCAGTCTGACTCCAAAGTCCTTATCCTCACCCACCCAGCACGCCGCTGCACGCCCTTGGGTGTACAGTAGTAACAGGGATACAAAGGTCTATATGTAACTGTTTTTAAGTGCTAGCCAGTCAGTCCCAACTCATAAAGACCCTGTATAGGGTCTCTGAGGTTGTAAATCTTCTCAAGAGCAGAAAGCCTCATCTTTCTCCCACAGAGCTGCTGGTGGGTTTGAACTGCAGACCTTGTGGTTCTGTCCAGTGATACCAAGCTCCCCAAAAGACACATATACATAATATCACATGCTTATAATATATACAAGGGGGCTTCAGAGAGTTCATGGAAAAATGAAATAATTCCAGTTCTCCACAAAAATTTTTGAAGCCCGAGTAGTATATTGTTTATTAAGCACTGTGGAGTTGGTTCCGACTCATAGCAACCCTGCACAGGGTTTCGGAAGCTGCAAATCTACACTAGAGCAGAAAGCCTCATCTTTTTCCCATGGAACATCTGTAGTATTGTTGTTGTTATGTGCTGTCGAGTCGGTTCCGACCCATAGCGACCCTGCACAGGGTTTCCGAGGGTGTAAATCTTTACAGGAGTAGAATGCCTCATCTTTCTCCCGTGGA
>NW_006408643.1:6670960-6673001 GCF_000296735.1 Chrysochloris asiatica | reverse complement strand
CCTTAAGGTTCGCAGCCCGATTCGTAACCACTACGCTACCAGAGCTCCTTTATACATATATATGTATGTATGTGTGTATAAATAAAATGTCAAACATTATATGTATAGTATATGGAATCCCGGTGTGGCGCTGTAAGACAAGCACTGGACTGCTAAGTTCTATAAAGGGTCGCTGTCAGCCGCAATGGACTCTATGGCACTTAACATGTTATACACGAAGCCCTGGTGACGCTGTGGGTTAGATGTTGGACTGCTAACCACAGGTGATTGGTTCAAACCCACCTTAAGCATTGGACAGCAAGATCGGCTTGAACTACAAGATTGGTGATTCAAACCCATCAACTGCTCCTTGGAAACCCTAAGAGCGTGGGAACAGGGTCTCTAGAAGTCGGAACCGACTCCACAAACAAAAAAATATCTAAGTAACACTCGCATTAGTAAATGAGAGCCGGCGACTCATAGCAGTATGTGCACGAAGAGTTCTGGGCCTTCTCATACATTAATTCCCCGATTTATAAATATGAGAACCAGACGCTGGGAGGTGCAAAAACTAAGCCCAGAATGGCAGTGGGCCCGGTTCCGGGAAGCCCAGTCTGGAACCCAGAATGGGCGCCGGTTAAACTGAGTCCGGGGGCCGTCGCGAGTCCCAGATTCTTGGGGATGAAAACGCTAAGTAACCCAATTCAGGCCCCGAGGTCCGTCGCCCTCCGGAGCCACCTCCACGGGGGCCAGACGGGATCCGCCAGCAACACGACCCGCCCCCTCCAGTGACCGCCCCCGAGCCCCGCCTGCCTACCCGAGCCCCGGCCGCGACGGAGAGGCGGGGCCGACCCCGCCTTGGAGAGCGGCGCAAACTGCCCTCAGGGGAGGTGAGAGGCCAGGAGACAGACCCCGCCGCAGGCTCCAGGGACGGTATTTCCGGTTCCGGTTCCGGGCCCGCCGAGAGCGGAAAAGGTGGGGCACTGCCAGGTTTGTGATTGGCGGAACCTCTTGGAAGGGCGGGCCACAACCGCCAATCTCGGGGCAGAAAATCTCTAGTTTCCGCTCACAAGGACGCGATTGGGCAGTAGGATCGAATCCGCGCATCCGGGACGTGTCTAAACCGGAAAGGGAGGTGATTAAGGCTAGGCCCGCCTTCGGGGCGTGCCCTGGGAGGATCGTCACAGCCTTTAGGACGAAGTGGGTAACTGATCCGTGGGCTAGACTGGGATGGGACCCGCCCCACCTGGGCGGGCCTGAGAGGGGCGTGGCTGGGGTGTGGCCTCCCGGCCTTTCAATGTTGTTTTTGTGCTCACAGCCACTCTTTATAGGGTTTCCAAGGAGTGACTAGTAGGTTTGAACCACCGATCTTGCGGTTCAAACCGACACTGTGGTCCAGTGCTCATCCTACAGTGCCACATAGTGCCAATGAACACTTCCTTTTCTTTCTGTACAGAAGACTGAAAAACCATATGCCCATATTTAGTGGTTTTCCTTTTGTGCCTCACTTATGGATGAAAGTGAGATCATTTTATACGCATTGTTCTGAAACTAGCTTGTCGTACTAAATAATATGACGTCATAATCTGTCCAAACCAATACATAGGAATCTAACTGTTGAGATCAATGTACTTTTTGTAGCAACATACTGTCAATAAAATGTCTCATTTGTTGCCAAACTGAAACGAGGGCTGGCTGCCTGTCACTGCAGTAAATAACTGAGGGAGCCGGATGTGTGTGTGTAGGGGGGTCCAATCCAAGCTTTATTAAAAGAAAGCCAGCCGTCTGGAGGACTGTGAGAACAGTTTCTCAAGACGGTCCTGTCTTTCACAAAGAGCAGGTACATTATATAGAGTAAGTTACATTTCGATGTACACAATCTATTTTAACACCAAAATAGCATTTTTTGAAAAAAAAACAACAACAATAAAGCAACAAACTTCTTTAAACATTCTATACCTTTGTTGTTGTTGTTAGGTGCCATTGAGTTGGTACCAACTCATAGCGACCTTATGCACAACAGAATGAAACACTGCTTGGTCCTTGGCCAAGTTCACAATTG
>NW_006408643.1:6661552-6667397 GCF_000296735.1 Chrysochloris asiatica | reverse complement strand
ATCAAAGAGCACAGCCTTCGGTATGGATTACATCTCAATGTAAAGAAAACAAAAATCCTCACCACTGGACCAATAAACAACATTCTTATCAATGGAGAACAGATTGAAGTTGTCAAGGATTTCATTCTTCTTAGATCAACTATCAACACTCGCGGAAACAGCAATCAAGAAATCAAACTATGTATTGCATTAGACAAATCTGCTACACAGGAACTTTTTAAAGTGTTGAAGAGCAAAGATGTCAACTTGAGGACTAAGGTGTGCCTGACCCAAGCCATGGTATTTTCAATAACCTCATATAGACGAGAAAGCTGGACAGTGAATAAGGAAGATCGTAGAAGAATTGATGCCTTTGAGTTGTGGTGTTGGAGGAGAATACTAAAAGTGCCATGGACTGCCAAAAGAACCAACAGATCTGTGTTGGGAGAAGTGCAGCCGGAGTGCTCCTTGGAGGCCAGGATGGCCAAACTTCATCTCCCATACTTCATACATATTGTCAGGAGGGAGGAGTCACTGGAGAAGGATATCATGTTTGGTAAGGTGGAGGGTCAGAGAAAAAGAGGAAGACCCCTAACGAGATGGATTGACCAAGTGGCAGCATCGATGGACTCAAGTTAACAGTATTGAGGTTGGTCCAGGATCAGGCAGTGTTTCGTTCTGTTGTGCATAAAGTCACTATGAGTCAGTACCAACTCAATGGTACCTAACAACAACTACAAACTTCTTCAAACATTCTACCTTTAGGGAAAAGGAAATAATCAGAAAATAATCCTCAAACATTCCATCTTTCAGGGTCCAAGTTACTCAATTCCTGAGAGATCTACCTGGGTGGGCTTAAGCACATCCTGGTCTCCTTCTAGGACCCTAAGGTCATCTCAGCTAATTTTTAAACTAACTTCCCTATTTGCAGGGTCTTCATTTATCAAGACCTAATGACTAAACCGACTCCATTTTGGTTATGTTGGCAGATCTAAGCGATCACTCTTAATCCAGATATCATGCTTCCCAGAACACCTCGCCGGAGACAAACACTGTCATCCACCAGCTGCTTGTGCAATGTTCTGAAACCTTTCTGTGTTTACACAAACAGAAACATGCTTACTCCCCCCATGAATACTCATTAAGCACTTTCTATGCCCCATTTCTGTTTTATGGGCTGCACATACAAACTACAAAAATCCCTGTTCTCTTCCTCCTCTCTCTCTAATGAGGAAGGCCAAAATGAAATCATATAAAATAAGCAGAATGTATACTCTACAAGGATAAACCCAAAACTATTGCTACAAAATCATATTGTTGTTGTTGTTGTCAGGTGCCATCGAGTCGGAACCGACTCATAGCGACCCCATGCACAGCAGAATGAAACAATGTCCGATTCTGGGCCAACCTCACTACCACTGACACACTTGAGTCCATCAATGATGCCACCTGGCTGATTCATCTCGTTGGGGGTCTTCCTCTTTTTCTCTGACCCACCACCTTACCCAGCATGACATCCTTCTCCAGTGACTGTTCTCTCTGGACAATGTGTCCAAAGTAGGAGAGACAAAGCTTAGCCATCCTGGCCTCCAAGGAGCACTCTGGTTGCACTTCTTCCAAAACAGATCTATTGGTTCTTTTGGCAGTCCATGGCACTTTCAGTATTCTCCTCCAACACCACAACTCAAAGGCATCAATTCTTCTACGATCTTCCTTATTCACTGTCCAGCTTTCTCATCCATATGAGGTTATTGAAAATACATATAGAAGCCTTTATTAAACATAAACATCAAAATGTGAAGATTTTGTTTCATCTAGGCCTGGTAGCATACGGGTTACAAATCTGGCTACTAACCTCATGGTCAGCAGTTCGAAACTACCAGCTGTTCCTCAGGAGAAAGATGAGGCTTTCTGCTCCTGTAAAGATTTACAGCCTCGGAAACCCTGTGCAGGGTCGTTGTAGGTTGGAACTGACTGGATGGAGCTTAACAAGCACCACAGATCCATATACTTGTAGAGGGAGGCAGTATTTCCATTTCTCTAACCCTTTCCAGTTCTGTGTCTTTGATTTCACCACACCAAAATAGCTGTTTTAGCATCACCCCCAGGGAATCAAATTATGATCCTTTTCAATGTTCTTTGAATTTGGGGAACAAAAAGGAGTCTGAAGGGGAGAGATCAGGGCTGTAGGATGGATGAGGTAAGTTTTCCCGACGGAATTCTCCTAGGACAGCCTTTGTTACCGTGGAAAAATGAGCAGGTGCTTTATCATGATGTAAAAAAATTCCAGTATCCAACTTTTCTCACTTTTTATTACCAATGCAGTTTTGTATTTTCTTAAAAATTCTTCTTAATAAGCCCTTATTGTCATCCTGTGTCCTTCAAGAAAATCTATCAAGATGACCCCTTTCGGATCCAAAAAACCAGTCTTCCCAACCTTCTGAGCTGACTGCCTTGAATTTAACTGGCCTGTTTTGATTGGGCTCTCCATCCCCCACCCTCTCTGCCTCCCTTCCCCCGACCCTATGGTTACAGACTAGAACAGATTCTTAGGACTTCTTTGCTGTAATTTTTACGGAAGCAGATTGCCAGACCTTTATTCCGTGTTGACTCTGGGTGGATTCAAATTGACAGCCTTTAGGTTAGCAACCAATTGCAAACCATTTATGCCACCCAAGACCCATATTTTAATAAAACGGCACAGAAACGTTTTGCCTGTAGAGGGCGCCAGAGACTACAAGTTCCACTTCTTCCGGGTTTACCCTTAGACTAGCATACCTCGTTTTATTGCGCTCTGCAGGGATTGCGTTGTTTAACAAATTGCAGGTTTCCCACTGGCCCGACTCCATCAAGTGCATGGATGATGCCTTTCCAATAGCTTGTGTTCACTTCGAATCTCCGTGTCACACTTTGGTGATTCTCGCCGTATTTCAAACTTGTTCATAATGTTCTCACACACTTTTTAGGCAGTGTATTTGTAAACAACTTTTGCACTGGGAAACCAAAATATTCTTTTTACTTGCTTCACAGGTGTGGTGGGGAGCCAACCTTTCAATATCGCAGAAGATGGCCATGGAGAGCCAAACCCTGAATATGTCTGCACGTACAGGCAGTGAACCAGACCCCCAAGAATGCTTTCTGCAGCCGCTCTTTGCCTAGGGGTGTGTAACTGCGATCCAGCCATTGGAATTAACAACTGTCAAGTGGGAATTTTCTAGGAAGCTCTCACACTGTGGAATCATAGTCACCACCACCCTTAACAACCAGGACACAAAAGTCAGAGAAAAAAGGCCTCTTGGGAGTCCTATTGGCACAACTGTTAAAAGCTTGGCTGTTAACCCACAGTTTGGTGGCTCCATCCCACCAGCAGATCCGTGGGCGAAAGACGGGGTAGTGGGGTCCCTGTAAAGGCGACAGCACAAGATATCCTACGATGCAGTTCTATTCTGTCCCATGCGGTCACCGCGAGGTGGAATTGCCTTCATGGCACGGAACTAAAGTGCCACATTTAGCCCTGAGTACAAGCCAAAAGATGGATTGCATTAGACAAATCTGCTGCACAAGACCTCTTTAAAGTGTTCAAGAGTAAAGGTGTCAATTTGAGGACTTAGGCGCACCTAACCCAAGCCATTGCACTTTCAAATAATCTCATATGCTTGAGATACTTAGACAGTGAATAGGGAATATTGTTGTTAAGTGCCGTCGACCCATAGCGACCCTGTACAGGGTTTCCGAGGGTGTAAATCTTTACGGGAGTAGAAAGCCTCATCTTTCTCCCGCGGAGCGCCTGGTAGTTTCAAACCGCTGACCTTAAGGTTCGCAGCCCGATTCGTAACCACTACGCTACCAGAGCTCCTTAGGGAATACCTTAGAATAATTGATGCATTTGAGTTACGGTGTTGGAGTAGAATATTAAAAGTACCATGGATGGCCAGAATAACAAACAAATTTGTGTTGGAAGAAGTACAGCCGGAATGTTCCTCAGAAACCTATTTTTCACTGACCCTCCACTTTACCTTCTCCAGGGACTGGTCCCTCCTGAAAATATGTCCAAAGTATGAGAGAGGAAGTCTTGCCATCTTGGCTTCTAAGGAGCACTCTGGCTGCACTTCTTCCAACACAGATTTGTTTCTTCTGGCAGTCTGTGATACTTTTAATATTCTCCTCCAACACCATAGCTCAAATGCATCAATTCTTCTACAGTCTTGCTTATTCATTGTCCAAGGTCCTCAAGGGTCAAGTGCACCTTAGTCCTCAAACTGACATCTTTGTTCTTGAACACTTTAAAGAGGTCTTGTGCAGCAGATTTGCCTAATGCAATACGTGTTTGATTCCTTCACTGCTGCTTCCTGAGTGTTGATGGGGATTCAAGCAAAATGACATTTTTTGATGTCCATGTTTTCTCCATTTCTCACTATATTATTTATTGCTCCAGTGGTAAGGATTTTTGTTTCTTTACACTGAGTTGCAACCCATACTGAAGGCTGTGGTCTTTGATCTCCATCAGCAAGTGTTTTAAGTCCTTTTCACTTTCAGCAAACACGATTATGTCATTTGGATATCGCAGGTTGTTAATGAGTCTTCCTCCAATTTTGATGGCACGTTCTTCTTCATATAATCAAGCTTCTCGGATTCTTTGCTCAACATACAGATCAAATAAGTAAGGTGAAAGCTACAACCCTGGAGTACACCTTTCCTGATTTTAAACCATTCACTATCCCCTTGCTCTGTTCTAGCAGCTACCTCTTGGTCTATGTACAGGTTCCTCATGGGCACAATTCAGTGTTTTGGAATACCCATTCTTCGTAATGTTATACATAATGGTCCACACAGTTGAAAGCCTTTTTGTATACTCAATACAGCCCAAGTAAACATCTTTCTGGTGTTTTCTGCTTTTAGCCAAGATCTGTCTGAAAGGATGTTGAATTTCTGGCAGTACCCTGTCGAGGTACTGTTGCAACTATTTTAAATTTATCATCAGCAAATTTTTACTTGCATGTGATATTAATGATTTTATTCAATAATTTTCACATTTTGGTGGGTCACTTCTCTTTGGAATGGGCACAAATATCTCTTTCAATTGGTTGGTCGGGTGTCTGTTTTCCAAATTTCTTGGCAGAGATGAGTGAGTGCCTCCAGCGCTGCATCAGTTTGCTGAAAGATTTCAATTTGTATTCCATCAATTCCTGGGACCTTGTTTTTCGCTCGTGACTTCAGTGTAGCTTGGATTTCTTCTTACAGTACCATTGGCTCTTGATCCTATGCTATCTGTTGAAATGGTTGAACATTGACCATTTCTTTTTGGTACAGTGACTCTGTTTTCCTTCCATCTTCTTATGATGCTTTCTGCGTCATTCAATATTTTGCCCATAGAATCCTTCAATACTGCAAGTCGAGGCTTGCACGTTTTCTCCCCTTTTGTGTTTCTAATTCTAGGTCTTTGAACCTTTCACTAGTTATAATACCTGACTTTGTTCTCTCAAGCTGTTCTTTCCCTTTTTCAGTTCCCTTTAGCTCTTCTATGCTCAAGAGCAAGTTCAGGGTCTCTTCTGATATTCATTTTGGTCTTTTCTTTCTTTCCTGCCTTTTTTAAAAATATTTTATTGTGAATTATGTGATAGTTTACATGGGAGAACATTAGTTTTACATTCCTTCTATTGTATATCGTCTCATTGCCATGGTTACAATCCCCTCCCTCCATGCAATCCTTCCCCTGTACCCCCCAGGTCTTCAGCACACAGTCGCTCTCCCTCTCTGGATCTAAAGTCCCCAGCTGCTCCATCTCTCCATGTCATCATCTCTGGCTCCATTTCAGGCATCACTGCTTCTCTGGGTAGGGTCCCGCTCTCTGCTCTTCTCCCTTGAT
>NW_006408643.1:6651411-6660580 GCF_000296735.1 Chrysochloris asiatica | reverse complement strand
CTCCAGGTTGGTCTGCTTGTCCTTTCAAGTGGGAATACCCCATCTCTGTATATCTGGATGTGGTTCAGGCTTCCACCTATAGTCTTATGTATTACAGAGGCTCCGCTGGAAACCTCCTTCACTGGGCACGTTGTAGCCCCATTTTAGGTATTCCAATCAGTTATAGGCAGAAGACAGACTTACAAGCTTTCTATAGTGATGCTTTTCGCTATTCCTTTCTCTCCCCCTCCAGTGTCTATTTTATAATATAATGCAAGGAAAACCAAGATTCAAAAGACAGCCAAGCACCTTAATATTATTCCCCCTTTCCTGCCTTTTTAATGACATTTTGTTTTCTTCTTGGATGATGTTCTTGATGTCATCCTACAGCTCTTCAGGTCTTCAGTCATTAGTAACTAAGCATCAAATCTGTTCTTGAGATGGTCTCTAAGGTCATATTTTGAACTTGTTTTCATTTTCTTCAGCTTTAGCCTGAGCTTGCATACGAGCAATTGATGGTCTGTTCCACAGCTGGTCCTTGGCCTTGTTTTGACTGATGATGTGGAGCTTTTCCACCGTCTCTTTCCACAGACGTAGTCAGTTTGATACCTGTGCATTCCATCCGGTGAGGTCTAAGTTACAGTTGCCTTTCATGTTGTTAAAAAGGTATTAGCAATGACTAAGTCGGTGGTCTTACAAATTTCTATCATGGGATCTCCAGCATCATTTTTATCACCAAGGCCGTATTTTCCAACTACTGATCCTTCCTCTCTGTCTCTAATCTTCGCATGTAGTCTATAGCAACTTATACAGGGTTTCTAAGACTGTAAATCTTTACAGAAGCAGACAACCTCATCTTTCTCTTGCATATGGGTGGGCATGAACTGTTGACTTGCTGATTAGCAGGTCAATGCGTAACCCCCAGTACCAGCAAGGCTGTTTCTGACACCGATGTTGTTGGTGGCGGCGGTATGTCATCGAGTCGGTTCTGACTCATAAGGTTTCCAAGGTTGCTTGTTTGATTTCTTGACTGCTGCTCCCATGAGTGTTGACGGGGGATCCAAGCAAAATGAAGTCTTTGACAACTTCAATCCTTTCTCCATGTATCATGATGTTATTGATTAATCCACTGGTGAGGATTCTTGTTTTCTTTACATGGAAGTGCAATCCATACTGAAGGCTGTGGTCTTTGATCTTCATCAGTAAGTTTTTTTAAAAATTATTATTATCAGTAAATATTTTAGGCCCTCTTTGCTTCCAGCAAGCACTCTTGTGTCTTCTTCATATTGGAGGTTGTTAATGAGTCTTCCTCCAATCCTGATGCCATGGTTTTCTTTATATAATTCAGCTTCTCAGATTATGTGCTCAGCATCCAGATTGAATAAACATAGTGAAAGAATACAATCCTGGTGCACACCTTTCCTGATTTTACACCATTCAGTGTTCGCTTGTTCTGTTCTAACAACTGCCTTTTAGTCTATGTACAGATTCCTCATGTGCACAATGAAGCGTTCCAGAATTCTCATTCTCCCCAATGTTGTCCATAGCTTGTCATGATCCACACAACCGAAAGCCTTTGCGTAGTCAATAAAGCACAGTTAAACATCTTTCTGGTATTCTCTGCTTTCAGTCAAGATCCATCTGACATCAGCACTGATATCCCTCATTCCATGTCCTCTTTCTGAATTGGGTTTAAACCTCTGGAAGTTCCCTGTAGATCGATATAGTGTTTTTAAAAATTATCTTAAGCAAAATTTTACTTGTAGGTGATATTAATAATATTCATAATGTTTTCATCTTCTGACACTATGTCTGACAATGTTTGGCTGCTATTCATAAAGTTTTTAGTGGCGGCCATTCAGAAGTAAGTAGTCCGTTACCCCTTCTTCCCAGTTTGGAAGCTCTGCTGATACCTAGCCACCATGGGTGACCCTGCTGGTGTAGGGTTAGAATTCTAACACATATTTGATGGTGGTGGTGGTGAGGGAAACAATTTAATCCATAACAGGCTCCCAACTACAGACATTAGGGGAAATAAGCTCATACAAAGAAAGTACATAGTAGAGGAAGAATCAGGAATAGGAGGATGAAATGGAATTTGTAGCTCATTGCCTCCATGAACAACTCCCTCCTTTGCCATGAAACCAGAAGAACTAGATGGTGCCAGGCCTACTATTATGGAACTTTTTTTTTTTTTAATCAAAGAGTTGATAGAAGACTTCTTATCAAAAGAGGGAAGAGATGGAGAGCAGCTTATCACTTTCTCACAGATTCCAGAAGTTTTGGAGTCAATGTGGCTGGATGAACCCCTGAAACTATTTCCCTGAGACAGTCTTTAAAATTTTTTTAACTTGTCTATTCAGTCTCTGGTAGCGTAGTGGTTACGAATCGGGCTGCGAACCTTAAGGCCAGCAGTTCGAAACTACCAGCTGTTCCTCAGGAGAAAGATGAGGCGTTCTGCTCCCGTAAAGATTTACAGCCTCGGAAACCCTGTACAGGGTCGCTATGGGTCGGATCCGACTCGATGACACTTAACAACTTAACAACAACATTCAGTATATCACCTGAACTTTTCTTAAAATCAAACAATAGTTTAGCTTCATTCTCGTAAACGTATCTGTTGTGAGCACCATGCTCTTTTAAGAACCATACAACCAAAGAGACAGCAACAATGTAAAAGATTAGACAGAAAACTTAGGGGTCAGTGAGTTCATGTGAATGGGAAGGATCAATTCAGAAATAGAGGGTGAGGGTAATTACACTGGATTGTTCATGTAGCAACGATTGAGCTGGTGAATTCTTTGCTGTGTAGATTCTCAACAACCACAAAACATTTTTTAAAAAAGAAATAAAGTGCAGGGATGGACGGAAGCCATATGCAGTCCACTGTTTGTTGTTGTTAGGTACCATCGAGTCGGTACCGACCCAGAGCGACCTTATGCACAGCAGAATGAAACACTGCCCAGTCCTGGTCCAACCTCATAATTGTTGCCACACTTGAGCCCATTGATGCTGCCACATTGCCTATCCATCTCCTTGGGGGTCTTCCTCTTTTTCTCTGACCCTCCACCTTATCAAACATGATATCCTTCTCCAGCGACCCATCCCTCCTGACAATATGTCCAAAGCATGAGAGACGAAGTTTGGCCATCTTGGCCTCTAAGGAGTATTCCACTGTAGTAACTGGGCAATTAAAGAAGCGCTTGGGAGAGCCCTGGTAGTGCTGTCATTAAGCACTTGACTACTAATCAATAAGTCAATGGTTTAAACCCACCAGCAGCTCCATGGGAGAAAAGTTCTGCTCCTATAAAGATTCCTGTTACTGTCAAGTCAATTCCAATTTCTAGTCGACCCCAGAGGGCCCATAGCTGCCATCTTTTTATAAATATTTTATTGTGAATCATGTGATAGTTTACATGGGAGAACATTAGTTTTACATTCATCCTATCATATATTGTTTCATTGCCATGGTTACAATCCTCTCCATGCCTCATCAACCAACCAAAGGGTATACACTACAAGCCTGCCCCCCTGGTCGTCAGTACACAGCCCCTCTCCCTCTCTGTGTCTAAAGTCCCCAGCTGCTCCATCGCTCCATGTCATCGTCTCTGCCTCCATCTCAGGCATCACTGCTTCTCTGGGTAGGGTCTCGCTCTCCACTCTTCTCCATTGATGGTCCCAGGCACCTCGGGTCCTGAACTGCAAAGTCAACCACGCCCCTCATTTTGCTACAAAATGTCTGCCTTTACATTTCCAACCCTCACAGTCAGTCCTGATAACAAATATTCACTATTGTACCACGGCTGTCATCTTGATATAAGTGGATAGCCTCATCTTTCTCCCACATAGCAGCTGGTGGGTTTGAACCATTGACCTTTCAGTTAGCAACCAAGCACTTTAACCACCATGCCACTAGGCCTCCTTTCTAGACGACAGGCTAGGAACCCCTATGGGGCAGTTGTAGTCTGTCACATAGGGTCACTGTAACCTAAGGACCATAAGAGCACATCTGGAGCAAGATGACTTGGCTCTTGGCTTGTTGCGGTTGTGTCCTATAGGGTCGCAATGAGTCGATTGTGACTCATTGCGACCCTATAGGACAGACTAGAAGTACCCCACAGAGTTGCCAAGGCTGTCTTCTCTATGGAAGCAGACTGTTAAGTTTTTTCTCCCTCAGAGCAACTGGTGGTCTGCAAACATGGCTGCGCTTCTAGTTAGCAGCGGAACCAAACCACTGCGGTTTCTTGTTCCTAACCTCCCACTGCCTGTGAGTTCATTCCCACTCACAGCAACCCCCCCATAAGACAAAATAAAACTGTTCCCTAGGGTTTCCGAGACTCAATCTTTACAGAAGCAGACAGCCTCCTCGTTCTCCTGCCAAGCAGCTAGTGGGTTTGAACTGACAACCTTGCAGTTAGCAGACCCATGCTTAGCTCACAATGCCACCAGGGTTCCTTGCTCCTAGCTTAGCCACTTCCTAACTGCCTGACCTCAGTTTCCTCCTCTGTGGGATGGAGATATCAAGGTTGACGTTGGACGCAATGTCAAGTGGAGTCCTCGGTGCAAACAGTTTTTGGGTTCCAAGATCTTTGGGAGTCTTGTTTTTAAAAGACCCGCAAGGTCAGAACAAAGCAGATCAGGTTCAGAGACAGAAAGGATTCTCTGAGCTGGAGGGAGGAGTAAAGGAGGAGCACTCAGCAGCTCATCAAACGGTTGCAGGTTGGAGTCCACCCACAGGTGCTGCAGAAGAAAGGCCTGGTAATCTGCTTCCGGAAACTCAGCCGTTAAAAACACCATGGAACCTTAGGGAGCTGTGTGTTTATGTTCCTGGGAGGAGGAACAATTTGGATCAGGGTGCTGAGAATGGCTGTACAACGTGAAGAATGTTTATCAATGTCACTGAATCACACCTGGAGAAATGATTGAATGGGTGTGTATGTTCTGCTGTGCATATTGTCCACACCACAACCACAAAATTAACTGTAAAAACAAAGCCTCAGAACCAGAACACTCACACTTGCAAATAGCACCCATTTGACCGAGCTTTGATGGCTTGATAATCAGAACTCGACTGTTGTTGTTGTTAAGTGCTGTAGAGTCGATCCTGACCCATAGCGACCCTGTATAGGGTTTCCGAGGAGCAGCTGGTGAGCTTGAAGCACCGACCTTGCAGTTCAAATGGCTTTGCAGTCTGGGGCATTAACCCACAGCGCCAAACCAGGCTAGAGGACTATTAAAAAAATTTTGAGATAAAGGACACGAGGGTAAATTGCTACAATTTGATGAACTTGATCCATACTAATGGATGTTGTTGTTGTTATGTGTCGTGGAGTTGGTTCTGACTCATAATGACCCTGTACAGGGTTTCCAAGGCTGTAAATTTTTACGGGAAGCAGAGAGCCTCATCTTTCTCCTGTGGAACAGCCTCCAACTGTTGACCTTGTGGTTTGCAGCCCAATTCGTAACCACTATGCAAGTAGCTCAAAATACCAACAGAGAGGGAAGGAGTCTTCACATCAATGCTATCCCCTCTATATACAGAGTAGATAGGGATGGACAACTTAGATATTGGCTACCTAAAATAGCATAGTGGTTATGAATTGGGCGCTAACCTCAAGGTCAGCAGTTCGAAACTACCAGCTGTTCCTCAGGAGAAAGATGAGGTTTTCTGCTCCCGTAAAGATTTATAGCCTCGGAAACCCTGTACAGGGTCGCTATGAGCTAGAACCGACTCCACGGCACATCACAACAACAACAACAATTAAAATGAAGGGGTGATAAAGGCACAAAGTGACTGACTTACAAGTTTTCAAGGGGAGTTTAGTTTCAGAGTGTGCAGGGGAAGATAGAATCCCCATTGAATAGTTTTCATCTTGTCTAGATGGGTCTGGTGAAAGGAGATGGGGATTCTTATGATTCAATAATGAATAATTGTTATCATGATTAATGGATACTGTCACAACTGTAAAGGTAGAAGTTTTGTAACAAAAAGGGGGGAGTAGTTAATCTTACAGTCCAGAAACAGAGGACCCTGGGACCATCAAGGGAGAAGAGCACAAGCAGAATGCGGGACCTTATCCAGAGTAGCAGTGACACCAGAGATGGAGACAGAGATGAGGACATGGAGAGAGGGAGCAGCTGAGGACTCTAGACTCATGGAAAGAGAGGGACTGAGAGCTGGCGGCCAGGAGGCAAGCTTGCAGAATGTGCCCTTTGGTGGCTTAAATCATTATATATGTATGAGTGTTTAAAAATAAAATAAAAAAGAGCTAAAATGAATAGAGAGAAATACTGTTAACTGATGATACATGGAGAGGATTATAATCATGGTAATGAAACAAAGTATATGATGTGTTGAATGTAAAACTGATGATCTGCCCTGTAAACTCACTCAAATCACAATAAAAACTTCAAAAAAATAAATAAAATAAAAAGCCTGTGGAGCACAGTTCTGACATACATGGGTCGTCATGAGTCAGAGATGGCGGACCCCACAAGAGCTGGTCTATGTCAAGAACTTGTTGGTGCTCAGAGCCACCACAAAAGAAAGGACGAAGCACAGGTGCCGATCCTGAAGGCCTTGGATTTCCCCCAGCCTAACCATTTAGCTTTTGAGTTTCTTTCCACCAGGTGGCAGAAGGCAAACCTCCATGGATTCCAGGTTAATGGATGTAACCAAGTCTAAATTCAAGGAGGGTCGGTTCATGTGGAGTTGAAGAGTGGAGACAGGTGAGGGGCATCCAGGCCCAGAGCACCCTGTCCCCCTCTCTTGATGTGGCCAACATTTGGCCACGTACGCTGCTCAGAAGTTCCAGGACAGGGGTTGGGTGCAGCTAGTCTGGTCAATTCCAACTCCGGGTAACCTCCTGTTTACAGACAACTGTGCTCCATCAAGTTTTCTGGGTTATCATCTTTAAGGAAGTGGATAGCCCGGCCTTTCTTCTGCAGCACATTAATGGAAACAGATCGCCAGTCCTTTTTTCTGAAGCACTTCTGGATTAAGTTCCAACCATCAACCTTTAGGTTAGCTGTGATTGTCATGAATTCCTTTAACTCCCAAAGCCCCTGTGTGTGCAGAGTACAGCTGCTCTTTAAGGTTTTCAAGGAAGCATTAGGATTGGCACATTTAGGGTTTTCTTTGTGGAAGGAAGATCTGTCTCCAAAGACACGTCTGGGTGGGTTCGGACTGCTCATACCAGAGCTCCTAGGACCTCTCACAACCTTTGTGTTATTCAAGCCCCACTGAGCTCCTCCCTCCATTCTCCCCCTCCCCAGGGGCTCTAAATCTTCTCCGTGGCCCACATTGAACACAGGTAACTCTGGAGCCTGGCCCTGAGGGTGGGCAGGATTCTGAGATCTCTAGGAGGGGCCCAGGTTTCTCTCCCTGCTTCCCAGCCCCCCTCTCATTTCACCTTCTTCTAGCTTGGGGATTCCTCTCCCGTCTACTTGCTTCTGACCTTGAGTTTGTTTTGAAGATTTTTTCTACAAAAGCAAAAATCCCAAAGCTTTTGCAATGCAAATACTTTTACTTTATCCAGACCTGGAGTTTCCCAGTCCACTTTCAAAAATCAAATGCTGAGAAGGGGATCTTGTCGGCTTCCTTCCAGTCTGCTTTGATCCTGCTGGATTCAAGGGAGGTTTCGTCCCAGCTGGTCCTCCTGGGGTTAGATCAGGCGAAGACTAAAAGGAAGAAGCAGGAATGAAAACCCACCAGTTAAGGTACCAAAAGAGTCCCCTGGCTAATGCAAATGGTGAACAAGCTCACTTAGTTGTTAATGGAAAGGTTGGAGATAGGCGCTGCAGAAGAAAGGTCTGGTAATTTCCTTCCAAAAATCAGCTGTTGGACAAGCCATAGAGAACAGTTCTACTCTGACGCAGGAGGACTCACCAGGAATGGTTGTTGTTGTTAAGTGCCGTCTCGTCGAGTTGGTTCCAACTTATAGCAACACTGTATAGGGTTTCCAAGGAGCGGCTGGTGAGTTTGAACCACCAACCTTACAGTTCAAACTGAACTTGCAGCCTAGTGTTTATCCTACAATGCCACACCAGCACTCCAAAACTAAAAACAACAGTATTCCATTAACTTGTATTTCATTTTTACTGATTTCATTAAGAGACTCATGCGCCTAGCCTTGGAGACAGCAGAATCTTGGATAATAAATTGGCATGCCCCACTTCGGTTCCACAGCCACAGCCACGGAAGAGAAGAGAAGCTATGGGGGAAATGGGGAAATTAGCAGTCTCGTCTATTGTTGTTGTTGTTAGCCTATCAAATCGGCTTTGACACAAAGCGACTCTAGGTACAACAGAGCAAAACACTGCCCAGGCTTGCAGGCCTTCAGGATTGTTACATCTGAGTTTGTTGTTACTGCTACTGTCTATCTCTATGTTGTTATTGTTAAGTGCTGTCAAGTCGATTCTGACTCATAGCTAGGGTCCCTGTATAGGGTTTCTAAGGAGAGTAGCTGGTGGGTTAGAACCACCAACCTGTGGTTAGCAGTCCAATGCTTATCCTACAGCACCACATTAGAACTCCATTTCTCTACTCATATATAAAAAAGACTTCAGTTAAGGAATTCCAGATGAAAGAAAATCATTTTGCCTCTTTGACAGAGAGGGACACTTTCCTTTCTCCTCTGTACGGAAGCACAAAACCCAAGTCCTTACGTCAAGTCCTTATGTCATAACTTCTGGGGCTCCACCATCCAGGATTGATTCTTCACTCCCTGCCTCCCAGTGTGACAAAGTACAGAGCTGTGGGTTCTCTGGTCTCTGGATCCCAGGCCAGTGGACATATCCAGGTGTCCTTGGCTTGCTGTGGGGGTGGGGAGGCCTTCCTCTGAGAATTCCCACATCGCCATGTGGTTCTGAGCACAGGAGAGCTCACAGTGACTGCTGTACGGAGGTTCCCATCACAGAAGCCACTTGGATCAAGTCAAGCCACATTTGGTGATAATAAAAGCAAAGGACCCATTCTTTTTTGTGTACTTTCGAGTTGATTCCTACTCATAGCGACCCTATACAACTGCCCAAAGGGTTTTCTAGGCAGTAGTTTTTACAGCTCCTTAGGATAAGCAAATGGACTGCATACCACAAATCGATGGTTCTAACCCACCAGCTGCTTTGTGGGAGACACAGGGTCATTATGAGTCCAAATAAAATGTAGCATTTAACGACAACAACAGTCTTT
>NW_006408643.1:6641411-6648911 GCF_000296735.1 Chrysochloris asiatica | reverse complement strand
CCAATAAGATAAAGTCTTTCTGGGCCCCCACCATTAATGAGGAGTCCTGGTGTGGACGCAGTAGGATGAGCACTGGACTGCAAGGTCGGTTTGAACCGCAGAGTCATGGGTTCAAACTCATCAGCCGCTATGTGTTGGACCCAGCTCCATGGCATGTTAACAACACCACCTAATGTAGCCAACCAAGGGTAATAGAGAGGATTTGATGAATGACTGTAAGACCTAGGAATCCGAAGGTCTCATCTTTCTTCTGAGGAACCTCTGATGGGTTCCACCCACTCATCCCCTTAAGGGTTAGAACCCAACGTTTAACCTGGCACTTACCAGGACTAACAAAGACTCATGGGAAAATTCCATTCTCTTTGTATACCATTTTGTCCATGATCTTTTTGGATACTGGGATGATGTGATGGAGGTCAGAGGGGGTGTCAAAGGCCCAGCTCCAGGAGGGAGATAACAGTGGGGTATGCAGGCAGCCTCGGGGTGGTGCAAGAGGGTGATTCTAATCTCTGACTCTCCCCAACCTTCTGCCTTCAGGACCTGCCATGTCTTTGTCTTTTAGAGTCTGGTGAGAGTTCTGCTGACTGGTTTCTGAAGGTGATGTCCTGGAAGCTGGCTGTTTCCCAGGGGGACCCTCATTCCATGGTGAAGGTAAACGTGAAGGCCCCATCTCAGTGATGCGGGCATGATGTAGCATCAGCCAGGGCCTGAGTTCAAATGCAGCGGTCCTCGCAAAGTCCACCTATCCCTGAACTGATCCATCCCATTACTAGCATCCCAGCTGATACTGCTTTTTAAATTAGATTTCCTTCTAATAAAGCCCATGCCTATTTAATCTGTTCTGTTAATATTTAAAAATCAAAAGCCCTCTCCTTCCCTCTAGAGGTGGCAGTTTCTATCAGAGGAGGGGTTGGCCACCTTTTTTCTGGACAGGGCCAGGTAATAAATAGTTTAGACTTTGCAGGCCAGCAGGAGGGATCAGAGAGATTCTGTAGGTCAAAAGAGAAAGGTTATGCACTTCAGGTTTTAGGAAGTTGTAGCCCAGCTTTAGGAGCCCAGGATTAGGTGTTGGCCTGCTAACCATCAGCAGTTCAAACCTAGCAGCCACTCTATCTGCTCCCATAAAGATTTACAGCCTCAGGAACCCGGTACAAGGTTGCTGTGAGTTGTCAACCGACTCCGTGGCACACGACGACCACCACCACCACTATAGGGTCACTATAGGTCAGAATCAATCGGTAGTACCTTTTCCCTATTCCCTGGCTGGCCCACCCAGAGGCTCCACAGTAGAAAGCCTCCTCCTCTGTATCTAAAGGCCCACAGCCTCAAAGACACAAGGAAACAATGAGCCCAAAGGACAGACGGACCACACAAACCCCAGCCTCTACCATCTGAGACCAGAAGAACTAGATGGTGCCCAGCTACCATGGCTGACTGCTCTGAACGGGATCAGAATAGGAGGTCCTGGGTAGAGCGGGAGAGAAATGTGAACTAAAACTCAAAATCACTGTACAGACCAGGTTTATCGGTCTAATAAAGACTGGTGGAATGCCTCGCCCCCCCAACCTGGGCCATCAGGCATCCTAGAAGCCTGGCCCTGAACTCATCCTTGTGCCTTAACTTTCAGCCACACTATGTTGTTATTGTTGTTGTTAAGTGTTGTCAAGTAGGTTCCTACATATAGCAACCCTGTATAGAATTTCTGAGGAGCAGCTGGGGGATTTGAACTGCCAACTTGTGGTTCTAAGTACAGTGCTAATCCTACCCTGGTGTACCAGGAGTCCTCAGCCAAACTGTGTTTTGTTGTTAAGTCCCATTGTTGAATCGGTTCCGACTCATAGTGACCCTGTCACCTTGCGGTTCAAACCAACCGTGTAGTCCAGTGCATTAACCCACAGCGCCACACCAGCTAAGCTATGTTTGTTGTTGTTAAGGGCCATCAAGTTGGTCCTGACCCATAGCAACCCTGTATAGGGTTTCCAAGGAGCAACTGGTGAGTTTGAACCTCCGACCTTGCAGTTCAAACAGCTTTGCAGTCCAGTGCATTAACCCACAGCGCCACACCAGGACAGCTACACTCAAAAAGTGAACCATAACACAAGGAAGGGTATGCACTCATTAGAATAAACAACAGAAGGTGGTCTAAAGAGCAGTGGGTTCCTAGGGAGGAAGCTCAGAAGACAGGAAGGGACCCAAAGAAGGAGTGGACATGGGGAACCCAGGGAGGGCATGGGAAGAAGAGTGTTGTTACCCTGTTGGGGATTGCAATCCATGTCTTGAAACAAAATGTGGATGAATTGTTATAGGAAAACCAATCTGTAGACTTTTATACCCAAATCACAATAAAAGCTTTTATTTTATTTTATTTTAATTTTAGAAAAGAAAAGATCACAGCCATAAAAACACTATAGGGCACAATTCTACTCACCTGACTTGCTAACTGGAAGGTCGGAGGTTCAGACCCACCCATTGGTTCCAGGGAAGAAAAGGCTGGCAACCTGCAAGTTACGGCCATCCTGTAGAACAGAGTGGAACTGCCCCACAAGGTTTCCAAGGCTGTGATCTTGAGGGAACCGGACTACCACATGTTTCTCCAACAGAAGGACTGGAGAAGTTACCAATCGGGCTGCGAACCTTAAGGTCAGCGGTTCGAAACTACCAGCCGCTCCGCGGGAGAAAGATGAGGCTTTCTACTCCCGTAAAGATTTACACCCTCGGAAACCCTGCACAGGGTCGCTATGGGTCGGACCCGACTCGATGGCACTTAACAACAACAACAACAATCTTTCAGTTAACCGTCAAGCGCCTTAACCACTGTGCCATCAGGGCTATCAGCAACCACTCTCCATTTCCAAACAGAAAGCTCCTTAGAAGTTAATGCCCATCTCCTCCCTCCCTACTGAGAACTTGCTTAGCCCAGCTCTGGAGTCACAAACAGCTCTGGCAGTGCAGTAGTTAAAATGTTCAGCGCTAAACAAAAGGTTAGAGGTTCAAACCTACCAGCGGCTCCATGAGAGAAAGGACCTGGAAATCAGCTTCCATAAAGATTAGAAGACCCCACTGGATCTTGAAAGCTCATGAGCAGGCTTCTAAGGTGCAGCTATTGGTGTGTCTCCATGTGTGGAGAAAAAAAGGGTGATGGGAATCGCAGAGGCTTGGAATCAGTCAAAAGGAGCCTGTGATCATCAGTCCCCACAACTCAGACCAGAAGAACTAGATGGTACCCAGCTATCATTACCAAAGACCCTGAAAGGGATCACACTAGAAGGTCCCGGAAGAGTAGAGGGGGAGAAAATATGGAACAAAACCAACAACAACAACAACAACAACAAAACGACTAGGCTTATTGGTCAGAAAGAGACTAGAGGAATCTGAGATGATAGTCCTCGACCACCCTTCAGGTCTGGAAAGGAATTTTCAGCCAAGTAGTAGAGAGGTTTAACGGGAGGACAACAACGTTCTAAGGTCTGCTCACCATGGAATGGTCAATTATTCAAAATCTAAAGGGTAACATTTTCCTAAGGACAAAGTTTTCTCAACTTTGAACTTAGGAAAATGAGAAGGGATAGGAAGAAAGTTGAGAAGATGGGCTAGAAATAGCCACAGGGAGGAAGTGGGATAACTTGTTGCATGGAGGGATTTGCATCATTGAGATGAAACCAAGTGTCTGATGTGTTGAGTGTAAAACTGATGATCCGCTCTGGAAACCTTCGCTCAATTCACAATGAAAAAGTAAACAATTAAACCCCATTGCCTTTGAGTCGACTGTGACCCCTAGTGACCCTGTAGGACAGAACAGAACAGCCCCCTAGGGTTTCCAAGGCTGTGACCTTTATGGAAACAGACAGCCACATCTTTCTTCCACCGAGCATTCTGGTGGCTCAGTAGTGGAGCCATCTATCGGCTGCTAGTTAAAGGTTAGAAGTTCAAACACACCACCTGATTTGTGGGAGAAAAATGTGACAGTTGACTTCTATAATGAGAATTCTGTGGGGGCTGTTCTATTCTGTCATGTGGGGGTCTCTGTGAGTTAGAATTGACTCAGTGGCACCCAACTGAGGGGGAAAAACAAAATGCATTGTCCAATTGACTTTGACCCGTGGCATCCCTGTGTGGTGTGTGTCCAAGTAGAAGTTTGTTCTATAAGGTTTTCAGTGGCTTGTTTTTTTTTTTGTTTTTTTTTTTTCAGAAATAGATTTCCAGACTTTTCTTCTGAGGCACCGCTGGTTAAACTAGAGCCCTGGATACCACAAGGACTCATACTTGGTCCTCCCCCTTAGAGATGGTCCAAAGACCCCTGAGCCTGAAGCCAAAGGAAAACAGTGATACCACCCGTGGTTTTTTTTTGGTTGTTTTGAACTCTTCGTTGTAAATTGAGTGAAGGTTTCTAGAGCAGATCATCAGTTTTACATTCAACAAATCCTATACTTGGCTTTGTTACATGATTGCAACCCCCTCCATGTATCAACAGTTAACATTTACCTCTATTCACTTTAGCTATTGCACTCCTCCCTGCGTCTCCCGCCCGCTACCTTCATCCTTCCTCTGCCAACTTCCGTCTTGTATATTGCCTGCCCTGTCAGCCACGTTAACATGTGTCTACTCCCTAGCCTGTGAATAATTTTCCCTCCCATCGCGTAACCATCATAGATGGTTTCTTTAATCAAGAAAACCTTTCCTTAACTTTTTACAACATTGGTCTCATACAGTATTTGTCCTTTTGTGCCTGGTGTGGCGCTGTGAGTTAATGCGCTGGACTGCAATGTAGGTTTGAACCACAAGGTGGGCAATGCGAGCTCACCAGCTGCTCCTCAGAACCCACACGATAGCACTTAACAATCATTTCACTCAGCATAATGTCCTCCAGGTTTCAACCATATCGTGAGGTGTTTTGCAGATTCATTGTTATTCTCTGACATTTTGTGGTTTCATATTGTGTGTTTTGGTACTCATTTTTTTTAACCTTGATTTCAATGTTTCAAAACACAGCCTTAAAATCTTGTTTTGATCCCAGAGCTTTCTGGCTTCAGTCTGGCTCCTGGCTGCTGCCTCACTTGTTTCACCAGCATGAAGGTCCTGCCCTGGGACCTCACTCCGGGGGCCACTGGGGACCTGAGACTAAGGCTTCCAGCCCATCTTTTCTCCCCTTCAGACTCCCACTTCAATGAGCTCTGGTAGAGTAGTGGTTATGAATCGAGCTGCTAACCTCAGGGTCAGCAGTTCGAAACTACCAGCTGTTCTGTGGGAGAAAGATGAGGCTTTCTGTTCCCGTAAAGATTTACAGCCTCTGTACAGGGTTGCTATGAGTCCGAACTGACCCCACGGCACATAACAACAATGAGACTCCCACTTCAGTTGAGGGCATACCAAGGAGGGAGGCTAGGGGCAGGAGATGGGAGGTGGTGTTGCTGACCTAGGGGGTCCCATGAGTTGGAATTGGACTCAAAAAACTTTTGCAAAGCTGGTGGTTCAAACCTACCAGACGCTCCTTAGAAACCCTATGAGTTGGAAATGACTTGATGGCACTTAACAAGAAGTCTTCACTAGTGACTACCTCCTTGGATAGGACAGCTACAAGCATAGGAGTTGTTGGTGTTAAGTGTCATCGAGTTGGTTTTGAATCTGAGGAGCGACTGGTGAGTTTGAACCACCAACTTTGCATTTAGCAGTCCAGTGCTTATCCCTATAGCACCACACCCAGACTCCAAGGGTAGAAGAGAGATGGATAAATAGAGAAACACGATGCCTAACATGTAAATACTATAAAGAAAATATAAGGTGATAGGGTGGAAAAAAAACACCAGGGGCTTCCAAAAGCTTGTGGAATCATGGAATTAAATGAAAATGGCATTTTCCTAATAACTTTCTGAAGCTCCCTTGTACATGAAAGGTTTTTTGTAGCTGGGAAGGACTTGTCTGAAGATGTGCTGTTCAGGGTGAGACATGGAAGCTAAGGAGGGACATTTCAGACAGAGGGAACAGCCTGTTCAAAGGCCCTGGGGCAGACTGGAGGAAGAGGGAGGCTGGAGCAGTGAGTGAGGAGGAATGGATGGGATGGGATGGGATGGGATGGGGTGTGCAGGGCCCTATGGGCTGAGGAGAGAATTCCAACTTTTACCTCTGTAAGAAGTGAACCAGCTCTGACTTGGAATGCCTCACTTCAGAATATCAGAGGATTCCCCCCACACTATGGAAGTACATCCCATCCTCCCTCAACCCCTTGTGAGAGCCTGCGGGGGGGGGGGGGGGTTCTGTGCAAAATGGCTGCCCACTGCCATGTAGCTGAGAGTCACCCAGGGCTAGGACCTCGTGGGAAGCGGGCCAGGTCCTCCCAGCATGGGGCACCCTGCCCAAGCTGAAGCTCGTCCCTGCTCTTACCACCTGGTCCTTTCTCCTGGCTGCTGCTGGCAGGATTTGCTGCTTATGCCAGATGTGACTGGCAAGAGGCCAGGACCGAGTCTGCCAGGGCAGGCAGCTCGGAGAACAGGGAGAGGCTGAGCCAGGGTGAGGGGGGCCAGGAAGCCACCAGAACACACAGTTACTCATTCAACAGAGGCCTGCCTCCTCCCACGTGCTGAGTGTTGTTTGAGGCCCCTAAGAAAAGGCAGAGAAGAACTCAGACCAAAGCCTGCCCTTGGGCAAGGAGCCTAGTCTTGAGGGGAGAACTGAGGGAGAGTGAAAATGGAATAGAGTGTTCCCAACGGGGCTGGGGCTGATGGAGTCCTGGTGTGGTGCTGTAGGACCACCAAGGCAGCACTTCACAACAAGGGGCTGATGGGACCAGGATGGGAGTGGGTTACCATTTAGAGTCATGAAGGAAGGCTACCATTTAGAAGTGGCCAGAGAGGGAGATGTGTGGATTGGCTGGGCATAAAATGGTCCAGGCAAAGCAAACAGCCTGTGCAAAGGTCCTGAGGCAGGACCCCCGCCTGGTGAGTTACAGAACCAGCGTGCACCAGGGGCAAAGGGACTGGGCTTGACTCAGATGCTCATAGGCACCCTCTGGCTGCTGGAGGGAGAACAGATTTGGGGCAGGAGTAAGCATGAGGGCATCAGACCTGCTGGGGAGCTCAGGTGTGAATGGATGCTGGTGGCCAAAAGGGGGCGAGAGTCACATTGTGGACTTGTTTTGGAGAATGGCTACTTGTGTTAACTGCTGAGCCAAGGAAGCTCAGCTCCGCCCCTTCCCCTACAGCAGCTGGCTGCTGGCCCCCACACACCATTTCGCCCACCCCCTCTGCTTCCCACTCCTTGTTTTTCCAGTCTCCTTGCTGTGCCTTTAAACACCCCCCGCCCCACTCCCCACACCTCCAGGGAGGGGCAGCCAGCAGGCAGGAGGGAGTCTCAGGCTTCACACTGAGCGCATTAAGGTACCTCATTAATGAGCTGGGGGTGAACTGGGGAGGGCTCCCCTGGACCTCAGAGCTGGCCACGCTCCCTGGCTGGGGACTCCGTCAGTAAGGCCTGCGCAGGAAGGCAGTGGCTTGGAGCCCTTTGGAC
>NW_006408643.1:6601518-6641311 GCF_000296735.1 Chrysochloris asiatica | reverse complement strand
TGTCCCACATCACATCCCCTCCCTCCACCACCTGGCTCACTCCAACACAGGCTGTGGATGCATCCCAGCAGGTGAGCAAACACTGCTTGGCTTGGCCCCTTTCGTTGTTAGATGCCCTTGAGTCAGCTCGGGACTTAGAGAGACCCCGTGTACAACAGAACAAAACACTGCTCAGTCCTGAGTCACCTTCACAATCGTTCCTGTGTGCGAGCCCATTGTTGCAAACACTGTCAGTCCACCTCATTGAGGGTCTTTTTTGCTGACCCTCCACTTTACCAAGCGTGATAGCCTTCTCCACGGGCTGGTCCCCTCCTGATAACACATTCAAAGTGCGTGAGATGAAGTCTTGCATCTTTGCTTCTAAGGCGCATTCTGACTTGACTTCTTCCAACACAAATTTAGTTCTAACAGTCCTTGGTGTTTTCAATATTCTTTGCCAGCAACATAGTTCAAAGGCATCTTCCTTATAGTCCGTCTTTCCTTTCTCCCAGCTTGTTTTCTCATCTCGAAAATGGGAATATTCCATGTGTTTGTGTTAAGTTTCCCCTTTCCTCCAGCAATTCATTTTCTTCATGAGTAAGAATATTCTGAGGTTTCTGGAGTTTGCTTTGGGTTGGACAAGTTCTGGGGAGCATCTTGGTGTTTGTGTGGAAGGAACATGTGTCAGTTCAGTGGGTTTGCCTCCAAAGACAAAGCCTGTGTACCTATGGCCATCTCTGGCTGGTATTTGAGTTAGCATTAAATAAAATCATTAATTACATGTAAGTGGCATGAGCCATACTTCAAGTGCTCATACTTCACTGCCATTGAACCAACCTGACTCGTGCTTCCGTATGCTGAGGTCCAGCAGTCTGTGTGTTGGAGGTGGACTATATCAAGAAGAATGTGGCATCAGGATTGGAAGAAGAATCATTAACAACCTGTGATATGCAAATGGCACACCTTGCTTGCTGGAAGTGAACAGGACTTGAAGTAATTACTGATGAAGATCGAAGATGACAGCCTTCAGTATGGATTGTGTCTCAGTGAAAAGAAAACCAAATCTGACAAAACCCTCAATGGAGAAAAGACTGAAGTTGTCAAAGACCTCGTTTTTGCTTGGATTCAAAATCAACGCTCACAGAAGCAGCAGTCAGGAAATCAAAGGATGTAGTGCATGAGGCAAATCTGCTGCAAAAGACATCTTTAAAATGCTAAAGAGTGAAGGTGTCAGTTTGAGAATTAAGGTACACCTGACCCAAGCCATGTTATTTCAATCATCTAATATGCACATGAAAATTAAACATTGGATAAGGAAGACCGTAGAAGAATTGATGTATTTGAATTACAGTGTTGGGGAGGAATATTGAAAGTACCTATGGACTGCCGGAAAAAAACAAATAGATCTGTGTTGGAAGAAGTATGGCCGTATATTCCTCAGAAGAGAGGATGGAAAAACTTCGTCTCTCATACTTTGGACATGTTGTCAGAAGGGACCAGTCCCTGGAGAAGAACATTCTACTTGGTAAAGTGACGTGTCAGCGAAAAAGAGGAAGACCCCCAATGAGATGGATTGATACAGTGGCAGAAACAATGGGCTCAAATGTTAACAATTGTGAAGATGGCCCAGCACTGGGCAGTGTTTTGTTCTGTTGTGTACAGGGTCACTGTGAGTCGGCTTATAGGATGTGTAAGGGTCATAGTCTCTGTGTGACCAATGGCCTGGTTTGTTCAGTGATTTTGAGTTTTGTTTCACATCTCTCTGCGGCTCTATCCAGGACTTCCTAGTCTGATCCCTTTCAGAGCGGTCAGCAGTGGTAACTGGGCACCATCTAGTTCTTCTGGCCTCAGATCACGGAGGCTGGGGTTCGTGTAGTCCATTAGTCCTTTGGACTCATTGTTTCTTTGTGTCTTTAATTTTCTTCAGTCTTCTTTGCTCCAGATGGAGAAAGTCCAACAGTTGCACCTTAGATGGCACTCATGAGCTTTTAAAACCTTAATCACTACTCATCAAGTAGAATGTAGAACATGGACCTTGTGGATGATGTGATGTCCCACGAGACTGTCGTCCTGAGTTCTCAGGCCAAACTGCTGGCGTTTGGCTGGACTAAATGAGACACTCCCTTGTCTCCCTTTGTCTGTGCTCACTGCACACTGCTGGGAATGTACTAGAAACTACTTCTCTTGGTGCCTAAAAACTTACAAGTTCTGTGGTTAATCCCCATTGTACAGATAAGGAGACCAACTCAGGAGAGTTCTCTTGCTCAAGGCCTTCATTTACTCAAAGATTTGAATCCCTGTTATACATCAGGAGCAGTGATGGCCCAGTGATGGAATTCTTACCTTTCCCAGTTCTACAGGCCGCCAAGTGCATTGGCGGGACGTGGAGGCGTCTGTCCGTGGAGTTGCTAGGATTCTGAACAGGTTTCAGCAAAACTTCCAAACAACAGCAAGTCTCCGGCCCCTTTTTGAAGGAAAAAGATTGCTTTAAAATAAAAAATCATGGTCCTTAACACATCCTTCAGGCCTGGAACTGAACTCAACTTTCAGCCAAAAAATGGACAGGACTTTAAGGGGGACAGTAATACCAGTGAGGTACAGGCTCCTTAGAACAACCAACTTATGAGACCAGAAGAGCAGCATTGGCCCAGGGAGGAAGCTCAGAAGGCAGGAAGGGACAGGAAAGAAGGAGGAATGGAAACTGGAAACCCAGGGAGGAAGCGGGAAGCATGCTCTTCCACTATGGGGATTGCAATCAATGTGTATGAATAGAAAACCAATTTGTTCTGTAAACTTTCACCCAAACCACAATAAAAACAGGAAAAAAAAAACAAAAAAACAGAGTGAGCGGCAGTCCACCCATGGTTTCACAGCCTGTCAGTGTAGGTTTCTGGGTTGTGGAGGAGGGAAGGCAGAGGAGAGATCCCAGCATCTCTCAGGACTCCCTTTATAGCACCAGGTAAGCCAGCTCTCACCTGGTGAACCAGCCAACCAGGAGTCCCAGAAACCCACCAGTTCTGAGGCTGCCCAATAGCCAGCTTTCCAGACCCCACAGTCCTCCAGTCTCTGAGAGCAGTTCTTCAAAGATGTGGCCGACCCAACGTCATCCGCCTGGTCAAAGACACCCTCCCAAGTGGAACCACATCCCTCTCACCAACCCCAGACTCCTCCATTCTCTAGCTTCCAGCTGTGGTTTTGACAGGATATGTTAACCTAGTGACACGTTCAGATTTATGCTGGTACCACCTGTGTGTAGGTGGAAGAGAGGAGATACAGAGATGGGTCTTCCTTGGGGTGAGGGTGGGGTCTGAGGGGCAGCCCAGCTTGGACCCTGCCTTGTGACTATTTCGCCATTACCCTTCTCCCCTCTCATTGCCATGGCAACAGAGCAATCTCTAGGCCTGGAGTCAATATGTCTCCACTGCACCTAGAGAAAGGAGCTCTGGTGGCATGGTGGGTTAAGCACTGAGCTGCTAACCTAACGGTTGACAGTTTGAACCCACCAGCCGCTCCGCGGGAGAAAGACGAGACAGCCTGCTTCCCTAAAGATTGACAGCCTCGGAAACCCTTTGGAGCAGTTCTACAGAATCAACTCCAGGACAGGGGGTTTGGTACCTGGAGGGGTGGGGTTCTGGTTAAGCCCCTTCAGTTCCTGTCTTTGACTTTCCCTCTCTCCTCCCTGGGGTCCCCTGGGTCCCTCTGAGCCTGCCCTGATGTCTTCCTTAGTCTCTGCAGCCTGGGGCTCCCATGGGTGGAGAAAATGAATGGAAGCTTCTGAAACTGACCAGACCTCGCCCTGAGACTTCCTCTCTGCCTCTTCCCCTGGATAAGGAGACAGGATTGCGGAAGCCAGTGAGTCTTGCTTCCCCAGCTGGGCATAACTCAGGTTTTATGGTTCTCCTGCTGCCCCTGGGCAGACCAGCTGGTCTGACCAGATTCTTCCACTTCAGGTGGACAGGAAAGGAATGAAGTTCCAGGGTCACATGACTCCTCTACAGCAGAAACACCTGGTACTGTTGTGGGCGATCCGATCCCTGTGATGGGGAAGGGTGGACTTGAGGTAGCATGTTGCATCAGGCAGATCTGCTATACAAGACCTCTTTAAAGTGTTGAAGAGCAAAGATGTCATTGTGAGGACTAAGGTGCGCCTGACACAAGCCATGGAATTTTCAATAATCTCAAGGAGCTCTGGTAGCATAGTGGTTACGAATCGGGCTGCTAATCTCATGGTCAGCAGTTCGAAACTACCAGCTGTTCTGCGGGAGAAAGATGAGGCTTTCTGCTCCCGTAAAGATTTGCAGTCTCGGAAACCCTGTGCAGGGTCGCTATGAGTCAGAACCGACTCCACGCTACTTCACAGCATGTGCATGTGAAAGTTGTATAATGAATAAGGAAGACATAGAAGAATTGATGCATTTGAGTTATGGTGTTGGAGGAGAATATTAAAACTACCACAGACTGCCAAAAGAACAAACCAATCTGTGTTGGAAGAAGTACAGCCAGAATGTTCCATAGAAGCCAGGATGGCCAGACTTCAGCTCACATACTTCAGATATGTTATCAAGAAGGACCAGTCCCTGGAGAGGGACATCATGCTTGGTTGAGGACCAGAGAAAAAGAGGAAGACTTTCAATGAGATGGATTTGACACAGTGATAGCAAGAGTGAGCTCTAACGGCATCTACTGTGAGGATGGCGTAGGGCCAGGCACAGGATCGCTATGAGTCAGAACCAACTCTAGGCCACCTAACAAGTTCCCCACCTGCCTATTTCCTAGGCTTCATCACTTGACAGCTCAGGAATGGGAGCATCTACCAGAGACACTTAATTCCCCCCAAGGAAGGGGCCAACTCGAGGAAAGAACTTATCTCAAGAGGCTGCTACCTGCTTTGGTCTTTGCCTGGTTCCCCCACCTGCTTACCTCCTCCTCCAAGTCTACTGGGGATTCCAGAGAAAGGAGCACACAGTGTAAACAATGAAAATACAGCTCTCGGCTCCCTCATGGCCCAGCTGAGAGCTGGCATCTTCCTCTTATCCTGGCCCTTGGTCCCTCACTTTACCTCTTCATCCCTTCTAGCTGGCATACCTCTCCTGAAAGACGGCCCTTCTGTTTGTGGGCCTAAGGCTGCCATGGGGCAGAGGGAGCTCACCTGGGTACAGGTGGGTGGGAGAATACAGGTCAAGGTGCCTTCTCTGGATCATGCCTGATCCTTGTTCTACCAGCTGGCAGTCTATGAATTTTTGAAGCCTGTGTAAGTAACCAGCCAGGCCCCCTGCACCATATCCCTGTACCTCTGTCCCTGGCAGATAGAGGGAGGGTAGAGTTGTTTCCATTCTCCTTCCCCTCACCAAAAGACCAGCTGAGAAATCTGGGTAGACATGTGCCTTGGCTCCCAATTCACCCCCCTCTCCCAATTCAACCAGCTCTGGGTTCAAGGGATTTGGGAAAGGAACTCCCATGGGGAGAAAGGAGGGGGTGGGTGTTAGAACTGGGTGCAGATAGTTCTAACCTTGTGGTTTGATGTTGGGAGAGTCCAGATGGAGGAAGAGAAAGGCTTCTTAGAGGCAGGGGCATAATCGTGTTAGGGCCCTGATGGATGAGTAGGAGTTTGCCAGAGGGGCAGAGCGTTCCAGGCAGAAGGTGTATGGTGAAGGGAGAGTGAAAATAATTGGAGAAACAGATCTTGGTAACCGTGCAGTATAGTGAGGAACAAGATCTGTGATGAGAACCCCAACGTGTAAAAAACGCTAGATGTTTGGGATCCGGATATCATAGGAGGAGCTGGTTCTATAAGCTGACCGCTACCTGACAACATCAACAGTTCTCCTTCATGTCTGAGCAAGGGTTGGGTCAGCTGTTAGCCGTGTGATAACATGTGGGGTCAACATGAGTTGGTGTCCACTCAGTAGCACTAATGACCTCTCATCTTGGGGCATCACCTCCCACCATGGACCTTGCTCCTGACTCTAAGGACCAGGTGACTCCCTGGTTCTGCCTCCTCACCTGAGACTCACTTTGGCATTCCCAAGGCTCCAAGACCACCAGAGGTCCATCACTGAATGCAGGTGTCGGACTCCCATCCCTGGTGCTCCTGGTCCTATCCCTGTTCCTGTCCAGGAGGTGCCTGGCAGAGGTCTCTGAGGTTTGGGCAAGACGTAGCACTTGCTCACCTGCCTTCTTCACCTGTACTTGCTCCCTCTATTGAATTGTGTCTCCCAGAAAATGCATCATAAATCCTAGAGCCTGGGATAAGCACTTTGTGAGGATGGCCAGGATGGGGCAGTGTTCCCTTCTGTTGTGCATAGGGCCACTGTGACTCAGCAACACCCAACAAGATCAGCACTGGATTGCTGACTACAAGGTCGGTGGTTCAAACCCACCAGCCACTGCTCAGAAACCCTATACAGGATCACTATGAGTGGACACCGACTCTATAGTATTTACCACCAGTGGCTGTAATCCCATCTGCGATTGAGTTTTTCTGTTTTGTTCATGAGATAGGATTTGTGTAGTGTGTGTCTTAAATCAGTCTCTTTTGAGATAGAAAAGTGATGAAGCAAGCTGGGATGGAGGAAGACAGATGCTAAGACATCTGGAGCTCTCCAAGGAACCAGAGACACTAAAGGGACAATGACCTCTCTCCCCAGAGCCTGCAGAGGGGGAGTCTTCCCCTCCAGCAGGTGCACTGAATTCGGGCTTCTAGCCTCCAAGCTGTGGGAGAATGCATTTCCCTTTCTAAAGGCCACTGGTCTTCTAGCAGGAGCAGCATTAGACAATGAAGACTCACCCATTTACTGGGCTTTTGACATTGAAGGGACAGAGTCACCCTCTCCCAAATTCCCACCTTCATGGGACGCATGCTGTAGTTGGTGGAGGTAGACACATGAACTCCTTCTCTAGCCTCACATCCCATGCATGTGGACCCAGCAATAGCTTCCTGAGAGCTAGATAGCACCTCACACCATCCTCAAGCCTTCCATCTTCCCCATCTGGCCAAGGGGAGCCTGAAGTAACCTCAACTAGGCTTCCACTCTGCCCTCCATCTTCCGTTGACCCTAACGTAGAAATGGGCTGATGGGAATGACTTGTGTACAGGGTGAGGTGATAAAGTGGGTGATTGGGTAGATGGAGTGTGTACCATATGTTACACTGTGCATTGTTGTTGTTGTTAGGTGCCAGCAGTTCCAACTCACAGCAACCTATGTACAATAGAACAAAACACCAACAGATTTGTTCGTTCTACTGGCAGCCCATAATTTCGGTCTTCACCAACACCATCACTCAAAGGCACCAAGTCTTCTTTCTTCCTTATACACATGCATAGGAGGGAATTGAACACACCATGGCTTGGGTCAGGCGCACCGTAGTCCTGCCCAGTGCAATCCATCACTCGATTTCCTGCTGCTTCTATGGCCATCCAGCATCGATCCAAGTAAAATAAAAAAATTTGACAACCCCTATTTTTGCTCCATTTTATCACATTACCTTTCCTCATTCTTTAGCCGTCAGCTTTACGGTCTCCTCCTTTGAATAGTGACATTTGCTGAGCACTTTCCCATGGACCAGAATTTGCTCTCTGCTTCAAGGGAAGGGCAACTGTACCCTAAATAGCTCCACGCTCCCCTGGACTCCCCGGCTCTTTGAACTTTAGCAGCATCTTGGGACGATTCTTTACAAAAAGCTAAGCCCCAGAGCTATGTGAACATTTTGGACCAAAGCTCTGATAAATTGTACTGTGCTGATATCCTGGCTGAAACCACCTCCTACCAGGCAGACGCTCCATCAGCCAAGAGCCCGCATGACCGTTCGCAGTGAAGTACCACAGGTTCTCTGGGCACAAACATCTGTTAGAAAGGACCATTTGCTGTGTTCTGCCACTGAGAGCTGTTTGTTAACAGGTACATTGCTGTTGGTAACTGTTGTCGAGTCGCTTTCAAATTACAGCAACCCTGTATAAGGTTTCCAAGGAACAGGTGATGGGTTTGAACTGTCGACCTTGTGGTTTGCAGTCCAGTGCTGATCCTACAGCGCCTCACCAGGCCATCTTGAATTGTTTCCAACTCACGTCTACCCCGGGCCGGCAGGGTAGAACTAACTGTGCTTCACCAGGTCTCGATGGTTGGTTTATCAGGAGCTGATCACCAGGCCTTTACTCTGATGTTAGCAGCCCAGTGCTTAACCATTCGCACCACCCAGGGTCTCTATAACCTCAACTGTCCTGCTGAATACAATGCCTGTTTCTTGCTGTCCCTGTCAGTGGCCAATGAGCTGTCCCTGGACATATGCATAATGGAACAAGTTTGCTGCACTAGCTCCATGGTTGGGTGTGGATAGGACAATGTTATCCTGTGATCCACAGAGTTTTCATTGACAATTTTGATTGTTGATTGCCAGGCCTTTCTTCCTAGTCTGCCTGGGTTGATTGCCAGGCCTTTCTTCCTAGTCTGTCTGGGTTGATGGCCAGGCCTTTCTTCCTAATCTGTCTGGGTTGATGGCCAGGCCTTTCTTCCTAGTCTGTCTGGGTTGATTGCCAGGCCTTTCTTCCTAGTCTGTCTGGGATGCTCCACTGAATCCTGTTCAGCACCACAGCACCAGGCAAACATGCACTGACAGATGAAGTGCGCTGGATGGAACTTGAACCCAGGTCTACTGCACAGAAGGCAACAATTCTACCATGGAACCACTATTACCTAATTTCGCACAAATAACGCATGCAGGATACTTGGGTGTGTGCATACAAACTAACCGTGCAAACCTCTTTCGTGTTAGTATCCTATGCGTGCTGCATATACATCAGCACATTACTTATGTTAAGTGCTGTTGAGTCGGTTCCGACCTATAGCAACCCTGTATGGGGTTTCCAAGGAGCGGCTGGTGAGCTTGAACCACCAACCTTGCAGTTCAAATGACTTTGCAGTCTGATGCATTAGCCCACAGCGCCACACCGGGACTCTACATTACTTATGGGAGCACATTTATGCAAAAAAATATAGCACTCGTCCCATATCTCAAACCTGCTGCTGTCAGGTTGATTCCAACTTGATGTGAGCATGGTGGCTTGCTCTGGAGGATAAGCATTAGACTGCAAACCACAAAAAGGCTGGTGGCTCAAGCCCACCAGCTGCTCTGTGGGAGGAGGAAGAGGCTTTCTACTCCTGCAAAGATTTATAACCTCGGTAACACTATACAGGGTTAGGAGTTGGAACCGACTTGACGACACTTACCACCACCACCATTCTGTACAGAAGCAGACTGCCTCTGTTTATCCTGTGAAGCAGCTGGTGGGTTTGAACCACTGACCTTTTTTCAGTTAACAGCTGAGTGCTTGCTCACTGTGCCACCTGGGATCTTTCTAGTTATAGTGTTGTTGTTATGTGCCGTGGAGTCGGTTCCGATTCATAGCGACCCTGCACAGGGTTTCCGAGGCTGTAAATCTTTACGGCGCAGAAAGTCTCATCTTTCTCCCGCGGAGCAGCTGGTAGTTTTGAACTGCTGACCTTGCGGTTCGTAGCCCGATTGGTAACCACTACGCTATCAGAGGAGCAGTTGTTGTTGTTGTTAAGTGCCGTCGAGTCGGATCCGACCCATAGCGACCCTGTACAGGGTTTCCGAGGCTGTAAATCTTTACGGGAGTAGAAAGCCTCATCTTTCTCCCGCGGAGCGGCTGGTAGTTTCGAACCGCTGGCCTTAAGGTTCGCAGCCCGATTCGTAACCACTACGCTACCAGAGCTCCTTATCAGAGGAGCAGTTGTTGTTGTTGTTATGTGCCGTCGAGTCGGTTCCGACCCATAGCGACCCTGTACAGGGTTTCCGAGGCTGTAAATCTTTACGGGAGTAGAAAGCCTCATCTTTCTCCCGCGGAGCAGCTGGTAGTTTCGAACCGCTGACCTTAAGGTTCGCAGCCCGATTCGTAACCACTACGCTAGAGGCCTGATATTTACCTGCAGAATGAATGGGTGATCTGTCTCCTTCCACGCAGGAAAACAGAAGCAGAGAGAAGGCAAGTGATGTACCACCACCACACAGCTACCCTCCCGTGCCCAAGGAAGCGTAGCTCCCCAGCCCCAAGACAGAAGGGCACTTGTGATAAATACATTTTATTTCCCCAAAGCCCCACTGCCCATTGACCCCCCACATCCAGCAGGGAAAGATGAGGGGCGAAGGTCAGCCAGGCAGCAGATGGGATTGCAGGTTCACAGGTGTGGCTGAAGAGGGGCCATTGGGGGTCTTGGTCCCAGATGCCCCTCCCCCAAGAGTCGGGCTGAAGAAGAGTGGGTGGGCCTCAGTAGACCACCTCATACACCGTGGCCTTCTTGTCCCCCGAGCCCGTCACGATATACCTGTTATTTCCAGAGATGTCACAGCTCAAGACAGAGGATGATTCCTTGGACTGCAGGCAGGTGCGGGGGAGGAGAGGGAGAGAGGAGAGGTGTGGCCAGTGCTTATAAAAGCTCTGGCCCTTGGGTTTCTGACCACCTGCAGTGACGTTCAGTAGCAAGAGGACGGGTTTCTGGTCAAGGACTCAAGATACAGGAGCCCAGAGTGGGGAGAAGGGGCAATGTTCTGGAATGTTCTCCAGAGAACGGTCCTTTGGAGCTGAGCTTTGAAAATGAGAGGCTTTGTATCCATATCACAATGCCTCTGCTGTTGGCGCCCTTTCCTGGGAAGCACAGAGAGGGTGTGCACCAGGATGGGCCACAAAGCACTGCAGAGGGGCCAAGGCTTCCAGGCAGGAGAACCTACCTCAGGCCTGGGCCAGAGTAAAACAGTTTCTAGCTTTTCAGGTCACAGACTTCACTAGCATTCTACTATATAATTTTTTCACAACACTTAAAACTATAAAAACCACTTCACACCCACCAGGATGGCTTATAGGCAGCCATAGATAACAATAGTAAATGAATAGGTATGGCTGTGTGCCAGTAAAACTTTATTTACAAAAACAGGCAGGGGGCCAGAAAAGGCCACTAGGTTGAAGTGTGCCAGCCTCGCTTTAGTAGCTGAGGAGTGGAGAAGCTTGAGGATACTGGGATCATGTGGGATGGGGGCTACCTGGCGACAGGTCATCTTGCCAGTGGGGGGGAGTTACCTGGAAAATGCTGGCTCCATAAGGTGTCCTCCATGCATTGAGTAGGTTATCCTTCCCGGTACTCACAAACCACCTTCCTGCAAGGGGAGGGGAACAGAGGGTGAAGAGGGCAGAAGAGGGTGAAGAGGGCGGGGCTGGGGCTGCAGGAGGAGGTGGGGCAGGCTGGGTCCCACCTCTTCCTTTCTTTCTGGATGCTTCTGCCCTCATTTCCCCTTTAGAAAGCTGAGGCTCAATCCTTGCCCCCATTTCTCAGATGGTAAAGCCAAGGTTCCCAAGGGCTTCACCTAACCCTGAAGAAGAGGAAATCCCCAAGTCAAGTAGCCAAATAAAACCTAGGACATGCCGTTAAATGTTGCCTCTAAGGACAGATCACTTTTTAGTCCAAGTACATCCAAATATTTCATGATTTCAGTATGTTCCTCACAAACTTGGGACATGTTCATACTAACAAATCTTTGTGCTTTTGTTGTTCAGTAGAAAACTGTGTGTCATGCGATATTTGGAACATATTTCTATTAACATGTTATTAAAATGTAAAAATGTGACAAACATATATGTAACAAAACATTTGCCATTTTGAGGTTCTTCACATTGTCATTGTTGTTGTTAGGTGCCATTGAGTCAGTACCGACCCATAGCGACCTTACGCACAGCAGAATGAAACACTGCCCAGTCCTGGGCCAACCTCACTACTGTTGCCACGCTTGAGTCCATCGATGCTACCACTTGGCCAATCCATCTCATTGGGGGTCATATTATGTTTACGATGTTATCCAATCATCACTACTGCTTGTTTCTAAATTTTTGCGGCATCCTTAAGTTCAGTATCCCCTAAGCAATGTTGTTGTTTGGTGCCTTCAAGTCATTTCTAACTCATGGAGATTCTATATCTAACAGAGGGAAACACTGCCGGGGTACTGCACCAGCCTCGCAGTGTTTGCAGTGTTGGAGCCCATTGGCGCAGTCTCGGTGTCAATCCATCTCACTGGGGAGGTCTTCCTCTTTTTTCTTCACCAAGCATGATGTCTTTCCCCAGGGTAGGGTCAGTCTCCCCTGATAACATGGACAAACATCATGAGATGAAGTACTTTTTTCCCATGCTGATTTCTAAGGAGCATTCTGGCTATACTTCTTCCAAGTAAGATTTGTTTGTTCTTCTAGCGATCCATGATACCTTCAATATTCTTTGGCAACACCATAATTCAAAAGTACTAATTCTTCGGATTCCTGCTGTAGCACTTTAGGATTAGCACTGGACTGCTAGCCACGAGGTTGGCAGTTCAAATCCACCAGCCTCTCCTCGGAAACCCTATACAAGGTCGCTGTGACTTGAGGGCACTTAACAATTCTTCTTTGGACTCCTGGTGTAGCGCTGTCCGATCAGCACTGGATTGCGAACCACAAAGTTGGCAGTTCAAATCTACCAACTGCTCCTTGGAAACCTTATACAAGGTCGCTATGAATCAGAATCAACTTGACACTAATCAACAACAAAGTATTCTTTGGTATTCCTTATTTAATGTCCATATGAAGTAATCGAAAATCCCATGGCTTTGGGTTAGGTGCAAGTTAGTCCTCAAAGTCACATCTTTCCTTTTTTTTTTTTAACATTTTCAAGATGTCTTTTGTACCAGATTTGCCCAATGCAATATGTGGCTTGGATTTTGACTGCGGTTTCCATGAGCATTGATTCCAGACCCAAGTAAAATGAAATTCTTGACAACTTCAATATTTTCTCAGGGTGTCGCTTATTGGTTCAGCTGTGAGGATTTTTGTTTTCTGAATGTTGAGGTATAATCTATACCGAAGGCTGTAGTCTTTGACCTTCATCAGTAAATTCTTCCAAGTTCTTATTTTCAGCAAGCAAGGTTGTGTCATCTGCAGATTGTCAATGAGTCTTCCTCCAATCCTGAAACCACATTCTTCTCCATATAGTTCACCTTCTCAGATTACGAGCTCAGCAAACAGAATGAATGCGTATAGCAAAAGGATAGAGCCCTGCTATTCTCCTTTCCTGATTGTAAACTGCACCGTGGTAACCCTTTGTTCTGTCTGAACAACTGCCTCTTGGTCTATGTACAGGTTCCACACGAGCACAATTAAGTGTTCCGGAATTTCCATTCTATACAATGTTACCCATAATTGGTTATGGTCCACACAGTCAAATGCCTTTGCACAGTCAACAAAACAAAGGTAAACGTATTCCTGGCATTCTCTGCTTTCAGCCAAGGTCCATATGATGTAAACAATAACATCCCTGGTTCCAGGTTCTCTTCTTAATCTGGCTTAAATCCCTGGCGGCTCCTTCTCGAATCAATATACTACGTCGCAACTGATTTTGAATTCTCTTCCGCATAATTTTACTGGTACATGATATTAGTGCGAGTGTTTGATGATTTCCACATTCTGTTGGGTCACCTCTCTTTGGAATGGGCACAAAGATGGATCTTTGCCTATCGCTTGGCCAAGTAGCTGCCTTCCACGTCTTGGCATGGATGAGTGAGCACTTCCGGCATTGCGTTCTTTCTTGACACATCTCCATTGGCTTGTTCCTGGAGCCTTGTTTTTTCACGTTACCTTCAGTGCAGCCGGGCTTCTTCCTTCAGTACCATCGGTTCTTGATCAGATGTCATCTCTTGAACAATTCTTTTTCGGACAGTGACTGTATGTTCCTTCCATCTTCTTTTGGTGCTCAGTTCATTGGTCAGTATTTTTCCCATTTGTTGCTGTTCAGTGCAGTTCTGACTCATAGTGACCCTGTTACGGTTTCTGAGGAAGCTGCTGGTGAGTCTGAACTTCAGGCCTTGCGGTTCAAACTGACTTTTCGGACCAGTGCTTTATCCCACAGTGCCACACCAGGACTCCATTTTGCCCATAGAATCCTTCACTACTGCAAATATTGCAACTAGAGCGTGAATTTTTGCTTCAGTTGTTTCAGCTTGAGGAGTGCCAGGCACATTCTTCCCTTTTGATTTTCTAGCTCCATTTCTTGCATAGTTTATGATAATGTCTGACTTTGTCTTCTTAAGGCACTCTGAAATCTTCCGCTCAACTCTTCTACTTGATCATTTCCTTCATTCATTTCCGCTACTTTATGGCCAAGAGCAAGAGTCAGAGTCTCTTCTGACATCCACTTTGGTCTTTGGTTTGTTTCTTTCTTTCCTGTCTTTTTAAGAACCTTCTGTTTTCTTCGTGTATGTTCTTAATGCCATCCGCTAATCGTCTGGTATTTACTTGTTAGTGTCTAACGCATCAAAGCTATTCTTGAGATGGTCTCTGAATTCAGGTGGCATATACTCAAGGTCATTGGATCTCAGAAGGAGCTCTAGTAGTTAATGGTTATGAATCGGACTGCTAACCTTAAGATCAACAGTTTGAAACTACCAGCGGTTCCCAGGGAGAAAGATGAAGCTTTCTGTTCCCATAAAGATTTACAGCCTTGGAGACCCCGTACAGGGTCGCTAGGAGTCAGAACCAACTCCACATCACCACTACCAGAGTTTTAATTTTCTTCAGCTTCAACATGAAATTGTGTATGAACAACTTAGGGTGTGTTCCACAGTCGGCCCCTGACCTTGTTTTGGCTGATGATATGGAGCTTTCCCACAGTCTCTTTGCACAGATGTGGTCAGCTTGATTCTTGCGTATTCTATCTAGTGAGATTCACGTGTGTAGTCACCACTGATATGGTTGATAAAATGGAATTTCCAGTAAATCCTTGGTCTTTCAAAATTCTATTATGTGACCTCCAGCGTCCTTTCTATCACCAAGGTCATATTTTTTAAGTATTGATTCCAACTGTGCTTAACCTAAGTGATATCCCCTTCTCCCCTCTCTCCCACCTACCCCTGATAACCACTAATAACCTTTAGTTTCTATACACTTGCTTGTGCGTTATTTAAGTGTTGTGTTTTGTTCGGTACTGTTGAGCTGATTTCTGCACACAGCATCCCCACATGACAGAGCAGAGCTGCCCCACAGTGTTTTCCAGGTTGTGATCTTTATGGGAGCAAATTGCCAGGTCTTTCTTCTGCAGAACCTTCAGGTGGGTCAAACTACCAACCTCTCAGTTAGCAGCTGAGCACTTAATTGTTGCGCCACCACCACTTTTAAGTATGAGTATGTCCCATGCTATATTTGTACTACCTTTTTTTTCATATACCCCTTACAACATTTGAGGCATGCTTACACTAACAAAGTACAAGAGGGCTTCCAAAAGTTCATGGAAACATTTTAGTGTCTCTTAATTCCTGTTTCCAAAACTTTTGGAAGCCCCCTCATGTGTATATTTTGGTTATCAATCTATCCCATGCAATATCTGAAGCATGCTTCAATACTTTGAACTTCTGTACTTTTAAAGTATATCCCATGTAGTTATGTGAGGCGTACCTGTAACACCAAACTGTATAAAGTTTTTGGTATAAGTAGGTTCCATGCAAAACTTGGGGCATACTTATAGTAAACTATGTGCTATTGCCTCAGGATGCAAATTGAACCTGTCATGCCAGTTTGGTTTCATACTTTGACTAAATCTGGTCCCTCCCCCGACCCCCCAAGGCTC
This sequence comes from Chrysochloris asiatica, assembly GCF_000296735.1. Classification (NCBI taxonomy): domain Eukaryota; kingdom Metazoa; phylum Chordata; class Mammalia; order Afrosoricida; family Chrysochloridae; genus Chrysochloris; species Chrysochloris asiatica. The sequence continues at coordinate 6,625,682 of NW_006408643.1, read as the reverse complement.
CCAGGGAGCACGCACCGCAGGAGGCGAATTTGAGAGAGAGTACACAGCTCTCGTGTAGGTGTAGCTGGTATTTCTCCGGCTTGCGGACGTGCAGAATCTCCACATTACTGCTTTCCATGCCCACCGCCAGCCAGTCCTGGTTTGGGCAGTGGCCCAGGGAGAAGATCTGGGAGGGTAGAATGAAGAGGGGATCAAGGACCCCCCTCATGATGTTGGGGGAGGCCTGGAACCGGCAATGTTGAGAAAGGGGGGGCCCAATGTTCTCCCACTTCTGCCCCCACATAGACAGGCAGCTGGCCCAGGGCCTGGAACGCGGCAGGCGGCTACGTGTTCCATCATTAATATTAATCAGAATTACACAGAGCCCTGGGGCCTTGCATCCATTATCCGCTTGGAAGGAGGGAGGAGGGAGGGGAGGCTAGTCAGGGACAACCGTCCCCCTTTAGCAGATGGTGGACGCTGAGGCTGATTCTCATTCAAGGTCACGCTGCAAGTCCGGGGAGCCAGGCGGTGGGCTCCCAGCTGGAGCTTTCTCCACTGGCCAACACTTCCTTTAGCTTTGATTTGGAAATCGTCAGTTCTCATCACTGTGTGCGTCACCCCATCCTGTGGTTGGGTGCTCTCTCGAGTCAGTTCAGACTCAAAGTGCCTCCATGTGACAGAGCGGAACTGCCCCCTGGGGGTTTCCTGGGCTGTAAATCTGTACACGAGCCAAGGGGGGCCATTCAAACTGCGCTTAACCATGGTGCCACCGCGGTTCCCAAACCAGCTGATGCAGGATCATTCTCTCCTCCTGGCAACCCGAAGGTTTTCAAAACCAAATGGTTTTTCAGAAGTAAATTGCCAAGCTTTTCTTTCTAGGTGGACTCATCCTCCAACCATTTAGCAAACAGTAAAACACGTTCACCGTTCGACCATCCGGGGGCACCATTCTAAGTACAGGGAGTAATAAGGTCTGCTCCCAAATTAAACCTTTTGATGGGTTCCTGGCAAATACCCCCCAAAAAAGTGCCCATTGCCAACAAGTTGATTCCAACTTACGGCGATCCTGTAAAGGGTTTCTGAGACTGTAAACCATTATGGGAGCAGACAGTCTCATCTTTTTACTGCGGGGTGGTTGGTGGGTTTGAACCAACAACCTTGCAGTTAACCGTCCAGTGCTTCTTCTACAGTATCACTGGAGCAAATAAGACATGTGCAAAACACCCACAAAGGTTAGCGCAGGGCAGCCTAGGGGCTTCAGACATGCTGAGGAATCTCCCCTAGCCATATAGGAGCTGTTCTTTAGAAAGATACGGACCTGGAGAGTGAGCGTTTATGGGATTCCCAGAAATGTGAACCCACCTAAATCTTGGAGACACAGGATGGACAGTTAGATCCTGTACCCCTTGACTGTCCCATCAAAGGAACCATCAAGTTAAAGAGAAGAGTAGATGGGACATAAAGAGTTAAATCTCCTTGGACTTCAAGGTGGACAGACAAGTTGGAGATGGGTTTTAAGGGATGAATAGGAGTTCACCAGTTAGAGGAGGGAAGGAAAAGATGTGTCTGCCAGAGGATCAGTAAGTGCAGAGGTCTGGAGGTATCACAAGGTATGGAATGGGTGAGACCAGAAGGTAGAAACCTGGAATGACAGGTCAAGGAAATTGCCCTCTGTCTCCTCTGACGGTGGGAGGCAGGATCTGGCCCTTCTAAGATATCTGTGCATCTGTTCTGGTCAGCCCTAAGGAGCCCGCGGCCCTGTCCAGCACCTTCACCACATCCGTCAGTCTTGGTTCTCCCAGCACCCTCAGTGGGGGCCAGTTCCTACACCAGCCTCTACCTGTCCCCTCGGGTCAGCTGCTCTGAGTCTTAAGTGAGACTCCTAGGAGCTGTCAGCATAGTCCAAGGTCTAGAGTCTGGAAAGAGAAACCAGCTACACAAAGACAAGGGCATGTGGGGACAATGATCTAGGGTCTCCAAAGTCCCACAGCTTTCAATGAATCAACTCCTCTGGACTTCCGGCAATGTTTGGAGAACTAAAGGGGAAGCCCAGGGATTTGTCTGGAACACAAGAAAGATGGCGGCAGTGAGTGGGAACTTGGTCCTGACCCGGCCTGGTGGGGAAGAGGGCACCTCAGGGGAACAGGTAAGGAGGTGGGATTCTGGTAGCTTCTTCCTGCCCCCTCCCAGTGGGGCCCCAGCAGCCACCTGGGAGCTGAAGTCGTGCTGCTGTAGCTGGCGACCCTCTCGCAGGTCCCAGCAGCGCACCGTGTTGTCCAGGCCGCCAGTCCAGAGCCTCGTGCCGTAATCCGAGATATCGATGCAGCTGGCCCCGTCCGTGTGGCCTTGGAACTGCCTGGAGAGGGAAAGGCCCCACGTCCAGTCGGGCACTCAGGAGGCTGCTGCCCCTCCAGGACCACTCCCACCACCCCCACACACAGAGGGAGGGGGTCAGGGCCTTACCCACAGTTCTCCTCTCCCGCGCCCTCTACCCACCTGACCATGGTCTGGTTCTGCAGATCCCAGACCACAATGTTGCCGTCACTGCAGCATGAGAAGCAGACCTTGGCGTCGGGGCTGACCGCCAGCGCATAGCAGGCGGGGGCGGAGGAGGTCAGCTCGGCCTTGATGCGAGGTGTGGGCGCAGCCAGGTCCCAGATGGACAAGGTGCTGGCCTCGCCGCCCACGATCAGACTCCGGCCGTCAGGCAGCAGCTTGCAGGAGCGAATGTAGTTGTCCCGGTTCTAAGCAGGTAAGGGCAAAAATTCACGGGGAGGACCCGGTCACTCATCTAAGACCCCTGTACCCGGTGCCATGTCGGTTAGTCCACACAGTCCAGCCCCGGTTAACCTGCAAACCCTGTTCCACTTGCAAGTCCCATCCCTGGTTCATCTGCAAACTCCACCCTTAGTTGTTCTGCAAGCCCCGCCCCTATTGGTCAGCAAGCCCCACGCATTAACCTGTAAACCCTTCCAAAACTCTGCTCCAGGTGGGCCACATGCTCTACCCCGTTTAGGTGTAAACTCCCCCATCCCAAGAGCCCACAAGTCGCGTTTCACCCTCACCAGACAGTCGAGCTGGGCCACGGGCGTCTTGGCGCCGGGTTGGCCCACGTCCCACACCTTCACACAGCCCTTGCCGCCGGTGTACACGTGCTGCGTGGAGCCGCTGATGGTGACAGCGCATACCACCTCGCCGTGCGCCAGCGTGTGTAGCTGCCGCGCGTGCCGCGGGATGCCAGCGCCTACCAGGGCGTCTGAGGGGAAGGGCACCGGCTGCATCTGCCCATCGGCGGACACGTGGAAGGAATAGGCCCTGCACGAAAAGGGTTGTTACCAGCCTGACTGGCAGGGCTGGGGGGCTCTGGTACCCTACCGCACGACCGCCATACTTAGGAAGGGTGCAGGGTTCGAACCCCCAACCTTTCTGTCAGTTTGTACCGCCAGGCCCTCCCTAGTCCTGGTATGGTGCCCAGGATAAACACACTACTACTAATCTAAAGATTGGTGGTTCAACTCACTAGCCACTCCTCGGAAACCCTATATAGGGGTTGCTAAGGAGCTCTGGTGGGTAGTTCAAGCTCACCAGCTGCTCCTTGGAAACTCTCTATATACAGGGTCCCTATGGGTCGGAATCGACTCGATGGCACTTAACAACAAGGAGCTCTGGTAGCGTAGGGGTTACCAGCTGGGCTAACCTCAAGGTCAGCAGTTCAAAACTACCAGCTGTTCCATGGGAGAAAGATGAGGCTTTCTGCTCCCATAAAGATTTACAGCCTTGGAAACCCTGTACAGGGTCGCTATGGGTCAGAACCGACTCCACGGCACATAACCACCACCACTACCATGAGGCGGAACCGACTAGACACACAACCAACCAGAAATCCAAAACCACTGCCCAGGAGTCCCCATCCACACAGATACTATATAGGGTTTATAAGACTAAACCTTCACGGGAGCAGACAGACTGGCTTACCTGGCTCCCTCAGAACAGCTGCTGGGTTTTATAAACTGCCTATACCTTGAGGTTAGCAGTCCAATGCCTAACGCACCACACGAGACAATTTTGTGGGATGGCCATTATAGGGTGTTGAGCAGCATCCCTAGCCTCCACCTTTCCCCTAACACCTCATGGAAACCAAGACTGTCCCCAGACATTGACCAATATCGCCTGGGGGGGTGGTGGTGGTAAAATCCATTCCAGGAGAACCACCATTGTTGACAGCTGATTTTCTTGTGCCTTTCTCTCCAGAGAGCTCTCCTGGGGACTCCAAATAGCTCACAGAAGAAAGCTTCTGGAGAGGAGCTAGAACTCTACCCCCACTTCCTGGTGTAAATAAGCCACAGAGAGGCCTGGCCCCAGTACTCACGGTTTTCCCCCAGGGATACTGGGCAGGGAGGATGAGATGGATGATCCTCGGAGATGTGGGTGGGATTCAAATGCCATCTGTCAATTCCAGAAGGGGTAGCACAGTACAGTTGACTCAAACCCACCCATGCCCTTGCAATCTGTTTCTCCAGCCCTCCGCAAGAAAATGGACTGCACTGGACAGCAAGGTCGGTTTGAACCACATGGTGACAGTTTAAACCCACCAGCTGCTCTTCAGAAACCCTACATAAGGTCACTATGAGTTGGAACTGGCTCCCCGGCACTTAACAACAACCCCCCCCCACCCCAAGAAAACAGATTCTCCTCATAACATGAGATGGGGGAGCTGAGGTTTTCACTTGTGGGCACTACAAAGGGACCTCAGCATTGGAAGGGTCCTTAATAGTCATTGTCAGATTCTCAGATTTACGCTAGTCAAATCCACTGCTCTCGAGTCCATTCCGACTCAGAGTGACCCCTAGAGGTCAGAGTAGAATAGCCCTGTAAAGTTTCTATGCCTACAGAAATCTTAACAGGACAGATAGTCTAGTCTTTCTCCCTTGGAGCAGCTGATGGGTTGGAACCGATGACCTTGCAGTCCAACACTTAACCCACAGTGCCAGGGGATTGGCAAGCTATGGCCTCTGGGCCAAATCCGGCCCTTTACTTGTTTTTTTTTAAATAAAGTTTTATGGACACACAGCCATTTTCTCACACGGTGCCCATGACTGCTTTCCAGCTATTGAGGCAGACTCTGCCTGTCCCCTCAGCCCCAATGCAGGAGACTTATGTATCATTTCTTCAACTCCTTCCCATGGGACATCATTTCCAGTCTTCTCATCTGCCAAATTCTCGTTCTGAAATCTCCCAGAATTGTCCTTGTTCCTTCAAAATCCAGGCTAAATAAACATTGTACGCTAACTGCCAGGAAGTTGAACAGAACCCTTGGCTCCCATGATTGGGGACAGTCTGCTCTTCTTAATGCATTATAATTACAGTTGGTTTTTCCCATTCCATATGCTGATTTGTATCAAGTTTGTAGGACTACTGAGACCTTCAGATCGTCTTCTCACACGCTCTGGATAAGCTGGGTCCTCTCCTCCCTTTGTGTCCCTGGTTTCCTTCCCCAGCCCCTGGACCCTGCTGACAGACCTTGCTACCCTCACCCAGGACTCACCATGGGGGAACGTCCATACACGACAGAGCCGCTGACCTGAGGGGACAGGTGGAGGCTGACATAGGAGCTGGGTACCGACAGATCCCCATTGAGGGCACTGTGTGAGCCCAGACTGAAGGATGTGGTAAAAGGACTGGACAGGGTCAGGGGGCTCCTCAGAGCTGAACAAGGAGAGACAAAAACAGGTCTTCAGATACCCCAGGCCCAGATCCTGCCTCCCATTGTCTTGGGGGCAGGGTGCAAAGTGTTTGGTCAGTCATTCAGGTCTCACACATACCACACAACGTGAATACAGTCTACAAATGCTGTTCTCTCAGGCTGACACGGCCGTCTCTACCTTTCTTCAATTGCTGAACTCCTTCCTACTCACACCCTTTAAAATCTAAGTGCAAGTTTCTCAAGATCTCAGGAACATCCATGGACCTCCTTCCATTCCCCCAGCCTTCTCATCTTGGGTCTCTTCCTCTATTCCAGCCCTGGTCACACCCGGCTGAGTTTTGGGGGTCTGGATCCTCTCCCCCACCAGCCTAGAGCTGCTGACGAGCAAATTCCAGGGCTGAGTTTACTCTGGGGCCCGAGACCCAGCACAAAGTCTGGCCACAAGACAGTAAATGAAAGCAAGTATTACTACCTTCATGTAACCAATGGGGAACTGAGGCTCAGAGAGGGTGGGTCATTTGTCCCAGGTCACACAGCTGTCTGACTCCAAAGCTTGTCTACAAGGCTGCAGCCCCCAAGAAAGTCATTTCCCCTCCCTGGGCCTCAGTTTCCCCACCTGTCAAGTGGGGACATTGAGGGAGACCCAGTATGTGACAGCATCTAGTCTGGAACCACGTAAACAGCCTAAGGAATCACCAGGGCTGGAAGCTAAACCTCTAGTCCCCACCAATCCCCACCCTCTGCTAGAACCTCCAGCTAGAACTCACCAATGCTCTCTGTGGAAGGCGTTGGCTTGGCCGCCAGCTGGCGGAGGTGACTGGCTGAGCTGGGTCCGGGAGTGGATGCATCCTGGGGTGGGGAGGAATCACAAGACTTGGAGGCAGGGGTGCTGGCAGGAAGGTCGTTCTGCAGAGAAAGTAAAGGCTGAATACCACCTGATACGTGGAACCCGGCAGTCCAAGGGTCAGGTCAGGCCCAGGCGTTGGCACAGGTGTTCACTACAATGCTCCCACACCAGGGGGATTGGCCCCGGAGTGAGCCCCTGAGCAAAAGGCCAGGTGGGCACTGGAGTGGGCAGGTACAGGCAGGATCTGTGCACGCCAGGGCCCACCCCCACACACATGCAGATAATAGTCTATATAGTGTCAGACACACACACATCTACCTGTATGCTTGTGGTAAGGTAGTAGTGTGGGCACCCACCCACACACCTACTACAGGAACCTCCGTGTGTGTGGTAAGGTCGGTGGTGTGGATACGTGTGGACACACCAGGGTGCGCGCACACACACCCATGAGAACCTGCACATGTATGGTGAGGTATGTCATATGGATACCCACACAGTATATGGTAAGTATGTATACATACACATGTAAACACCAGCGTGCACCAACACGCACCTACAGAAACCACGCGGACATTCAGTGAGGTGTGTACTCTGGTTATACATGGTATCTACATATAGGAGTGGGGTGTAGACAAGAGTGATCTGTGTCAGGTCCACGGCAAAGGCACGCCCTCAGAGGGAGAGGCCTCCAGGGGACAGGCTAGCAGAGGCTCAGAAATTAGGGGTCCGGTGATCCATGAAGCTAGAACCCTCACAGTGAGTAACACGGAGTCCTGGCAGGCTCCTCCTTCATCCCCAGGGGAAGAGGACATCATTCTAGCTAGTCTGCCCCCTGGGGATGCTGGAGGGATGAGAGAAGCCCCATCTCTAGTTAGGGAGGAGTTGGTGTCTCTCTGGTTTGCTGTCATCATCAAAAAAACTTCACCTGTTTGGCTGGGATTGATGCGTCCTCCCACGGTACAGACCCCCCCCCCCCCCACAAAACTGAGGGACTGATGGGGAGGCCTCTTGGGGGCTTCTCCATTAGCATGGAGCGGCCCCTCCCCCTTGCTGGTCTCCATGGATGGAGCGAGTGGGAGGAGGGCACTTAAGAGGGAATCCGAGCCCCAACCTTGACAGTTGCCATAGCAACCTGCAGGGAGGGGGGCCTAGAAACTGACACACTCTCTCCAGATAAGTGCAGGGCAGGGGCCTTGGGAGGAGTTGGGAGGAGGGGGCAAACACAGCTGAACTGCAAAGGGCCCCTGGGGAAGTGCCTTTAGGTGGTCCTGCCCTCAAACATTGGGAAACAAAATGAGAAAACTTGTGGCTTTATTAATTATCTTTCTTTTGGGCGAACAGCATCATCCCAGGCTTGGGCTGAGGTGCCTCTAATCTCTCAAAGGTCTCCAGGCTTGCGGGTCCCGAGGTCAGCCCTGCTAATCACCAGGGCTCCTGGGTGATTTTCAGTTATTTTCATGGGGTTTCATTTATTACACAAGGTCCCCATTTTTCATTTAAGTTGCTTTTGACTATTGTTAGAGGTTCAGCAAAGTGAGTCGGGCAGAGAGAGGTACATTTACCCATAGGACGCGCGGTGGGTTTAAGAAGATGGTCCCCTAGTATCATGGAAACCACAGATAACACGCTAACCCGCTACCATTGATTCTAACTCCTGGTGTCCCTGAAGGAGACACAGTACAACTGAGCCTGTCTCAGAGATTACAGCTTTCTTGGTTGTATTCTTTACACGAGGGCATGGTCAGGTTTTTCTTCCATAGTATTGCTGGTGGGTTTGAACTGCCAGTGTTCAGATTAGCAAACTACTTGTGCCACCCAAGACCTTTCTAGGTAGATACCCACGGCCAAGGAGGCAATTCTGACTCATAGTGACCCTATGTTGTTGTTGTTATTGTTAGGTGCCATCGAATCAATTTTGATTCATAGTGACCTTATTATGCACAACAGAAGGAAATACTGCCGGGGCTTTGCCATCCTCACAAGTGTTATGTTTGAGCCCATTGCTACTGCTATTGTACCAGTCCATCTCATTGGGGGGTCTTCCTCTTTTTCACTGACCCTCCACTTTACCGTTCGAAACTACCAGCTGTTCCGCGGGAGAAAGATAAGGCTTTCTGCTCTCGTAAAGATTTACAGCCTCGGAAACCCTGTACAGGGTCACTATGTGTCAGAACCGACTCCACGGCACATAACAACAACAACAACCACTTTACCTAGCATTATGTCTTTCTGCAGGGACTGGTCCCTCCTGATAATATATCCGACGTATGAGAGATGAGGAGTCTGGGTGTCTCTGTAGGATAAAGAACTGAACTGCAAGGTTGGTGGTTCAAGTTCACCAGCCGCTCCTCAGAAACCCTATACAGGGTCGCTATGTTGTTGTTGTTGTTAAGTGCCATCGAGTCGGTTCCGACCCATAGCGACCCTGTACAGGGTTTCCGAGGGTGTAAATCTTTACGGGAGCAGAAAGCCTCATCTTTCTCCCGCGGAGCGGGCTGGCAGTTTCGAACTGCTGACCTTAAGGTTCGCAGCCCGATTCGCAACCACTACGCTATACAGGGTCGCTATGAGTCAGATCTAATTCAATGGTACTTAACAACAAGGAACAAAGTTTAGCCATCCTGGCTTCTAAGGAATATTCTGGCTGTACTTCTTCCAACACAGATTTGTTTGTTCTCCTGGCAGTCTGTGGTACTTTTAATATTCTTCTTCAACATCATAACTCAAGCTCATCAATTCTTCTACAGTCTTCCTTATTCACCGTCCAGCTTTAACATGTATTTATTTGAGGCTATTGAAAATACCATGGCTTGGGTTAGGCACACTTTAGTCCTCAGACTGACATCTCTGCTGCCCTGTAGGATTGCCAGGGCTGTAAATCTCACCGGAAGCAGATTGCCACATCTTTCTCTACAGAGTGACTAATGGATTCAAACACTTCACCCAGTTGCCTTGGAGTCAATTTCTACTCACAGCAACTCCAAGTGTGAAACTGAGGTCCTCAGGGCTTTCAATGGCTGGTTTTCCAGAAGCAGATTGCCAGGTATTTTTTCTGTGTAGATTTGAACCTCCAACTTTTCAGTGAGCAGCTGGGCATGTGAACCATCAGTACCACCCAGGGACCCCAGACAATGCACCAGCCCAGCTAAACTGCTTACTGCCTGATGTTTAAGGGGAAGCATCTGTTTCTAGGTCTCCCGGATGAATAAAGTGTTTCAAGGCCCCTCGCTTACCAGGATGATCTCCTTGCTTCTGGGGAGTGGTGAGCCAAGACTGGAAGCCAAGGAGGCCGGGCTGTCTACAAGCTCTCGACGGGCAGGGACGCAGATTGGCGCCTTTCCACACGGGGTGGTCGCTGGGCTGGGGGGCTCTGATGGTTGGTCCTAAGTCCAAGGAGGGAATGTTGAGTGGAGGTGAGGTGGAGGGGCAAGAGAGCCCTTCTCTCTAGACCTCTCAACCTTGACCTCAAGACGCAGCACCTGTAAGCCACTCACGCAAGGGGGGATCATCACAAACAAACAGGGACCAACAGGGGTTTAGGAGTAGGAACCGGACTCCCTGGCTCCCCTAATTTCTAGCTGTGTGACCATGGGAAAGCTCATGGAGCTTTCCTGTGCCTCAATTTGCTCATCTGTACAATGGGTTTAATGTTGTCATTGTTAGATGCCAGCTTATCTATTTTGACTCGAGACCCCCAAGGTGACAGAGCAGAATTGCCCCCAACAGTGTTTAGGCTGTCATCTTTACAGGAGGAGCCTCGGTGGCACAGTGGTTAAGCACTCGGCTGCTGACCAAAAAGTCGGCGGTTCGAACCCACCAGCTGCATCTGTAAAGACGGACGGCCTTGGAAACCCCGAGGAGTTCTACTCTGCCCTGCAGGGTCACTTTGGGTCAGAATCAACTTGACAGCAATGGGTTCGGTCCGATTTAAATCTTTATGGGAGCAGAATGCCAGGTTTTTCTTCTGCAGAGCTGCTGGCTGGGTTTGAACCAGTGACCTTGCAGTTAGTTGTATAGCACTTAAGCCACTGCATCACCAGGGCTGTTGGGGTTTCAGAGACCTGAGACGAGAGGCCAACACTTAGCAATGCGCACAGACCAGTGTTTGGCTTTAGTTTCCCATTGAACAGGAGGGGAGAGTGTGATAAGGTGGCTTAGACTCGAAGCCACTCAGCTTCCGTTTTCAAGGCCTGTATTTCTCCACCTGTTACAAAGGTGAGGGGGCTGCCATTTTGCTATTTCCCACTTTACCTATCTCAAGGCCCCCCCACTTGCCCTCTGTGCAGACCTCCTGGTTTCACACCTTGAAGTACTGGAACTGTTGGGGGGGGGGGAGGCTGGACCCCCACTCACCTCATCCACCACCAGGTTGTAATCACTCTTGTCTTCATCACTCTCCTGCTGGGAGAAGAAGAGAGCTTATCCTGGCCATGCCTCCCAGATAATTTCTGGGGAGTGAGCACATACAGGACCCCCCACCCCCACCCCCAGACTGCAGCAGCCATTTCCTTCTAGTAGGAGGTGGGTGGGCGTGGGGGGAAGAAGCTGAGAGCCCACACTTGCTGTGCTGCTCAAGGCAACTCTTCACCCTCTCTGAGCCTGTTTCCTCTGTGCATTGTAAGAGCTGTTCTTACCTCCTCCATCACTTTTGTCCCACAGGCCAGTTAGTCTCTAACTCGTGTCTGTCTCATCTATTTATCTGGCCTTCCATTCCCACAGTCTCCACACAGACCCTATCTCTTCCACTTCCTCCTTCGGGTCCTGGCCTTGCCTTCTTCTCAGAAGCACGCCCCCAAGCTGGCCCCAAAGAGTGTCCTAAGATTGATCCCTACCCCTGCTCCCTAGTGCCTTCAGGAGAACAACTAAGCTCAAACTCCATTTACTGATGCTCAAAACTCTATACTGGGTACATCGGGCTGCCCAGATTTCCGGCTTGGCTGTAGTGGATGCTGCAGACTGCAGGTAGGAAGCTGAATCCAGTTAGCAAATAGGTGTTTTTACCCCCACCCCCAATCTTTATCCGCTAAATCCAGTTAGTAATGGGTGTTTTTACGCCCCCCCCCCATCCTCAATCTTCATCTTTGAATCAGAACTAGTTGCTTTGAAACAAGCAGTCATTTAAGACTCCAGGCTTAATCTCTGAAAAACAGGAGGGCTGGTCAGCATGGGGCCTGAGATCCTCTAGGGTTAGGGGTGGGTGGGGGTGGTCACAGCCACTGCCCCAGCTGAAGGTCCTAGAGTTTGAAAATACTGGTATGTAACGATCTCCCAGAGTCCTGGTTAATACACTGGACTGCAAAGTCGGCTTGAATCACAAGGTTGGCGGTTCAAGTTCACTAGCTGCTCCTTGGAACCCCTATACAGGGTCGCTATGAGTCGGAACCGACTCGAAGGCACTTTAACAACAAGTGATCTCTCACAAAGAGAAAAGAGATCTCAGTCCCCTGGGAGGTAATCAGGGAAGGCTTCCTGGAGGAGAGAGGGCATTTTGTGTTGGTGGTGAAACAGGTTTCTGAGAGGCAGGGCAAAGTGGGGTGGTGCAAAATCCTAGTAGTGTGGTGGCTAAAAGCACTCAGCTGCCAATTAAAAGGTTGAGGGTTTGAACCCATCAGCTGCTCCGAGGGAGAAAAAACTTGGGAATCCGCTTCCGTAACGATGACTGCCTTGGAAACCCTATGGGGTAGTTCTCCTCCAGCCTATAGGGATGTTTTGATTTGGCATTAACTTGGCAGCAGGTTTGGTTTTAATTTTTATGGACGCAGACTGCCACACCGTTCTCCCATGGGGCAGCTGGTGAATTCAACTGACAAGCCTTTCAGTCTGTAGCCAAACACAGTGCCACTAGGGCTTCTTAGAGGACACTTTGGGGGTTTGGGAGAAAGAAGCCAAGACCAGGAGACAGGAAAATGGAGACCCATACCCCACAGTCTTAGAGCAACAAAAGGGGTAAGCTTCATTCCACAGGGTTTCTTCTGTTTGGCAGGTAAGCCAGGAGCAATGGGAGCTATAGAAGGTTCTGGAGGGAGGGAGTCATGGACTAAGCTGGGCACCTGGAGGCTCTGAGGGACTGCTGGGGGTTTGATCTAGTCTGTGTGTGCCCACCCCAGGCTTCCACTTGTCCCCACTCACGTAAGGGCCTGAGAGATCCTGCTCCTCGACTCTCTGCTTCCCGTTGCCACCTGGACCACCCAGTCGCTCTTCCTCCACCAGACTCTCAGGGGGTGAGGGGGATGCACTCTGTAGAAGGGCAGGCCAGTAGAGAGAAAGGGTCAGAGCCCAGGGCCCCTCCAGACTGCGTCCTGACTTAGATGAGACTGGGGAGACCCACAGGATCTCTTCTGATTGGCCAGTATTCAATGAGCAATGGGGAGCTATAGAAGACTCTGGAGGAAGGGGATCATGGATAAACAGAGCTGGGTGCTGTTATTAGGGCCTGTGCCTCAAGCTTCCCATCTGAGAAATGGGACCGTCTCAGGACAGTCTTTTTGTTAAGCTCTGGATGGATACCAGCTCATCAAAACCTCATAGCAAGCTTGTTGGGGAATGATGCTTAATCTCATTGGACTGATGAGGCAACAGAGGCCCCAAGAAAAGCAAGGGCTGCCCAGTGAGTCACGTGCTGAGACGGGACTTGAAGCCAGCCTACCTAAACTCAATGCAGGACACTGAAGGTGGGGGCATGGACCCCCAGGCAGGGCATGGTAAAGACTGGGTGGGCTGGTGCTGAGACCCACCTCTGAGGTCAACAACACCCCCCGCCCCTGGTGGGAGCCTCAATTAGTGTTTTCCCTTCCTTGGGCCTCAGCCTCTGAATCTGTACAATGGAGCTGTTCAAGTAGCGATTATTTCAAACGTGGGTTGTGGCAATCTTCCATCGAAATCTTATCTTGAAGTCTGACTGACTAGACAGGAAAGAAATCCAGCCAGACTGGAGGAACCTGAGCCTGTAGCCCTGGGCCACCCTTCAGTTCTAGAAGTGACCTCTCCCCTGTGGCTCAGTTTTCAGCCAAACCACAGACAGGTATATAGAGGGGTGGATGACAACACTAGTGAGGCATGCACCCCACAGAATGGTCAGCCGATCAGCTTAAAAGGACAACATTAAAATCAGGACAGGGAAAGGAGGGCCGGAAACAGGAACCACAGGCACGGAGTGGGATAAGTGATGTTGTGTGGAGTGGGCCTCAATCACGGAGATGAAATGAAGTGTATGATTGATTGAATGGGAAACTGATGAGCTACTCTTATGCTTCCCTCATTTCACAATAACCAGTGAAAAAGAAAGAAAGAAAGTCAGCAGGGCTGCCAGGGCCTCTACTTTCCTATCTGAAAAATGGGTCTCTCTGAGGGTAGGCTCAAAAGTAAGTTCTCAGCAGTCAAAAGCCTGAAGACATGCAGAGATACACACAGGACTCAAAGCTGGGTTGGGTCTGATGGGGGCAATTAGGGAGGGAAGTGTGATGTAATTATAGATGGAACGTCGCAGCGGCAGCAACAAACGGCTCAAACATAGTAAGGATTGTGAGGCTGGCGCAGGGCCACCCGGGCAGAGTTTCCTTCTGTTGTGCCCGAGGTCACTATGAGTCAGAACCAACTTGGTGGCTCCCAACAACTCTGGAACAGGAAACCATACACCATTCACGGCGGCACGATCCACAACATCTCAAAGCTGGAAAGCACCACCCAAGTGTCCACCAGCAGATGATGGATCAACGCAATGGGGTCCAGCCACACGATGGAATCTGACTCAGCCATCAGGAGAAATGAAGTTCTGATTCTCATTACAGTGAGACTCTGAAAGGTAAGATGCCGAGCGAAATAAGTCGGACACGAATGGATCAACAGTGTAGGTCCACTTATGGGGGTATCTGCAGTGCATTAGAAGGAACTGTATGGGTTTATGCATTGAGCTGCTAAGTGTAAGGTCAGCGATTCAAGTCCACAAGATGCTCCATGGGAGAAAGATGAGGCTTTCTGCTCCAGCAAAGATGTGCAACCTTGGAAACCCAATACACGGTTACTATGAGTTGGATCTGACTCAACGGCACCCCACCAACACTGTGCACAGGGTCGCTATGAGTAGGAACTCAGTCAATAACAGAAGACTAGGTCAAAGGGGCCCTGGTGGTGAAGGTTGGATCTGATTAAAGCACTCACTCAACTGTTAACTGAAAGGTGGGTGGTTCTAGCCTACCTAGTAGCTCTGCAAGACAAAGAGCTGGTGATCTACTTTGTAAGGTTACAGCATTCAAAATGCCACGGGGCTGGCTGTCCTCCCCTGTTAGGTGACATCGCTCTGAGATGGCATTGACTCGATGGCACACGACAACAGAACAGGTAAGTTGATCAAACCAGAAAGTAGAACAGAGATAGATGTTCAAGGGTGGGGAGAGGGGGAAACAGTGAGTTCTTGTTTAATGGGCACAGCGTGTCTATTTGGGATGAAGAAAATGTCTAGAAAGAGATAGTGATGATGGTTCTACAACATTGGGCTAGACTCGACACTACTGAATTACCAAATGCACTAAGACGGTTAATCTGTTTTGCAAGAAGTGCAGCCAGAGTGCTCCTTGGAGGCCAAGGTGGCCACACTTCATCTTTCATACTTCGGATATATTGTCAGGAGGGACCAGTCACTGGAGAAGGATATCATGTTTGGTAAGGTGGAGGGTCAGAGAAAAAGAGGAAGACCCCCAGCGAGATGGCTTGGCAAAATGGCAGCATCAATGGGCTCAAGCGTGGCAACAGTAGTGAGGTTGGCCCAGGATTGGGTAGTGTTTTGTTCTGCTGTGCATAAGGTCGCTATGAGTTGGTACTGACTCGATGGCACCTAACAACAACAACAACAACAAGATGGTTACAGTGACCCATTTCAAGTTATGTTTGACAACCCTGAGGGGTGAGAACAGTGAACGTGCTCAGCGTTAACTGGAAAGTTGGTGGTTGAAGTCCGCCCAGAGGCACCGCAGAAGAAAGGCCTGGTGATCAACTTCCAGGCAAATCAGCCATTGGAAACTCTGTGGAACACCGTTCCACTTTGATGCACACGGGGGGCGCCATGAGTCGGTGTCAACTGGACGGCAACTGGTATGTTAGGCATATTTCGCCATCATTGTTTTTAAGAAAGGTGTTAAAGTTGGTGGAAGTCAGTGGAGAAATGGAGAAATCTACATCAGAATTGGAGATTCTTATTAAAATAAATAAAATAAAATTACATATGAGGGGACTTGAACAAGTTCATAGAAAAACTCCATTATCTTTGAATGCCATTTTCCCACAGACTTCTTAAAGCCTCCTGGTATATGTCTTGCATTAAATTTTGACTGGACACTCTTATAGATAACAATTCTGAATGTATGATGGCGAATGAACAGATAACAGGATGAAGACAGGAATACCGTTACTGTTAGATGCCGTTGAATCAGTTTTGACTCATAGTGACCCCTATGCACAACAGAGCCAAACACTGCCTGGTCCTGTGCCAACTTCACAATTGTTGTTACACCTGAGCCCATTGTACATTGCCAATCCATCGTGTTGGGGGTCTCCCTCTTTTTCACCGACCCTCCACTTTACCAAGTATGATATCCTTCTCCAGGGATTGGTCTCTCCTGATCACATGTCCGAAGACTATCGTGGACACGCATTAATTACAAAATAACTCAAGATCTATTAAAAAAAAACAAAAGTCCATTGCCCTCAAATAGACTCTGACTCCTGAAGACTCCATGTGTGGCAGAGGAGAACTATTCCATATAGTTTTCTTGGTTGTCATCTTCACACAGACAAGTTGGAACCTATTTGACGACAAGTGACAATCTTTAGGGAAGCAGACTCTTAAGTTTCTCATTCAGGGTACCATTAGGTGGATTTCAATGGTCAACCTTCAGGTTGAGTCATCCAGCTCAAATCATTTGCATTACGCAGGGAGCTGGTCCAAAAATGGAAAAAAAAATTGCATCAATAAAACAGACAAGGGCAGACCTGTCTGGCAGAAGTGGGGTGGGACCTCCCATACTGCCTGCCCCAAAACAGCTAGAGGCCAGGCACTGTGATCTCATTTCAGCTCAAAACAACCAGCCTCAGCCAAGTGTGAACACAGAGCAAATGTCACGCAATAGGACTGGCCCCCGGACACCCTTAACTTACCCTGCTTGGTGCTCGCTCTGCTGGAGGGTCATGAATAAGGAGGAAAGGGAGAAAGAAGAGGGGAAAAATAATGAGTTTGAAATCTCACAGTGCCGAAGGGCACAGCCCTCTCCTGCTCAGAATCTTCCTGTCCTTCCTTCCTCCCTTTTCTTCCCCACCCCATTAGGACAATGAAGGATCAGAGAGGGAGAGTGACTTGACCCAGGACACACAGCCAGTTGGCTGAAAGTTTGAACCCTCAACTCCCTTCAATCAAGCCCTCAGACTTAGATGAAGTCAGCCTTCCAGTCATTGATCCCCTCCCCCCCAAGTCCCCCACAAATGCCACCCCATCCCAAACTGCCCACTCACCTCGGGACCCCTCGGCCTCCACACCTGCCCGATCTTCCTTGGTAGCCGCTGCCAACTGAGCTTGGGTGGCCAGCGCTCCAGACAAGGCGAGCAGCCCCGTGGCACTGCTGTTTATCAGCCCGGCTGGCCGAGGCGTGAGGGGCACAGGGGGCGCGTGGTGGGACAGTGGCTGGAGCTGCTGTTGCTGCTGGACAGGAGGAGGGATGGACCAGGGCAGGCAGGGACAGGCCACCAGGAGTGCCCGAAACCCCACAGGTGTCTTAGGGGACACATCTGGCCACCTACTTCTAAAAACTGGGTCAGTAAAAACCCTACTGAACAGGGTTCGGGTGGAGGGTACAGAACCCAGGCTAGCTGCCTGCCTACCATCCCTGCTTTTGTACCTCTGGGGTTCCAGGCCCTTAGCAGTGGAATTTTCCGAGAGGCAGGGCAGAGATGAGAACTCACCCCGATGAGGCTGTTTAATTCCCCAACGGTCACCTGCTTGGCTCGTTCCACCGCCTGGAGCACCTGCTGCTGATGCTGGAGGGAAGGGATGTGGGATGGTCAGGGTGGCCCAAGGTCAGAGCACCCCCTCAGTCTGCTCTGAGCCTCATTCTACCCCATCAGTACCCCCTGGGTCCGGGCCTCTCCTCTCCTACCCTTGTCTTCACCCCAACCCTTGCTACTGTTTTCCTTGCTCCCTTGAGCGCTTTTGAAAATTGTGAAATAAACACACAGAAAAAGAAACAAAACATGCATGCGCAGTTCAAAAGGATCATTATAAATCAGGGTTTCTCCATTCAGCACTGTGGACACGGGAGCCAGTTCCTGTTCTGGGGGTGGGGGTCACGTGCACTGCATATTGAGCAGCATCTCTGGTCTCCACCCACTCAATGCCAGTAGCAACCCACCCCCCCTGAGTTGTGACAACCACAAATGTCCCAGGACATCACCCAGTGTTCCCTGGAGGCAGAATCACCCCAGGTGAGGACCCCTAGGTTAAGGGATCCCACTGACCCTCAAAAGACCCTGGGTCCCAACATCTGACTAGCTGACATCCTAGAATGCTGCCCACATTGAAATCCACACACTGAGTGGGGAGGAAACAGGAGGGGAATCGCACGAGAGGGGGAGGGTCCCCCAGTTGACACCTTTTGGCTCAGCAGAAGTTAATTCTGGTGCACATGTGAGCAAAAACAGAACTCAATTCTTTTTCCAAATAATGGTCCTTCCAGCTCAGCACAGCTGACCCTGGGCCCAATCCTTCTCTGGGGTGGGGCTGTCCTGTGCAATGCACGGTGTTGAACAGCAAGCCTGGCCTCCATTTACTCCACGCCAGTCTCAGCCCTCTTCCATAGAGACATTGCTGGGAGCAAAATCCCCCTGGGTTGAGAACCAGTTATTAATCAGCACCTGGATACCAACCAGCCAGGTTGAGAAATGGGAATTGCTAGTCCGTAGAAGCCCTATGTAGCGTAGTGGTTACAAATCGGGCTGCGAACCTAAAGGTCAGCGGTTCGAAACTACCAGCCGCTCCACGGGAGAAAGATGAGGCTTTCTACTCCCGTAAGGATTTACACCCTCGGAAACCCTGTACAGGGTCGCTATGGGTCGGAACCGACTCGACGGCACTTAACAACAACAACAACAAAGTCCGTAGAAGCCCTATGTAGCGTAGTGGTTACAAATCGGGCTGCGAACCGCAAAGTGAGCGGTTTGAAACTACCAGCAGTTCCGCGGGAGAAAGATGAGGCTTTCTGCTCCCATAAAGATTTATAGCCTCGGAAACCCTATGCCGGGCCACTCTGAGTTGAACTGAGTCTGTGGCACATAACAACAACAAAAGCCCTGTATAGCCCACCCTGACAACTCCCTTTCCTTCCCTTCTCCCCACTTCTGAGGCAATCATGATTTGTTTTTTGTATCATCACACTAGCTACAATTTGCCTTCTTAAACCGACTTAGATTTCCCTGTTTGGAACTATTTTATGGGCTTTCTCTATACGTGCTCTTTGTATCTTGCTTCTTTCTCTTAATATCATGCTTTAAGCTTCATCCATGTTGTGGTGGGGGAGACCTTGGGGAGGGTATAACACGAATGTGCTCAACTGTTCACCCAAAGGTTGGAGGCTAGAGTTGACCCAGGGGCACCTTGGAAAAAAGGTCTGACTGTCTAGTTCAGCCATTGAAAACCCTTTGGTAATTCTACCTGACATATAGGGTCACCATGTGTTGGAGCCATGGTACAATTGGTAAAAATTTCATGCCAACGGTGATGAAGATACAGGCACATCATTGCTTTGGGAAATGTACATGGGGCCACCTCTGTGGAAAACATTTCTTGAAGTCCTCAAAAGCACAGGACTGCCATCTGACCCAGCAATTCCACTCCTAAGTAAGGCTCAGAAGAAGTGAAGGTAGGGAGGAAAATAATCCCGTGCGCCTGTGTTCACAGCAGACAGACAGTGGAAACAACGAAAATGCCCATCCACAGATGACGGATAAACACAAGGTGGTCCATCCACACAATGGAATACCACGCAACCAAGAAATGAAATAAGGTCTTACTGAACACAGATACATGGATGAATCTCAAAAACATCATGCTAAGGGAAACTGTCAGTTTCAAAAGGGCAAATGCTATCTGATCTCACTTCTTTGAAATAAGTAAATATGCAGACTCCTAGTGTGGCGCCGTAAGGAGCTCTGGTAGCATAGTGGTTTCGAATCGGGCTGCGAACCTTAAGGTCAGCGGTTCGAAACTACCAGGTGCTCCGCGGGAGAAAGATGAGGCTTTCTACTCCCGTAAAGATTTACACCCTCGGAAACCCTATACAGGGTCGCTATGGGTCGGAACCGACTCGATGGCACATAACAACAACAACAACAGTATGGCGCCGTAGAAGCAGCGCTGGACTGCAAACCACAAGGTCGGTAGTTCAAACCCACCAGCTGCTCCTTGGAAACGCTATACAGGATCGCTACGAGTTGTAACTGACTGGACGTTTCTGTTTGGGGGTGTTGATGTTCGTGGCAGTGGAAGGATATAGAAATAGACAGTGAGAATGGTGGCACGCAGGAAAGATGTTGTGAATGCCACAGAGTTTTGAATGTGGAAGTTGTCGTGCCGGTCAATGTTTCGATGTGTATATTTCACCAGTTTTAAAGAGAGAGAGGGAAGCATGAGAGGGTGTGCATCTTGCCCAAGTTCACACAGCAGGATTCAGGCCCAAATGACAAATACCTTGTTACTGATCAAGGAGACATGGTGGCATGGTGGGTTAAACTAACCTTGGGCTGCTAACCACAAGGTTCAAACCCACCAGCCGCTCCACAGGAGAAAGATGAGATTATCCGCTCCCATAAAGATTTACAGCCTCATAAACCCAATTCTACTCTGTTTTATAGGGTTTGCTGAGTCAGAATTGACTCCAAGGCAGCAGGTGGGTTGTTACTGGTCATTGTACAAGCCCCCCCTCCACTATCTTGACTTACAAGATTCCACCAACCCCTCCCTCCATCCCTCTCCCCCAGGCTACCCAGAGAGGATCCTGAGCCAGGCAGCGCCCCCTCCTCCAGTTTTCTCTCCCTTCCTCCCTGCCAGGTCTACTCACCTCCTGGGTTAGGAAGGGGACAATCTGGGCACAGATCCCACTGAGACGTTTGACAATCTCTGCCTGGTGGGGAGAAAAGGGGTGGAGACATGGAGATGCTGCCCCTCACACCAGCCCCTTAGAATCCCTAGTGGAGAAACATCTGCAAAGCTTTGGAAAGAGGCAGTCACTATCCGGAAACAATAGCTCAGGCTTAGACCTTCGGATGCACTCCAACCCTGGCAAGCTAAAGACAGAACATGGGGCCTTGGCCAGATGATGCCCACAGCAGGACCAAGGCCAGGAGAAGGACATTTGGCAGCGGACATGCAGAAGCTAGGGGCTTGGAAGCTTTGGGTTCATTGGAAACAAATAGAGAAGAACCAACACCCAGTCCAGAGTTCAGGGTTCGAGCCCTGGCTGAGGTCTAATTCAGCCCTCTGCCTTTTTTGCAAATAAAGGTTTATTTGCACTCACGGCCACATGCATCATTGACATATTTCCAAGGCTGCTAGGACAGCCGATGTGAGGGTCCCAGTCCCAGTCTAGGCCTCTTCTCACCACCTGAGGCTAAGTCAGAGGCAAACACCAGTGCCCCCTCCCCCACTCCAAGTTAAGAACCAGGAAGTGGAGGTTTACATCTAGATAACGGTCTGGACCAGGGGTGTCCCCAAAATGGGTGAAGTCTTATGCGTGCTGTGGGGGTCTGGGAGTTGGGTGTATCTGGGGCTGTTGCCCAGTGTACGGCTGTGTCCACATTTGTGATGTGTGGGTCAGCGTTTGGTTGTTAACTGAAAGGTGGGCAGTTTAAACCCACCAGCTGGTTCACGGAGGACAGAAGAGGCAGTCTGCTTTTGTAAAAGATGTCCTTGGAAACTGTAGGGAAAAGTTTTACTCTGGCAACGAGACGGCAGTGGGTTTTGATTTGGTTTGGTGTGTATGTCTGGGTTGTGTCTGTGTGTGCAGGGCTGTGGTTGAGGCTGGCCCCTGGACCATGCCCACACTATCACTGCTGGCCCCAGCGGTGTGGTGTCTGGCCTGAGCTTCAGAAACTCTGCCAGGCAGATCTGGAAGGAGGCAGGAACCCAATCTGTCAGCCCCTCCCCCGTGTCTCCTATCCACCACCAGGAGGAAAGATGCTGGCTCCTAGGTCCTGGCCCTCTACCCCACAGCGGGGACTATTCCAGGCACCCGTGTGACCACACTATGCTCTGGGCAGACAGTCCCTTTCCGCCAACGTCAGAACCAGCTGTCCCACACACACCTGGGAAGACAGACTAGCGAGGGCACTCCGGGCACCCCACCCTCTCCACCGCTTCTTCCATGTTCTCTCGTGGCCAGAGTCCATCTCAGACCTTGGACCCACGGTCCAGGCTTATTAAGTAGAAACCATCCAACAACCTCTAGATAAGTCTTAGAATCTTGGGGCTCATCTGAAACTAATGGAGTCAATTTCAGAACCTTCAGGTCTATATCAGAACCTTGAAATCACACTCAGCAGCTTGCAGACAGTCTCAGGACCTTGTGACCCATCGGAACACATAGGTGTCAATATCAGAACCTTGTACTCTATCTCAGAACCTTGAGAACAGTCTCAGAATTTGAGGTATTGGGCAGGCGGAGTAGGAGTCTAGAAACTGTGGATCTTGAACCTTGAGATCGCTCTCAAAACCTTGGGGTCAGTCTGAAACATGGGATCAAATTCAAGGCCTCGAAAACAATCTCAGAACCTTACAACAGCAACAGAACATTAGTATCCACTTAAGCCTTCAGGATCCAATGCAAAACTTCAGTCTGTCAGGGTTTAAAGGGAGTCCCAAGACCATCCATCAGGTCCCCTCCAGGGACAGAAGTCACCTCCATAGCCTTCCTGACTTGGTTACCCACGCTCTGCTAAGGGTCCTCCTTGTTCCTGTCCACTGACCACCTGTCTGCAGAAAGGCACCAGCGGATGGACATTGTTCCCAAAAGTTAATAATCATCTTCCTTCTAGCAGGTCCCCTTCCCACTGCCGCAGATCCCCAATCTTCCCTCTGGGACCTTCCCAAAGAGTTCTGGATAAGACCCCTTGATCCAGACTTTCTTGGGTCTCTTCTACTTCGTGCCCACTCACAGTTTCCAGGTTCCCTTAGCCCCACTACACACACATACATGCACACATGTGTGCACTTTCAGGTACCTGCTTGTGCATTTCAATGTTGAGTCCATAAGACATCTCGTAGTACTGCCAAGGAAAACCCAGATTGGTGATCTCCAGAGGGTCCAGGTGTGTCCAGCCCTGTGCTGCATGACACCAGGGTCTTCCCAGGAGCCCCGTGGCTTAAAGACTCAAAGCTGGACACAGACTCTCCTGGCCCTATGGGGTCCCACAGGGGAATCCAGAGGAGGAAGCAGGGAAGGGTCTGCCAGGAGGGTCACTCTGCCCAGTCAGGTGAGGCGGTAGGCAGTGCCACCCCTTAGAAATGGACATGTTGGGGAGGAGAGGGACAGCCTCCCATTGTTCTTAAGAGCCTGGAATCCAAGTCAGCCCACTTCACAGACAGGGAAAATGAGAGCCACTCCAGGTTTACCACCCCCAGCCCCTCCTTCCCCACTTGCCCCCTCCAGGGTAGCCCCTCACCATAACATAATGTCGCTGCATTTCTGTCTTCTCACTGGCCAGTTTTTCACATTCCAGCTTGAGGCTGGAAAGAGGGGAAAGAGGGTCCTGCTGTTCCCCTGACCCCAACCAGACGACCCACCAGTACTCAATCCGGGCTGGTTTCCAAACTGGTGGGTCCTGTTGCCCCCCTCCCCCATTACACAGTAGCCCTTACACACCTCCTCCCCCACTTCCAGATCCCCACCCCTCCCCAGGTGCCCAAGTCTCACCCTTCCCCCTACCCAGCACGCCCCTTTTCCACCTCACCTGCATGTACACCTGGTAGCTTCCCCTCCTTCTTTTCGGAGCCCTTGAATCCAGCCCTCCACCCGAAATCCGGGCCCCGTCGAACCCCACTCCGTGGCCCCCCGCGGCCCCTCCCCTGTCCCTGGAGTGACCCCCATTTTCCCCCTCACCTGTGGTATTGAGCCTGAAGAAACTGGAATTCCTCTTTGATCCTGTCGCAAATCTCCAAGATCGAGAACTTGAAGGGTTGGCCGGACTGGAGCGGGGTCTGGGGAGTTGGGGGGGCGCGTGGGGGTCAGAGGTCCCGGACGCAGAGGGGGCCCCTCTCCCGCAGCCCGGGCTCCCCACTCACCGGGTGCCTTCCTTGGGGGTACATCCTGCCGCTCCAGGCGGCCCCCCCGCACCGCCGCCGGTACTGAACAATATGGGGGGGCCCGCGGAGAAGGGCTAGGGGAGACGCCGGAGAAAGCAAAAGCGGAGCGAGCCGGAGGCGGGCAAGGGACTCTGGAGTCCTTGGCGCCCCCTGAGGGTGCCCAGGAACGAAGGGACGGAGAGGGGGCACCCAAGCCCCCTCCCCGGCCTGGGGCGCTCCGCGCGGGCGGGGAGCGAGGCCGGGCGCCCGCACCGCCCGCGTAAGAAGGTCGGGCGGCCGCGGCCGGGGGTTCAGTG
>NW_006408643.1:6590470-6601393 GCF_000296735.1 Chrysochloris asiatica | reverse complement strand
CCACCCCGCCCACAGGACCCTACCCCCACCCGGCCCGGATCCCCACCCTCAATCTCAGCGACTGGCGCTCCAGCGTCCCCTGTCCTCGCCTCTGGCTCTCGGGGAGCCCACCCCTCCTTTGGAACAATGGAGAAACTGAGGCTTGCGTCCAATTCCTCAAATTGGCCCCACCGGCGAGGGAGCCCAAGAAAGAAATTAAAGGGCATAAAGCTAAGAGACAAATACCTGATCACCCACTGTGTGGGGTCAATAATGGCCCGAAAGGGCAGGTGACATTTGGCTAAGACTTAGGGAGGGGGAGTGAATAGCCAATGCCAAAAGCTGGCAGAAAAGCTGAGGAGGGACGGAGCCCAGTGCCATTAAGATCTAGCTTGAGCTTCTGGGCCTCAGTATTCTGATCTATACAATGGTACAGAAATGGGGCTGCTTTCAAAAGCGATGGTGGTACATGAACAGCCCCAAGTCTGACCTGGCATGAGACCATTGGGTTGTCTAAGCCCCACCTAGAATGGAGAAGCACCTCTCTGCCATCAGAACACACAGACACAATGAGGATCCCTCACACACACACCTGGAGGTGGCAGGCTCTTATTCCCATCTTGCAGAAACCTCAGGGCCATTCACTAAGTCAGTCAACAAACACACATATTGTACATCAGCTGTGGGCCAGCTGGGCACTCACAGCAGGAAATGAAAAAGATAAAAAAGCTTGCCTGTGTCCATCAGTGCCTACACCAGGGTGGACAGATGAGTGAACTAGATACAAAAAAACTTTTGTCGAACCTAAAGGCATCACTTTCAACAGACAGATATTTATTGAGCACCTACTACTTGTTGGCACCAGGAATACAAGGGCAGATGAAGAATAAATTGCCGCCCTTTCTGGTTTCTGAAGGAGATGAGCAACAATGGAGCCAAGCTCCCCTCCCCTTGATAATTCTGGAATTATTTTTGCATACAAAAGAAGAGATTAGGAAGTAATCAGAGGAGAACTAGTTATCTGAGGTGGCTGGGAGAGGGGAAGGGAGATCATGGGGCGGTATTAAATATTAGATGGGAGTATTCATTGGCTTCTGATTACCATAAAAATCACATCCAAACTCTTCCCTCTACCCCACAAATCCCGGCACCTTACCTCCTCCTCTCCCCCATTCCCTCCCTGAACCTTTCTTTCTCCTGTTTCCTCCTCACTAATTCTCCTCCAGCCATATGGGGTGGTCCTCCCCAGTGTTTCAAAACATCAGGCACACAGTCCTGCCTCTGCACATGCTGTTCCGTCTTTCTGGTACACTCTTCCCTGCTTCTCGTCGTCATTCAGGTCTAAGCTCAAATGTTACCTTTTGCGAAAGCCCCTCTTGATCACCCTCATGTAAGCAAACTTTCACGCCCCCTGTAGCCTGTCCCATCTTGCAGAAACTTAAGGGCCATTCACTAAGTCAGTCAACAAACACACATAGTGTACTACAGCTGTGGGCCATGCGCTGCCCTGGGCCCTGAGGGACAGCAGGAAATGAAAAAGATAGAAAAGATTGCCCATGTTCAGTGCCTACTACACCAGTGTGGACAGATGAGTGCCAATAGGCACTTTGAGCAGTTAAGTGGTAGACTTCAAGCAGAAAAGTTGGCTGTTAGAACCCACCCAGAGGCACTTCAGAAGAAAGGTCTGGCAATCTGTTGCCAAAAGATCACAGCCTGAAAAACTCTGTGGGTCTCAGCTGTACTCAGCACATATGGGGTCTCGAGTCACATTGATGCAACATTTATTTGTAGGTTTACTTCCTTGTTAATCTCCCTCACTAGGCTATGAAGGGATAGCTCCTGTCTTGGTCTTTAAGGGACCCCGTACACAGTAAGTGCTCAATAAATGAACAGGCAGTGGGGGGCGGGGAGGGGGCAGAAGACCAGGAAGAGAAACAGGTGACCACACTTGTTGCCATACATTCTAAGAGGCAGATAATCCTACAATCCCACAGTTAGAGTCCTGGTATGGTGCTATAAGATAAAACACTGAAACAAAAGGTACCTTTGAATCTCAAGGTTGGCGGCGGTTCAAACTCACCAGCGGCTCCTCAGAAACCCTATACAGACTCACTATCAGTTGAAACGGATTTGATTGCACTTAGCATAAATGTCAGTAGGAGTCCTGGTGTGGTATTTTAGGATAAGCGCTGGACTGCTAAACACAAGGTCATCAGTTCAAACCCCTCAGCTGCTCTTTGGAAACCCCTATACGAAACGACTTGACAGCACTTAATAAGAGTTAGTGAGTCTGGGTCCTTGGGGCCCTGTGGAGTCCTGACTATAGACGTTTTGCAGAAGGTGTCTTGATTCTCCCGGGGGGCAGTGGAGCGGGGCAACATCTCTTCTCCCTGGACTCCAAATAGTGCCACCTCCTGTTACCACTTTTCATTGTCTGTCCCCACTCCCGGCTTCTATTGGGTCTTCTCCAGGTCAAAGTTGTTTTCTGTCCCTTATTTCACAGTCAATGCTGATTTGAATGTCACTACTTTGAGGAGAAGCTCTACCCCAGCCCTTCCCTTGAGACCAAGCCCTAGAGGCTCATCACCAGTTTAGCATCTCCCTTGGGCATTCCTCAATTCCTCAGATTTAGCATCATCTCCCAGACCTGTCTAAATATCAGCCTAACCTCCTCCTTCACCTGCCATAAATCCTGCTCCCATCCTCACAGCCTTAACTCCACAGCCTTCAACTTGAGTCTGACCCTCCCTCACTTCAAGCCCTCAATGGAGAAAAGATTGAAGTTGTCAAGGACTTCATTCTTCTTGGATCAACTATCAACACTCGCAGAAGTAGCAGTCAAGAGATCAGACGACGTATTGCACTGGGCAAATCTGCTGCACAGGAACTTTTTAAAGTGCTGAAGAGCAGAGATGTCAGCTTGAGGACTAGGGTGCACCTGACCCAGGCCATGGTGTTTTCAATAGCCTCATATGGATGCGAAAGCTGCACAGTGAATAAGGAAGATCGTAGAAGAATTGATGCCTTTGAGTTGTGGTGTTGGAGGAGAATACTGAAAGTGCCATGGACTGCCAAAAGAACCAATAGATCTGTTTTGGAAGAAGTGCAGCCAGAGTGCTCCTTGGAGGCCAGGATGGCTAAGCTTCGTCTCTCATACTTTGGACATATTGTCAGGAGGAAACAATCGTTGGAGAAGGATGTCATGCTACGTAAGGTGGAGGGTCAGAGAAAAAGAGGAAGACCCCCAACGAGATGGATCAGCCAGGTGGCATCATTGATGGACTCAAGTGTGGCGGCGGTAGTGAGGTTGGCCCAGGATCGGACATTGTTTCGTTCTGCTGTGCATGGGGTCACTATGAGTCGGTTCTGACTCGATGGCACCTGACAACAACAACAACAACATGGCTCCCTATCGCCCTTGGGACACATTCCCAGCTCTTCAGGCTAACCTGAGATACCTTGCACCATCTGACCCTGCCTCCATGGGTTCACACACACCCTCAGCTCCTGCCATATTAATTTCCTACTAATCTGCGTACTCCTCACCTCAGGGCCTTTGCCTAAGCAGTTATCTCTGCCGGGAATTCCCTCTCCTTCTTTTCTGGCTGGAGAAAGTTTATTCTTTCTTCAAGGTCCAGATCAAAAAGCACCCCCACCTCCCAGTCTCTCCTGTCCCACCTCCAGGACGCTGAACATAGATTGAGATTTTAGGAGATAATGTGGAGATTTCTTCTGTAACTACTTTCTCTTGCTGAACACAATGGAGCCCCAGGTCCTGGCCTTGGAGGGCTCCCAGGATGGGTGGGCCAGGGTAGACGGAGAAACCCAAGGTTAAAGAGATCCAGAGCTGGGAGCAGGGTCAATCAGAGGTGGCTTCCTGGAGGAGAGGACCTTTCCTTAATCCCCAGTCTTTAGCAACTTCTACCAGACACTGTCCATAGGGGCTGATGAATACAGCTTTGCGGATTGCCTGGGATGCCACAAGACCACACTTACACACACACACACCCCATCTCTCCGTGTGTGAAATACAGTGGGGAGCAGCAGCAGTTTCTCAGCTTTGGGGGTAGTGAGGTTCGGATGGGAGCAGATCTGTAAGATGCTGGACGACCCTTATGATAATTCCCTGAGATGCCACATCCGGCCAGAGCTGGAGCCATGACTTACAGCCTGGGCAAAGTCTACCACATTTCACCCAGAAACTTGTTCACTATCCAGCGTGTTATAATATTGTACCTCTGGATCTCAGTTTCCCTGTTTGCAAAATGCAGAGGAAGGAGACTAGGCGTCCCCTTTCTCCCCTTGCAATCCTCTACTGCTGCCTGGGTGTTTATGATGTGGATGTCAGTTTTTTGAAAAAAGGAAAAAGCTGAGAAGCGGTGCTGAGACCCCGGATGGCTCAGACCACCTTAAATCAGCCTCGCCACCCCAGCTACTGTGGAAATTCCTTTCTCCGAGGTGGTTGGTTGAGCGAGCCAGCCAATCCACCCGCGGCGCTCCCACATGGGTCCGTGACGTCATAAAGGGAGATGACCAATGGAGATCTGGGCATCGGCAGCCAATGACAGGAGGTACTAGGCTCGACTAGACCAATTGGAAGCGACCAGGCGCTCCCAGCAGGGTATGGCTAGTATAGCTCCCCCTCCTTCGGAGGCTGAGACCCTCGTGGACGCCCGAGTAGGACGAGGAAGGAGGGGGTGTCCAACTCGATTGTTATCCAAAAACAGGGGGATGCATCACCGCTAAACCTAGAGCATCTCCCCTTAAAAACAATAGTCCGTCATTCTACAGTAACTTCGCTGGTGGGGCCCACAATACGCCTTTCGCTCTATTTTACAGATAGGGAGACTGAGGCAGACGGCAGCCAAGTCACGCTGCTCATCCCAAAAAAAGAGTTGAACTCGAACCCGAGCCTGGAGGCTACTGGCACGGACTCAGTTTTTGTCCCCAGAGGGTCAAGTAGGAGAGGGGTGGACCTATTCGTGGGTACGGGTTGGCGGGGCCGCTCTTTGTGCCTCAGTTTCCCTGAGCGCAGCCTGGAGAGGAGGTCGGAGCAAGGGTTCTCGGAAAGACTACCATCCCCAGAAGCTCTCGCGCGACGCCCGGCCCGGGCTGTCAATCAAAGTAACGTGGGTCCCTCCAGCCCGCGCTCCCCCGCCCTCCGCTTCCCTCCTGCCAACTCCTGCTCCCTACCCGACGGCTCCGGGCCCGGCGCGGTATAATTACAGCCCATTGATCCGACCCGGGCCGGGAAAGCGGCTCCCTCGGGGAGGCCAAGCCTTTGGCTTCCGACACCGCCAACCTCTGCCTGTCGCCCCCCCAGCCGAGCTACCGGGCCACCAGCCAGGCCTGCTCCCCTCCCGCTGGCCCTGGGCTCGCGGGTGACCTCTGAGCCTCCCTTCCGCGCCACGGTTGGCAGTGAGCCCCCTGGAAAAATCACTCACACTCACACACACACCTCCTTCACCCAGGAGCATGGGGAGCGCCCCCCTTCCACTCCAGACAAATGAAGGCCTCCCCTGGGCCTCGGTTTGCACGCCCTATACAGTCGGATGGTTGGACCAGGCTCATTCATGAAACCAATACTCCCTGCTGCCCTGCAGGGAGGCAAAACAGAGCAAGGAGACTCTCAGTTCCCAGTGATCCAGGCTTGTGGAGAGGGAGGGACCAGGGTTGAGAATGTAGACCGCAGAGCTAGGAGAAATGAGGGCTCTATGGGAGAAAGATGGGGTATTTTGTTCCTGGAACACTGGGAAAGGTTTCTTAAATGTTGCAATGGGATGTTTTAGCTGGGGTTCTGCAGAATGTATAGGAGTTGTCTCATTTGAACTATGTATTCAAATAACTGAATGCTTGATGGCAATGACCTAGAAATCTTTTTCCATAAAGATCACAGCTAAGAAAATCCTGCTCTGTCACACGGGGGTTTCTCTGCAACAACAACCCAAGATCAACTGAGGAAAGATGGGGGGCAAATTCAAGACTTTCCTGGGACTAAGAAGCCCTGGGTACTGTCCCCTGGGCTTTCTAAAGAAACCTAGGAACATTCCCTGTCTGTGAAATGGGCGCACTATGCTATGGTGTATGTGACAATAGGATCTGGCCAGTAGAAATCAGGGAACCTCCAGCCAATAGCAGGAGCACTATGATTGGCTGAGCTCAAGAATTCCAGCCTTCCCTTAGACAAGACAGTGGGACTGGAAATTGATAAAAAGGACAATCTGAAGTGGGCAAGCCAGCAGCAGGGGTGTGGTCCCTGGAGGCTCAGAGCCAAGCACCTTCTTTTTCTTGGGTTTCCTCATCCGGAAAACAAGGTTGACAAAGAATCTTCAAATAAGCTAAGGCCTATGAAGTGGGAGAAGAAGCTCTGGTAGCGTAGTGGTTACCAGTCAGGTCTCCTGTGAAGATTTACAATCTTGGAAACCTTGTACAGGGTTGCTGTGAGTCCGAACCGACTCCACGGCACACCACCACCATGAAGTGGGAGAGGCGTCCTGGGGTGGCACAGCATGAATGCGCTAGGGCTGCAAAGTTGGCGGAGGTTTCAAGCTCACTGCTTCTGGGAAACCCTATACAGGGTTGCTATGGGTGGGAACTGACTAGATGGCATTTAACAAAAGAATATAAAGTGGGAGTGTGGTGGCTCCATAGGATATGTATTGGACTTCCAACTACAAGGTCAGTGGTTCGAGCCCACCTGCCACTTTATGGGAGAAAGATGTGATATTTTGGTCCTGCAAAAGATTTAAGTTCCAGCAAGTCAGTTCTGACTCACAAGGATATTGTATAGGGTTTCCAATTAGCAGCTGGTAGGTTTGAACCACCGATCTTGCAGTTGGCAGTCCCTTGCTTACCGTACAGAGCCACACCGGGCTCCTACTTCATTCATAGTAAACACTCATTAAGGGATGGTCATTTGTACTTCCATAGTCCCCTATAGAGCCCTCTTCTTCCACCCGGAAACTGAACACACATATAGCTGAACTGTGAACCCTCCATTCCTGCTCACCCATCAAAGTGTGAATTCAACCCTCTCTGTCCCCTGCTGCAAAACCTTCCATAGCTCCCCATCACCCTCAAAATAAAATCTGAACTCCACACCTCTGCCTATATGTTCTGATCCCTGTCACCTCCCTATCCTCTTATCGTTTCTCTCTTCCCCTAACTCACTCTGTTCTAGCTACATGGGCCTCTTCATCATTTCTTTCCAATTTACCAGGCAGTCCTGCCTCAGGATCTTTGCAAATGCTGTACCTTCTGCTTGGACCACAGCTGGCTCTTCTCTGGCTTCTTAGAGAGACCTGACCTGAGCAGCCCAGCTAAAGTAGACCCCAGCCTCCTCCTCTTAGTTCATTTTCTTCAGAAGCCTGCCTCATCCCTCTCTGAACACGTACTGTGTCTTAGCTTATGTGGTTATGTTCTGCCCAAGCCCAACAACTTTTGTCTCTTATCCATCGGACATATTGTCAGGAGGGACCAGTCACTGGAGAAGGATATCATATTTGGTAAGGTGGAGGGTCAGAGAAAAAGAGGAAGACCCCCAGCGAGATGGCTTGGCAAAATGGCAGCATCAATGGGCTCAAGCGTGGCAACAGTAGTGAGGTTGGCCCAGGATTGGGTAGTGTTTTGTTCTGCTGTGCATAAGGTCGCTATGAGTTGGTACTGACTCGATGGCACCTAACAACAACAACAACAACAAGATGGTTACAGTGACCCATTTCAAGTTATGTTTGACAACCCTGAGGGGTGAGAACAGTGAACGTGCTCAGCGTTAACTGGAAAGTTGGTGGTTGAAGTCCGCCCAGAGGCACCGCAGAAGAAAGGCCTGGTGATCAACTTCCAGGCAAATCAGCCATTGGAAACTCTGTGGAACACCGTTCCACTTTGATGCACACGGGGGGCGCCATGAGTCGGTGTCAACTGGACGGCAACTGGTATGTTAGGCATATTTCGCCATCATTGTTTTTAAGAAAGGTGTTAAAGTTGGTGGAAGTCAGTGGAGAAATGGAGAAATCTACATCAGAATTGGAGATTCTTATTAAAATAAATAAAATAAAATTACATATGAGGGGACTTGAACAAGTTCATAGAAAAACTCCATTATCTTTGAATGCCATTTTCCCACAGACTTCTTAAAGCCTCCTGGTATATGTCTTGCATTAAATTTTGACTGGACACTCTTATAGATAACAATTCTGAATGTATGATGGCGAATGAACAGATAACAGGATGAAGACAGGAATACCGTTACTGTTAGATGCCGTTGAATCAGTTTTGACTCATAGTGACCCCTATGCACAACAGAGCCAAACACTGCCTGGTCCTGTGCCAACTTCACAATTGTTGTTACACCTGAGCCCATTGTACATTGCCAATCCATCGTGTTGGGGGTCTCCCTCTTTTTCACCGACCCTCCACTTTACCAAGTATGATATCCTTCTCCAGGGATTGGTCTCTCCTGATCACATGTCCGAAGACTATCGTGGACACGCATTAATTACAAAATAACTCAAGATCTATTAAAAAAAAACAAAAGTCCATTGCCCTCAAATAGACTCTGACTCCTGAAGACTCCATGTGTGGCAGAGGAGAACTATTCCATATAGTTTTCTTGGTTGTCATCTTCACACAGACAAGTTGGAACCTATTTGACGACAAGTGACAATCTTTAGGGAAGCAGACTCTTAAGTTTCTCATTCAGGGTACCATTAGGTGGATTTCAATGGTCAACCTTCAGGTTGAGTCATCCAGCTCAAATCATTTGCATTACGCAGGGAGCTGGTCCAAAAATGGAAAAAAAAATTGCATCAATAAAACAGACAAGGGCAGACCTGTCTGGCAGAAGTGGGGTGGGACCTCCCATACTGCCTGCCCCAAAACAGCTAGAGGCCAGGCACTGTGATCTCATTTCAGCTCAAAACAACCAGCCTCAGCCAAGTGTGAACACAGAGCAAATGTCACGCAATAGGACTGGCCCCCGGACACCCTTAACTTACCCTGCTTGGTGCTCGCTCTGCTGGAGGGTCATGAATAAGGAGGAAAGGGAGAAAGAAGAGGGGAAAAATAATGAGTTTGAAATCTCACAGTGCCGAAGGGCACAGCCCTCTCCTGCTCAGAATCTTCCTGTCCTTCCTTCCTCCCTTTTCTTCCCCACCCCATTAGGACAATGAAGGATCAGAGAGGGAGAGTGACTTGACCCAGGACACACAGCCAGTTGGCTGAAAGTTTGAACCCTCAACTCCCTTCAATCAAGCCCTCAGACTTAGATGAAGTCAGCCTTCCAGTCATTGATCCCCTCCCCCCCAAGTCCCCCACAAATGCCACCCCATCCCAAACTGCCCACTCACCTCGGGACCCCTCGGCCTCCACACCTGCCCGATCTTCCTTGGTAGCCGCTGCCAACTGAGCTTGGGTGGCCAGCGCTCCAGACAAGGCGAGCAGCCCCGTGGCACTGCTGTTTATCAGCCCGGCTGGCCGAGGCGTGAGGGGCACAGGGGGCGCGTGGTGGGACAGTGGCTGGAGCTGCTGTTGCTGCTGGACAGGAGGAGGGATGGACCAGGGCAGGCAGGGACAGGCCACCAGGAGTGCCCGAAACCCCACAGGTGTCTTAGGGGACACATCTGGCCACCTACTTCTAAAAACTGGGTCAGTAAAAACCCTACTGAACAGGGTTCGGGTGGAGGGTACAGAACCCAGGCTAGCTGCCTGCCTACCATCCCTGCTTTTGTACCTCTGGGGTTCCAGGCCCTTAGCAGTGGAATTTTCCGAGAGGCAGGGCAGAGATGAGAACTCACCCCGATGAGGCTGTTTAATTCCCCAACGGTCACCTGCTTGGCTCGTTCCACCGCCTGGAGCACCTGCTGCTGATGCTGGAGGGAAGGGATGTGGGATGGTCAGGGTGGCCCAAGGTCAGAGCACCCCCTCAGTCTGCTCTGAGCCTCATTCTACCCCATCAGTACCCCCTGGGTCCGGGCCTCTCCTCTCCTACCCTTGTCTTCACCCCAACCCTTGCTACTGTTTTCCTTGCTCCCTTGAGCGCTTTTGAAAATTGTGAAATAAACACACAGAAAAAGAAACAAAACATGCATGCGCAGTTCAAAAGGATCATTATAAATCAGGGTTTCTCCATTCAGCACTGTGGACACGGGAGCCAGTTCCTGTTCTGGGGGTGGGGGTCACGTGCACTGCATATTGAGCAGCATCTCTGGTCTCCACCCACTCAATGCCAGTAGCAACCCACCCCCCCTGAGTTGTGACAACCACAAATGTCCCAGGACATCACCCAGTGTTCCCTGGAGGCAGAATCACCCCAGGTGAGGACCCCTAGGTTAAGGGATCCCACTGACCCTCAAAAGACCCTGGGTCCCAACATCTGACTAGCTGACATCCTAGAATGCTGCCCACATTGAAATCCACACACTGAGTGGGGAGGAAACAGGAGGGGAATCGCACGAGAGGGGGAGGGTCCCCCAGTTGACACCTTTTGGCTCAGCAG
Organism: Chrysochloris asiatica; assembly: GCF_000296735.1. NCBI lineage: Eukaryota > Metazoa > Chordata > Mammalia > Afrosoricida > Chrysochloridae > Chrysochloris > Chrysochloris asiatica. The sequence goes on along the minus strand of NW_006408643.1, from coordinate 6,590,919 downwards.
AAGTTAATTCTGGTGCACATGTGAGCAAAAACAGAACTCAATTCTTTTTCCAAATAATGGTCCTTCCAGCTCAGCACAGCTGACCCTGGGCCCAATCCTTCTCTGGGGTGGGGCTGTCCTGTGCAATGCACGGTGTTGAACAGCAAGCCTGGCCTCCATTTACTCCACGCCAGTCTCAGCCCTCTTCCATAGAGACATTGCTGGGAGCAAAATCCCCCTGGGTTGAGAACCAGTTATTAATCAGCACCTGGATACCAACCAGCCAGGTTGAGAAATGGGAATTGCTAGTCCGTAGAAGCCCTATGTAGCGTAGTGGTTACAAATCGGGCTGCGAACCTAAAGGTCAGCGGTTCGAAACTACCAGCCGCTCCACGGGAGAAAGATGAGGCTTTCTACTCCCGTAAGGATTTACACCCTCGGAAACCCTGTACAGGGTCGCTATGGGTCGG
>NW_006408643.1:6568370-6590370 GCF_000296735.1 Chrysochloris asiatica | reverse complement strand
CAGATCTGTGTTGGAAGAAGTGCAGCCAGAGTGCTCCTTGGAGGCCAGGATGGCCAAACTTGGACTCTCATACTTTGGACATAGTGTCAGGAGAGACCAGTCGCTGGAGAAGGATATCATGTTTGGTAAGGTAGAGGTTCAGAGAAAAAGAGGAAGACCCCCAGCGAGATGGACTGGCAAAGTGGCAGCATCAATGGGCTCAAGCATGGTAACAATTGTGAATTGGCCCAGGATAGGGCAGTGTTTCATTCTGTTGTGCTCATGGCAACACCATGTGTGTAGATTAAGAACTGAATTCCACAGAGTTTTCAAGGCCGGGCGGGGGGGGGGTGGCGGTGGTGGGAGGAAGGGGAGTGTTTCTGAGTCAGATTGCCAGACCTTTCTTCCTAGTGCCAAGTTTTTAGCCAGTCTTCTGATAACCCAACCTGTGCTAGCATACCTTGCAGGTAGGTGTCTGTAACAGTGCCCCCCTATACACACACCTGCCCAAATCTCTGAAACCTGGTAGCAAAGGGTGTATCAGCCTGGCTTCAAATCCCCACTCTCCAGTTGCTGTGGGTGTTTCTGAAAAATGGGGGAGAACAATTGTTGTTAAATGTCTTTGAGTTGGTTCAGACCCATAATGACCTTGAATAGGCTTTCCAAGGAGCGGCTAGTGAGCTTGACTTGCCTACCTTGCAGTTCAAATAACTTTGCAGTCCAGTGCATTAACCCACAGCACCACACACGGCTTAAGTGAGTTGTTACAAGGATCAAGAGAGCTCCATAAGTCCCTGGAGTCTCCTGGTCACGACAGTTACCCCAGGCACCCACCCCAACTATGCTATGTTCCCTCTGTACCAAATCTAGGCCTTTCCCTGCACCCTAGCATCCTTCTGGTTCCCAGACTCCCCCAGATCCCAGCAGGCCCAGCCCAGCTGTGGGTTGAAGGAATGCCTTTCTGTGTAATCCCTACTCTTCCAGTTTCTGGCCAGAGAATGGTTTTAGCCTCTCTGGACCTCCATTTGCTCATCAGAAGGGAAGAGGGCGACTGCTGTCGAGTCAGTTCTGACGCAGAGCAACCCTGTATAGGGTTTCTGAGGAGCAGTTAGTGGGTTTCAACTGACCATCTTGTGGTTGCAGTCCAGTGCTTATCCAGAGCCACACCAGGAGTCCTCATCTGGAAAGGGGGCATGTTAATAATATCTAAAGGCTTAGTGGGTTACACGTTGGGCTGCTAACCTCAAGGTCAGCAGTTTGAGTCCACCAGGTGTTTGCCAAATAAAAGATGAGGCTTTCTGCTCTTATAAAGATTTACAGCCTCAGAAAGCCTAAGTTGTTATTAGGTTCCATCGAGTTGGTACTAACTCATAGAAAGCCTATGCACAGCAGAACGAAACACTGCCAGTCCTCTGCCAACTTCACAATCTTTGCTACATTTGAGCCCATTGCTGCTGCCACTTGGCCAATCCATCTCGTTGGGGGTCTTCCTCTTTTTCTCTGACCCTCCACCATACCAAACATGATATCCTTCTCCAGTGACTGGTTCCTCCTGATAATATGTCCGAAGTATGAGAGACGAAGTCTAGCCATCTTGTCTCCCAAGGAGCACTCTGGCTGCACTTCTTCCAACACAGATTGGTTTATTCTTCTGGCAGCCCATGGTACTTTCAATATTCTTCTCCAACACCATAATTCAAATGCATCAATTCTTCTACAGTCTTCCTTATTCACTGTCCAGCTTTCACACGCACACGAGGTTACTGAAAATATCATGGTTTGGATCAGGCGTACCTTAGTCCTGAAACTGACATCTTTGCTCTTCAACACTTTAAAGAGGTCTTGTGTAGCAGATTTGCCTGATACAATGTGTTGTCATTTGATTTTTTGACTGCTGCTTCCATGAGTGTTGATGGTTGATCCCAGCAAAATGGTCTTTGGCAACATCAATCTTTTCTCCATTTGTATGGATGTTGTTCATTGGTCCAGTGGTGAGGATGTTTGTTTTCTTTATACTGAGATGCAATCCATACTGAAGGCTGAGGTCTTTTTGATCTTCATTGGTAAGTATTTCAAGTGCTGTTCACTTTCAGCAAACAAAGTTGTATCATTTGCATATTGCAGGTTGTTAATGAGTCTTCCTCCAATCCTGATGCCACCTTTTTCTTTATATAATCCAGCTTCTCGGATTCTTTGCTCAGCATACAGATTGAATAAGCATGGTGAAAGAATACAACCCTGATGCACACCTTTTTCTAGTTTTTAAACCATTTGCTGTTCTTTTGTTTTGTTCAAACTGCTGCCTCTTGGTCTATGTACAGGTTCCGCATGAGAACAATTAGGTGTTTTGAAATAATTATCCAATGTTGTCTATAGCTTGTCATGATCCATACAATCAAAAGCCTTTGTGTAGTCAATAAAGCACAGGTTTATTGGCATCTTTCTGACATTCTCTGCTTTCAGCCAAGATCCATTTGACATCCAATGATATCCCTCATTCCACGTCCTCTTTTGAATCCGGCTTGAATCCCTGGAAGTTCTCTTGCCAATGTATGGCTGCAGCCATTTTTGTATTATCTGTAGCAAAAATTTACTTGCAAGCCATATGATTTTTGCATTCCATTGGTCACCTCTCTTTGGAATGAGCACAAATATGGATCTCTTCCAGTCAGTTGGCTAGGTAGTTGTCTCCCAAGTTTCTTGACAGAGATGAGTGAGCGTCTCCAGTGCTGCATCACTTTGTTGAAAGATTTCCATTTGTATTCCATCAATTCTTCGTGCCTTGTTCTTTGCCAATGTCTTCAGTGCACCTTGGATTTCTTCCTGCAGTATCATTGGCTCTTGATCATATGCTACCGTTTGAAATGGTCGAACATACACCATTTCTTTTTGGTAAAGTGATTGTGTATTCCTTCTATCTTCTTTTGATGATTTTTACATCATTCAATATTTTGCCCATTGTTGTTGTTGTTAAGTGCCATCAAGTCAATTCCTATTCATAGTTAGTGAGGAGCAGCTGGTGGGTTTGAACTGGTGGCCTTGTAGATTGCAGTCTACTGCTGATCCACAGGGCCACACCAGAAATCCACTTGCCTATAGAATTTTGTCCATAGAATCCTTCAATATTGCAAGTCAAGGCTTGACTTTTTTCTTCAGTTCCCTCAGCTTGAGAAATGCTTAGCGAGTTCTTCCCTTTTGGTTTTCCAACTCCAGGTCTTTGCACATTTTGTCATAATATCTGACTTTGTTTTCTAGAACTTCCCTTTGACAGAAACTCTATACCGGTCATTATGAGTCAAAACAGCAGCCAAAGGAGCCCTGGTGGCACAATAGTTAAGCACTCAGTTGCAACCCAAAATGTTGGTAGTTGGAACCCACCCAGACATTCATTGGAATAAAGACCTGGCATTCACCCTAAAGATCCTGCCTAGAGCTCTGTTATTGTTGGTAAGTGACATCAAGTCCGTTCCTACTCATAGTGACCCTGTACAGGGTTTCTGAGGAGCTGCTGCTGGGGTTAAAGCATCAACCTTGTGGTTCAAACTGACTTTGAGGTCCAACGCTGATCCTACAGCCTCACACACCAGGATTCCCTGGGACAGTCTTTTATGGCTGAGTTGAAATGGACTCAACAGAGGCTAACAATGCCAACAAATATTACCTACATCGAACCTAAACCCAAACCAAACCCAATTGCCCCCTATATAGGTTTTCCGGAGTCCTGTGTGGTACTGTGGGTTAACGCGCTGGACTGAAAAGTGTTTCAATGGCAAGGTCGTCTGTTGAAGCTCACCAGCCACTCCTGGGAAACCCTATACTGGGTCTCTATGGGTGGGAACCAACGGATGGCACTTAACAACAACAATGTAGGTTTTCTGAGGCTGTTAAGGGAGCAGGAAGCCTCATCCTTTTTCCGTGCAGACTGGTGGGTTTGAACTGCTTACCTTGGGGTTAGCAGTCCAGTGCTTGTCCTACATTGCCATTGGAGCTCCATATGGACCCCAGATAGTATAAAACAAAGCAAACAACAACATATAACTGGTGCCCTGGAATGAATTCTGGTTCACAACACTGCCCTGTAGGATTTCCTGCTGAGCAGCTGGGGGTTTGGAAGTATAGCAGGCGAGCACTTAACCACTGCACCACCAGGGCTCCTGTCAGAAGGCCTGTTGTTGTTGTTAAGTGCCGTCGAGTCGATTCTGACCCCTAGGGACACTGTATAGGGTTTCCGAGGAGCAGGTGGTGAGCTTGAACCGCCGACCTTGCAGTTCAAAGGGCTTTGCATCCTGGCGCATTAACCCACAGCACCACACCAGGACTCCTATTTCTTGATAATGTTTCCCTGACTGTTTTCACCATTCTGCTTGCGCTTGGAAACCTGTCTCCAGCCTTGTGCTCTCCCAGCTTCAGGGGTTGGAACACCCTGTGTACCCCACCTCTCACTTCCGGCTCTGGTCTCTCCGGAAACAGACTCCTCTTGATCCAAATCTGCACTCCCAGGTCCCTCTCCAGAGGCTCCCCACACGCAGGCCTGTCACCCCCTTCACTCCCTGGTCCCTTCCTTTTACTAGAGATTTCTCTGGGATGAAATTGTTGCGTTATTTGCTGCTTGCCCTCCTTGACCCCATCCTCCGCCCAAGTTGAGTAAGGAGCGTCAAAGGCGGCTTTGTCGGGCCTCAGACTCCCAACCCAATAGCTGGTATATAGCAGGTGCTCCCAACCCAATAACTGGTATACAGCAGGTGCTCAGCAAACACCTCCAGGCGGACCTCTTTTCCTCCTCCCCCATGCCGATTTAGTCCCGCGGCGCTCAGCCTTTGCAGGGAGAGGGCGTGGGGAGCGTTCTGGCCCAGAGACGCCCAGGGACCCAGCGTGACGTCCTGGGCTCCTTCCACCCCCGCCACTGCGGGGAAACCCAGCATGGACTCGTGGGCCCGGCCCAGCGGGTTAACAAGCCCTAGCAGGCCCGGCAGGGGAGGGGGCAGGCGCCGGGCCGGGATCCGGGAGGCGAGGAGGGGAAGGGGCAGGAGGAGGAGACGGGGAGGGGCGGAGGGAACAAAGGGGGGAGATGGGAGGGAAGGGAAGGAAGAAACTCAGGGGGGAGGAGAGAGGGGGAGGAGAGAGTGGGGAGGGGCAGAGAGCACAAAGAGGGGAGGAGGAGAGAGGGGAGGAGGGGGAGGGGTGGGCCCTGGTCTGACAGGCAAGGCCAGCAACACGGCCTGGCCCGGGGAATCTGGGTGGGTGGGTGGCGGTCGCTAACAGACACCCACAGGGAGAACAGTTGGTAGAGATTAAGCCGGGGGGCGGGGAGGGGGGCGGGGAAGTAGGAGACCTATAAAGACCTTGGGGATGAAGAGAGGAACAGAAAAAGATAGAAAAGGAAGAAAGAGGGCAGAGGTTGACAAAGACAGACAACCAGAAACACACAAAATCCTGATAGACAGACCCAGAAGGGAGAGGGAAGGGTTGGAGAGACAGAGCCAAGCAGTGATAGGGGTGGGGGGGACCCTCTCCTGCCATTTCTAATATCAGAAAACATCTCAGTGCTATCTATGCTGGCCTCTTCCTGAGTTCCTGCCTCATTTTCACCTCCAGACTGCCCCTGCTTCCCTTCAGTATCCCCAGGAATATTCTGCAACCAGATACAGACCCACCCAGCATGCCAGTGGGCAGCCGTTCCATTTTCTCCATCTGTCTTGGAGCACCTACTGTGTGCTGGGGAACAGTTCTTAACCCTGGGATGCAGTAGTGAACAAAACATACACACAACATCCATTTAGCCACAGAGTTGCCATTAAAGGGGGTGGGGGGGGAAGCCAATAACAGCCAGGAAGTAGATCACTGTTGATTTAAACTGTGGGTTGTAATAAATGCAGAAAAGATTTTTAAATGGGGGTGATCTGTGTGTGTGTGTGTGTGTGAACTCTGCTTTGTCAGAATGGCCCCTTAGAGGAGGTGATACAGCAGAATGGAATGAGGCAGGGACAGAGTTGTGGCTATCTGAGGCTTGAGTGTTTCAGGCAGTTTAAGCAGCAAGTGCAAAGGCCCTGAGGCAGGACTGGGCTTGGTCCTTCTGGGCACAGGAAAAAAAGCCAGATGCAGTTTGAGTGAAGATAGCAAAGGAAGGAATCTCCCCTTCAGGCCCTTCTCCCCAACTCCTGCAGCCCCACCCACCAGGAGTGCAGAACAAAATCATTAAGAGTCATGACCCCATAGCCTGGACCTCCCTACATTTAAACCCAGGCTCAGGGACTGTGTGATGGTGAGCAAGTCACCGAGTCTCTGAGCCTCAGTTTACTCATTTCCTGTGAGGGTGTTTCCAAGGTAAAGTTAGAGACACAGTTAAAGCACTTAGCCAAGGTCCCAGGCTCCACAGAGGATCCGCAAATCAAAGTCTAGCTGCATATTGGTACTGTTTTTGTTAATTTCCTTTGCTTTTCTAATTGGTCCTGTTCATGAGGCAAACAGTTCCTCTTTTGTTTTTGTGACCTTGGGCAATTTCTTGTTCTTCCTTGGGCTTCAAGTTTTCCATCTGCACAATGGGGAGTGAGATACAAGGAGGTCTATGTAGGATCACTATGAATCCTGGTGTGGCTCTAAAGAATATGTACTAGACTGCTAACGGAAAGGTCAGCAGTTCAAATCCACCAGCTGCTTCTTGGAAACCCTACATAGGATCACTGTAAGTCGGACACTAAATGGTTTGAAATTAGGAAAGGTGTGCACCAGCGTTGTATTCTTTCACCATACTTATTGAATCTATATGCTGAGCAAATAATCCGAGAAACTGGATTATATGAAGAAGAACATGGCATCAGGATTGGAGGAAGACTCATTAACAAACTGCGATATGAAGATGATATAACCTTACTGAAACTGAAGCGAACTTAAAATACTGATGAAGATGAAAGACCAAAGCCTTAGGTATGGGTTGCATCTCAATGTAAAGGAAATAAAAATCCTCACCACTGGACCAATACAGCAAGATAAATGGAGAAAAGATTAAAGTTGTCAAAGACTTCATTTTGCTCAGATTAACCATCAACATTCATGGATGCAACAGTCAAGAAATCAAACAACATATTATTGCATTAGGCAAATCTGCTGCACAATATTTCTTTAAAGTGTTCAGAAACAAAGGTGTCAGTTTGAGGACTAAAGTGCACCCCACCAAAGCCATGGTACTTTAAATAGTCTCATATGATGTGAAATTTGGACAATGAATAAGGAAGACTGTGGAAGAATGGATGCATTTGAGTTATGGTGTTGGAAAATATTTAAAGTACCAAGGACTGCCAGAAGAACAAACAAACCTGTGTTGGAAGAGGTACAGCCCGATTGCTCCTTAGAAATCAGGTTGGGGAGATTTGGTCTCTCATACTTTGTAAATAGTATCCGGAGGTACCAGTTCCTGGAGAAGGACATCATGCTTGGTAAAATGGAGGGTCAGCGAAAAACTGGAAGAGATGGATTGGCACAGTGGCAGCAGCAGTGGACTCAAGCATAGCAAAGATTGTGAGATTGGCGTAGGACCAGGTAGGCAGAGTTTTCTTGTATTGTACATTGTACATATTGTACATAAGGTGCCTATAAATTGGTACTGACTCATCCATCCGCACTTAACAACAAAATGAGTGGAAATTGACTCTGTGGCATTGGGTTCGGTGTAAGGAGCCCTAGATAGTGCACTGTGTTAAGTGTTGGATTGCTAATCACAAAGTTGGTAGTTCAAATCCACCAGCCACTCCTCCTCGGCAGAAAGATGAAGCTATCTGCTCCTATAAAGATTTACAGTCTCGGAAGCCATAAGGAACAGTTCTTTAAGAGTCACCGTGAGTTGGAATGAACTCGATGGCAGTAGTTTTAATTCCACCGTAAGGAACCCTGCTGACTCAACAGCTAAACTCTCTACTGCTGAGAGGTTGGCGGTTCAAACCCACCAGCTGCTCTGAGAGAAAAAGATGAAGCTCTCTGCTTCCTTATGGAAAGACTCTATGGAGCAGTTCTGTCCTGTTCTACAAGGTTGTGATGGAAGGAGTCAGAATCAACTTGATGGTAGTGGATATGGGTTTGGGTTCAAGAAAGTTGGTGGTTCGAACTCGGTGGGAGAAAGATATGACAGTTGGCTTCCATAAAGATTACAGCCTTGGAAACCCTTAGGGCAGTTTCGACTGGACAGCAATATGTTAGGTATGGTAATTCCACAATCTTTGTAAAATGTCTTCTTTTTCTTTTCCAAGATTGAGTTAAAGCTCAAACATCCGGACAACAGGAAGCAGGAAGGCCACATCATAAATCTTTCAGAAGGCAGATGTGCATGCCCCAAGACTGAATGTTTTAATGGGTCATATGCTAGTTATAGAGGAGTCCTGGTGTAGCATAAGTGCTGGACCTCAAGGTTGGCGGTTCAAACTCACCATCTGCTCCATGGAAACACCATACAGGGTCACACTACACATGGAACCAACTTGATGGCAATTAACAACAACATCCTAGTTACAGAGTTGGGTGTGTGTGTGCGCAAACAGCTAACACAATGCCCGCTGAAATGTTGGAGGTTCAAGTCCACCCAAATACACTCAGAAGAAAGACCTGGCGATCTACTTTAAGAAACATCATCAGTCACTGAAAACCCAAGGGAGCATGGTTCTGCTCTGACACATTTAGGGTCCTCATGAGTCTGAGTTGATTTGATAGCAACTTGTTTTATTCTAATTCTAGCACAGATTTGGTCTTTGGGGGACCTGGGATGCTCTCAGGTGAAGGACACTGGGTAAGGGCAGAGGTTGGGCCAGCCCTCCCTACCCGGCCTCTGAGATTCTTCAGCACTGAGGCAGCTGAACCATTGTATGGATGGGGAAATTGAGGCCAGTGGAGTACAAGATCCCTGCTGTTCCACCTCACACCCCCGAGCTACTCAGAGCCCCAGCTGCAAAACACTTCTCCCAGGAGGGGAAGGGGCGGGGTGTGTGTGTGTGTGTAAGTTTTTGAGGGGCCAAAATGGGGGTTCGGGCAGAAGGCCAGAGAGGGCAAGGGCAAGAGGAGACGCCTCTGGATGGGTGTATAGACGCAGAGAACTAAGAGAGGGGGCTTGGGGAGGGGAAGGACTCTGAGGCAGGGGCTCCCACAGATAAACAGGGTTTTGGAAAGGGGTGGGGTATTCAACCCACCCGTGCGGAGCTGTCTCGGTCTTCTCTCTCTAGCCTCCTCCTCAAATTCCTTTTCCATGTCTCTTTCTCTCTGTGCCCCCTTTCCGCCCCTCCCCCTTCCTCCCTCCCTTCTCCTCGTCTCCCCATTTCCCTCCCTAAATCCCCTCCTCCAATCCTCTCTAGTTCTCTCCCTTCCCTCCCTCCCCATTCTCTCCCTATCCCTCTTCTCTCTCCCCTCCCCTCTTTCCCTCCCCCCTCCCCCACCCCTTCCTCCCGCCTCATTAGGCGCGGCCGCGGCGCGGGGCCCATTAGCGGATCAATTAGCCGAGGTCGCCGGCGGCGGAGTCGTTAAGCGCCGGGAGGCCGCGGCGGGGGAGGGGGCTGGGGACGGCGCCTCCACCAGCCTAGGCTTCCCGACCCGATCGCTCTCCCCTAGGGCCCCTTGTCACTACTCCTGCTAGCAACTCCTAGACCCAACCCTGACCCCTCCTGTGACCGCTCCCTGGGAGAAGGGGGGGGAGGGTCCTACTCTCCCCATCCGCGTCTGTAAAGGACCCTAAGGTCCAGAGGGAGACCCCGGGGTCATGGACAAGGCAGTGGCAGGCAGAAGACCCCCGTGTTTGTGACCTTTCGTTTGCCAGCAGCATCAATAATAGTAACAACAAAAATAATAGTAATAATTGTGTCATCCAACAGTTAGGGAGCTAGTGCAGATTTCTGCTAATTCTAATTTCCCAGAAACGAGGGCAGCTGAGTGACTCCATTTACCCACCACAGCAGTAATTAGCGTTGTCCCCTCCCCTCCCCCGGCCCCCACTGTGAACCCAGATCCGCCCTCCAAGCTCTGAATGAATACACTTTGCTAACATTCTTTCCTTGTACAAATTTCAAAAAATGCAGCCTCCCCTCCCCCTTTTCTCTCTTGTCCTCCATCAAGGCCCCTACTGACTCCTTTTCTCCCTGAATGACTTTTACGAATTTATTTTCCTGTCTATCTAGTCATGCAGGTGTTGGGAGGTAATTCCAACTCTTGGCGATCCCATGTAACAAAGCAGAACTCTCCCACAGGATTCTTTTCTAGGCTGTCATCATTACTGGGGATCACCAGATCTTTCTCTTGGGGAATGGCTGTATGGATTAGAGCCACCAACCTTTGGGCTACCAGAGAACCATTTTAAGCAGGGTTCCTTACCCAAGTACTATGAACAGGGATTTCTGTAGCGTAGTGGTTACGAATCGGGCTGCGAATCTTAAGGTCTGTGGTTCGAAACTACCAGGCGCTCCGCGGGAGAAAGATGAGGCTTTCTACTCCCGTAAAGATTTACACCCTCGGAAACCCTGTACAGGGTCGCTATGGGTCGGAACCGACTCGATGGCACTTAACAACAACAACAACTTTATACAGAGGGTTGTCTCTGTGATTACACTCATTTTACAGATAAGAAAACTGAGCCTCCAGTGGGGAAATCAACACTATTTGCCTAGTTATGCAATAATGAAAGGAAGGGCCAGGATTTAAACCCACCTTGGAGACCCCATGATCATAACCATTTATAGAAACCATCAGTAACAGCTGATGTTTCCTGCAGACTCTAGGAATATACATGGTGTGGGGGAGGTATCTGAGGGCTGGTTATCAAGAGTCCCTGGATTTAACACTTGACTGCTAACCCAAAGGTTGGTGGTTCAAACCCATCCAGAGGCGTGTCAGAAGAAAGGCATGCCTATCTGCTTCTAAAAGCCATTGAAAACGCTGTGGCGCACAGGTCTACGCTGCGCACACTGGGTCCTCAAGAGTTGGAATCGACTTTAAGGTAGCACGTTTGCTTTGATTTAGAGGAGTGTCATTGCCCCCACTTTGGAGGAGAGGTAGGAAGGAAGACTTCCAGAAAACAGTACCTTTTGAAGAATCTAAAAGGAGAAGCATTGGAGAAGAGGAGAAAAAAAACCACTATTCCCATTAGCAGGAACAGCAAGATGCTGAACTTGGCTGTAGCTTGCTGAAATTTCCTAACTGTAAACTATAGCACCCAGAGACAAAACACACAAACAGTACATGAAGGGCTCTGTGGATAACCAGAGTGAACGCACACTTGGAATCAGCTCTATGACCAGGATAGAACAGCTTCCATATCCCTTCTCCGGCTTCCAGACTTCAAGGATGTAGCCCCGAGACTTCCCATGAGCTAGTCTGCTTGTCTGTTTTGCTTCTTGATATAAATGGACTCACACAGCACTTCCTGTGTACCCAGCTCCTTTTGTTCTGCATTACAAGAGTGTGGGATGCAGCACATATTAAGTACTATTACTTGCTGCCATGGAGTTGCACCCCCCCCTTACCTCGGACTCTCGGTGACCCCCTGTGCACAAGTGAAAGAAACGCTGTCCAGATTTGCTCCATCTTCATGAGCAGTTTCGGGATAGGGCTAGTGTGATCCAGGGATTTTCAATGGTTGATTCCTTGGAAGTAGGTTTTGGGCCATTCTTCCAAGGCACCTCTAGTAAGTTTGCACCAGCAGGGCCTCCCATTCCCCGTTTCTCCCCTGGCTGGGCAAGAAAGACTTATGGCCAAGATCAGAGGGCTGATGGGTTTCCTTTCCTCCAGGATTCTCCTTCAGTATACTGGGCTCTGAGTAGATTCCCAGTCTCATCTTGTTTCTGGGGACCCTGACTTGGGGTCTGAGAAACCTGCTCCCCCATTTACTAGCTCTAGCACCCCTGGGAGGCTGCTTAGCCCAACTGCCCAAACAGCTGGTTCACCCTCAAGCCCCCAGCTCTGCCCCTCTTCCCTTCCCTTCCCTCCCCATGCATTGCTATGAGCCTTCAAAGTAAACCAGCTGCCCTCTCTGGACAAAGTGACCAAATTCAGGTGTTGGGCCAAGGAACACAGGTGCAAACACAATGTCTGGCACAGCTTGGACTCCTGATCTCCCATCCTGCACCACACAGGGGAAGGGGGCTCAAAAGACTCTTAAGGAAACCCCCCTCCTTCTCCGGAGGTGGGGTGGGGTGTGGTGGGGAGGGGGCACTGCACAGCAGCCCACAACAGAGAGAGGCAGGAATACAGCGACCAACCTTCTCACATCTTTATTTGAAAGGCACAGCTAAGCCCACCCTATACAGTGTCTCTACTTCTCCCTGCAGAGATCAAACGACTACACACACACACATAAAGAAAGCTAAACCTAAAAGGCTTTATACAGATACAGGTGTGGGTGGTTTTTTTTTTTTTTTTAAATATCCCTTTTCTTAAAAGACAAGCTAGTATACTGGAAAAAAAAAAAAAAAAAGGAAGAAAAAAATAAAAATAAAAACCGAGACAACTTTAGTACCCTCATCTTTATTTGGGAAGGGGGGAGGGGAAGCCTGGGTCACCCACCCCCACCTGCTGGTCCCAGCTAATCTTGCTGCCCTCTATCCCCTCTTCTGTGTTGGGGGGGGAGAGGACCAAGTGGGTAGAATGCTGAAGAGTGGGCTGGAGGTGGAGGAGGAAACAGAAGTGGGTGACAGGGGAGGGAGGGAGACAAGGGGTGCCCAGGGCAGGGAGGGGGCAGCTAGCATTGTATCGCATGCAGTGCCAGGGAGGGTGGCCGGGGCTGGGGGGTGGCCTTGGTGTGCCCCAAAGGACTGGAGGGCCGACTGTCAGTTACACATGTGCAAACCAGGGACGTGTGTGTAGGGGGGTGTTTTTGTAAGGTTTTGCTTCCTTAGAACCTGGCCTCCCATTTGCCCCCTCCAGGCCTCATCTGTGGTATGTGAGCAGGTGAAGGGGGCTGCAAGGGGGGGGGGGGGTAGGTGCAAAGCTAGGGAGCAGCACACAGGCAGAGACAAGGCTCCAGCAGGCGGCTGCCATAAATACTATCAGAGTTAAGCTATACTGTGGCATGTGGGCTGAACATTCCTTTCTTTCCATGTCTGTCTCCCCTGTCCCGCCACCCCCTCCATGCCGGCCACCCGCTAATCCGACTTCTCCCCATCATCCTCCTGGTGGGTGTCACCATCGTGCCCATTCTTATCTTCCTTGGAGAGGTGGGCCTGGGAGCCCAGTGCGGACAGCGAGAGAAGGCCTGTACCCGCGCTGACCGCCGGCAGTGAGGGCGGCTGCAACCCCACGGGCAGCGGGGTCAGGGGCAGGGCCAGGGCCTGCAGTTGTGACAGCTGGTGGGCTTGGAGCTGCTGCTACAAAGGCAAGCGTGGGGAGAGTGTTAGCGGACACTACCTCGGGCCCACCCACCGGCCACCTATCCCCGCCCATCCCAGGCCCTGGACATACTCGGATGATAGAGTTCAGCTCAGGGGCAGTGACCTGCTTAGCTCTCTCGATGGCTCCCAAGACTTGCTGTTGGTGCTGGAAGGGGAGAGGGGAGAGGAATCAGGGACTATGTCTCTATCTCGGGGTGGGGGGGCATGTACCCATTAGCTACCCTCATGGCTTTCCACCCCACCAGAGTCCCCTCTCCAGCTGTTTCCTTCCACCAAGCCTCAATCTGCTCATCTGAAAAATGGGGACAAATAGAGATACACAGAAAACCTAATAAGGGTTGGCAGCAGGTACTTTAGAAGAGGCCTTTGTGCAGTGGACTACCTGCTCAACCATACAGGGCCGTCCTGGTCCCTGGAGCTTGGAGACAGTATGCTGAGAGCCAGTTTTGATCCCTCTCCCACCACAGTTGGGGAAGGCCCAATGGAAAGAAACTCAAGACCTTCTGAATCCAGATTCAGGGTATTTTCCGCTATAGTCCTTCCTACAAATCTGTCTCTCCTGCTTTCAGATGTTAGAATCTACCAGTTTCCCTTTAAGCCTTGACTGCTAGGAAGCCCTCACCAAGAAAGACAACACCAAGGGCCCTCATTTCTGGGGCTTTAACTATGGAATTGTTGTCCGGGGGAGATTTTACTGTATAGTACTTCCTCTGAAGGGCTCAGGGATATAGGATTAAAGCGGAAATGAGACCTACCAACCAGCTAGAAGGAAACCTAGTAACACAGTGATTAAGCACCTGGCTGCTAACCAAACGGTCGGTGATTTGAACCCAGCAGCTATTCTGTGGAAGCAAGCTGAAGACTGTAGCTATTAAATGCCTTCCAGTCAGTTCTGACTCAGAGCAAGTCGCTGACGGGTTTGAACTGTCGACCTTGTGGTAAGCAGTCCAGTGATTACCCCACAGCGCCACACCAGGACTCTACAAATATCCCCTGAAATCTTATCAGACAATAATTTCGCTTTGTCGTTGTTATGTGCTGTGGAGTCGGTTCTGACTCGTTGTTGTTATGTGTCCAACCCATAGCGACCCTGTACAGGGTTTCCAAGGCTGTAAATCTTTACGGGAGTAGAATAGCGACGGGTTAAAAATGTCTACCTTGAGCTTTGTGCTTTTTTAAGAACCTCTCTTAGGGGATCAGATTGACGATGGTGACTGGAAAGGTTCTATAGGAACCTTAGGAAGCAGTGAGTTTATGCTCTTGGAAGGAGAAAACAACTGGGGAAAGGAACTGAGTAAGGAGCTCTCTGGTAGCATAGTGGTTACGAATCAGGCTGCGAACCTTAAGGTCAGCAGTTTGAAACTACCAGCCGCTCTGCAGGAGAAAGATGAGGCTTTCTGCTCCCGTAGAGATACGGAACAGAATCGACAGCACTTCACAACAACATGGTGGTGCAGCTTTAAGAATTCAGGATATTAACTGGGCTCAGTGAATTGCAAATGTAGAAACTATTCAATTGGTGAATGTCCTGTTATGGGTATTCTCAACAACAAAAATCCCAGAGAATCTGAGTGGGTGGTGTGGTCACTGTGTGTGGGTACATTTGTGGCGGCCTATCTGTGTCTCTGCGCTTGTCTGATGCCTATGTCTGTGTGTGCACGTTGTTGGTAAGTGTCGTGGAGTTGGTTCCTACTCATAGCGACCCCATACAGGGTTTCCAAGGAGCGGCTGGTGGGTTTGAACTGCTGACCCTGCAGTCCAGCCGACTGACTTTGCAGTCCACACCAGGGGCTCTCTATGTGTGAAGGTTGTTGTTAAGTGCCAATGGAGTCGGTTCTGACTCATAGCGACCCTGTACAGGATTTCCGAGGCTGTAAATCTTTACGGGAGCAGAAAGCCTCATCTTTCTCCTGTGAACAGCTGGTAGTTTCAAACTGCTGACCTTGCAGTTCACAGCCAGATTCGTAACCACTACGCTACCCAGAGCTCCTTATGTGTGCATGTATGTGCCAACAATCCTGTCTTGTTTGTGTGTTCACCTGTCTATCTGTGTATGCCCGTGTCTGTGACTATGTACTTCTGGGTGAGTTTTCCAACTGTGTATCTGTGTGCGTGGAGATGTGATGCTGTTTCTGTACCACTGTGTGCATCAGTGTCTCTGTGCATGTTTCTACACATGTAGCTTTGTCTGTCTCTGCACCCATGTGCATTTCTGTGTGTGCATCTGTGGAAGTCTATGTGTTTGCATGTGTGTCTGTGTGCAATTTGGGTGTAAGCATGTATGCCTGATTGCCCTCTTTCCCCACTGCCCCCTAGCCCTGTTCCTGGCTCGATGCACCCAGCAGTCTAGGAGTAAAAGGTGGATGAGAGGCGGGAAACCCCCTTATCGAGGTCTGAGCATAGCTGACATTCTTCACTGGAAAATGACTCACTGGGGTTAGGCATTCCATGGGGCAGGGTGACCTCTCCCTCCAGCACCTGCACACACCCTAAATCTTCCAGTTACAGTGGGACCACAGCAGGATGGGGAGGGCTGGAGTAACCCCAAACACCCAGAACATGGCTCCTAGATGGCAGTGCATAGGACCTGTGCGAAGGGCAGGGCCCCTCTGCGGCTCCTCCCCAAGCTCCGCCCCACTTACCTCTTGGGACAGGTAGGGCAGAACCTGGGCACAGATCCCATTCAACCTCTTCACGATTTCAGCCTGAAACACACAGGCCCTTCAGTAGGGTGGGCCAGTACCAGGCGGCCCCGGAGGGCACACAGAGCATCTGTCTACCCTAGGGGCTGGGCTGGGTCAGCAGAACTGGGTCGGGGCCCCAGTCACATAATCGGGGGGAAGGGGGGAGTGGGAGTGTTCACGCTCGGGCTAAGGGCACTGGGCCAAACCTGGTAGGCGGGGCACCTGGTAGGCGGTAAGCTCTTGGTGGGAGGCCAGGGAGGAGGAGGACCATGGGCATTACTGTTCTGACCATCACTGACCTTAGTCCCTTTGGGACACCGCTGGCAAAAGCAAAGCCACAGAAGGCAAAGGATTGGGGTGAGGGGCTTCTGGGGGAAGCGCTGTGTTGGCACAGATCACCTCCCTTCACAGCCACAAAGGAGCCATGATGGGGGGGGGGTGCTGGCAGCTCCTCCCAGTCGGGGAGTAAGAACAGAAGAGTGTGGGGGAGGGGTGCATAACAGGATAACAGGGTGGACTTGGGGCTCTGCCAGGGGCAGGATCCTACCTGCCTAGGGGTTTGGGGGAGGGCCAGAGGGAGCCATACCTGCTTGTGCATTTCAATGTTCAAGCCATATGACATCTCGTAGTACTGTGGGAGGAAGGTGACAGAGAGGGGCATGGGAAGATGGGGAGACAGGGAGGGGAGTATGAGAGGAGCAGGCTGCCTGCACCCAGGGGAGCAGCTGTGGGAGATGGGGGCTTTAGGTCTCAGCCTCCCCTGGCTCCCCTGGGTTCTGGACTAATTATGAAGCCCCAGCCCCTCCCCACACATTCCTGGATCCTAATCTTTGATCTTTACTTGCATCTTGTCTGCGGGTGGCCCCTGACTTGGGAAAGTTTACCTCCCAGGGTATAAATAATCCAGGATAAACAAAGCCTGCTGGGGCCAGCAGTGCCCCCTCCCCACGCCCCAGATCTGACCCTGTCCTTCCTTTGCTCTAAGCCCTCCCATGGCTCCCCACTATGACCCCCACCCCCACCCCACAGAAGGACAACACTCAGCCAGCTCCTACTCATTCGTCATTGCCCCAGCTGTAGTGCCCCAATCCAATGCAACCATCTAGGTTTCTATCTCAGGCAGTATCCCACTTGCAGGTCCTGGAGTCCTGGAGTCCTGGGGTCCCCTCTGGCCCCAGCCTGGAAAAGTCTGGGCTGTCTGCTGTAGGAATTTCCAGCATTGCTTGGCACAGACTGGGGCAAAGCAGGGAGATTCTGACACAGAAATCTCCACCTGCTAGGTAGGAAACCTGGCAGCTCAGAACCGTAGGGCCTCAAATATCAGGACAAAGAATGCAGTATCACCCCTAACAAGCATGGTTTACATGGGGGCGGTCAGCCTTCAGCCCAGGAGTCCTACCCCAAAGCTTGGGTGTGGAAGGGTTAAGCATCAGGATGGCGGGGGGTGGGTGGGTGGGAGACTGTGGGGGTGGGGAGACCCTACAGCTCCCCCGTGGCAGTTCCTGGCTCTCACTGCCAGGCCAGTGGCCGCTGCCAAGGACAGCCGGGGGACCTGGCAGGCCCAGGCTGCAACCCGGCGGTTTGGCATCTCAGCCACTGCCTGGGCCAGTGGCCAGGCTGAAGCAGTGGGTTTATCCCGGCAGGGGCGCTGAGACCAGGCCCTGAACCCTTGTCAGAGGAGGTGACTACGATTAAAGAAGCAGCCACCCACCCACTGGACCCAGGGGCTGAAGTGACATTACCATCACATAGTGACGCTGCATCTCCGACTTCTCACTCGCCAACTTGTCACATTCGAGCTTCAGGCTGAAGAAAGAAAGGAGAGTGGGGTGGGGGGCAGGGATCCAGGTTAGGTGCCCCATTGTTCAGAGGGGCAGTGAAAGTGAGGCTCCCAGGAGGGGGAAATTAGAGGCTACCCAAGCCAAGCCCCAGGCAGAGGCCAGCTGGGCTTATTCCTGGTAGGGTCAGTTCACAGACTTCGATGAGGGACAAACACGTCCAGCTGGACCTGAGGGCAGGACATTCAGGCATCCTGTGACACTGGGCAAGGATCCGAGCGAGCCTCAACTTCCCTGACTGTAAACTGGGGATGAAGAAGCAAGGCGATGGAAGAAGTGGTTAACACTCAAAACAACAAAAACAAATGCCGAGAGTGGTCAGACAAGGATTCTAGAACCTTCCACTATGTCACTCAATTGGGTCTGGGTCGGTGGTAATGTCTTCCCTCTGTTTGATGGATGATGTAATGGACAGATGATGTAATGGACGCTCAGAGAAGGTGAGTAATTGGCTCAAGGTCACACAGCCAGGAAGCAGGAGGAATAAATAGAAACCAGCTGGTGACAGGGCTGGGAGAGGACCAACTGGGGAACCTCAAAGTGCTCCCACCCCTCTATGAGCACAGAGTGTTCAGGGGTGTAAAATGGGGAGGAGACTGGGTCAGCTGAAAGCCCCTAGGTCTGGCATTCATTGAAATCATATGTCTCAAGTCAGAGGCACACTTAGACCGTCTGGTCTCACTGTGTATCTCCCATGATCCAGGATAGGAGGGACAAGAAGTCGAGCCAAGCACCTAAGAAAAAAATTGGGGGAAACCAAGCAGGGGGATCCCCATGGGCTGGCTGTCTCTCCATAACTACCTTAGCCCAAACTCCATCACTAAGAAACAGAGGAACTGCCTTCATAGCTCTAGCTTTCCAAGCTGCATGGCTGTGAGCAAATTTCTCCCCTTTTCTGAGCCTCAAGTTTCCTCCTAGGTTAAAATACAAACCTCCCAGGGAGGGGTGGTAAGGATTCACTAACTTAAGACAGGAAGTTGGGGAGAGTGTGCTGACAATAGTCAGCACTCAATAAATGTTCACAGCTTGTGGCTCTTAACTGTCACTCTACAAGATGGACCAGGTCATCATACAGACCCACAGCCCCTCCCCCCCACTGATATTTATATTATTTAAAAATGTATGTTTGTTATAAAAACAGCATCTATGATTGTTCTGTTGAATGCAAAAGCGATGATCTGCTTTGTTTAATTCACAATGAAAAAAATTTTAAACTAAGAAAAAAAGAAGCAATTTCACCCCAAATCCTGGACCTTTCTGGTCCATTAGGAGGAAGGCTTCTGTCGTCTGGCCAATCCTGTGTGGGCCCAAGTCAGTCCCTACTCATAGTGACCCTGTATAGGGTTTTCTGAGGCTATAAGAATATAGCATCATTCTTCCTCAGAGCAGCTGGTGGGTTTGAACTGCCAACCCCGTGGTTAGCAAGCAGTCTAGTACTTATCCTGCAGCACCTAATATGGTATAGTTAAGTGCTATCGAGTTGGTTCCGACCCTGTATAGGGTTTCTAAGGAGTGGCAACCCTGTATAGGGTTTCTAAGGAGTGGCTGGTGAACCTGAACTGCCAACCACCAAAATCGGTTCAAACTGACTTTGCAGTTCAGTGTATTAACTCACAGTGCCACACCAGGACTCCTAATATGGTGGTGGTGGTTATGTGCCGTTGCACAGGTTCCAACTCATAGCAACTCTGTATAGAGTTTCTGAGACTGTAAATCTTTACGGAAACAGTAAGCCTCATCTTTATGGTTGTTGTTGTTGTTGTTAAGTGCCGTTGAGTCAGTTCTGAAATAGTGACCCTGTATAGGGTTTCCGAGGAACAGCTGGTAAGCTTGAACTGCCGACCTTGCAGTTTAAAGGGCTTTGCAGTCTGGCGCATTAACCCACATCACCACACCAGAATTCCCTATAGTACAGCAGGACATTGTGGCCCAGCAGACAGAGATCCCAGAGCTGAGAGGGGGAGGCATGTTTGCCCGCTGACAATGTCTTTGGAATTGATCCAGTGAGGTACACACAGGCCTGGTAAAGTCCCTAAATCCTTCACATCACAGGGCAAGTGTTATATACCTGTGCCTCAAGGTCTTCATGTCTAGATTGGGTAACAGAAGGCTGGACAAGAGAACATACTTTCAGTATGCAGTTAGGGAATACCCCAAAATGTTGCATAAATGTTTATTTTATTTTATTTTATTTTTTTTAAAAGAAGAAATCAATATTCCCTTCTTGAGGAAAAGCCAAAAACCTTCAAAGAATACCTTTGTGGGTGGGGAAGCGAGGTGTACATAAGGCCCTACAAGGATTTCTGACCACAAGATTCCCTTCTGATTTCCAGGTGAGGACCCCACTGTCCCCTTGGAAAGGCTGGGTTCAAACCTCCGCTTCCTCATCTAGAGCTAAGCCCTAACTTCTCTGAGCCTCAGTCCCCCAATGTGTAAAACAAGGTCAATAATGGTTCCTTCCCTGAAACCTGGCTGGCATGCGGCAAGCTGTTGAGAAATATCACAAGGTACAATTCGGAGAAATAGAATCTCCTTTGAGAATCTGTGGGAAACCAGGCCCCCTTCCCCTAAACCTGTGCACACAGTAAGTACCACAGCAAAAAAAATTAAATAGTTTTTTTTTTTTTAATGAAAGGGGTCTTAATGTAGAAGGCCCAGTCCCTAATTCCAGTTGCTTGGTGGTCTTTTACGTGTTGGAATTTTGGAAGAGGGGACTCTGAAGCTAGACAGTTGTGTCTTTGGATAGGTCATCCAGCTTTTCTGTGCCTCATTATTTTCACCCGTGGACTGGACCTGTTTTGTATAAATGTGTTACTATCGGTCTAGAGCTTAGCCTACAAGATGGCATACGCTAAGATCTTCTATTTAAATATTTCTTAAAGTACATGTGTATGACGGGGAGGGGGCAATCTCCAGATGCTCCCCTTCCCCCGCCTTCCCTCCCCTCCACAGCCCAGCTCACCTGTGGTACTGGGCCTGCAGCAGCTGAAACTCATCTTTGATTCGATCACAGGAGTCCGAGGTGGTGAATTTGAGTTGCTGGGGCAGGTGCGAAGAGCCCTGTGTGGTGGGGGGCTACGGGTCAGGGCCTGGAGGGCCGGGAGCCTCTCCTTCCCCAGGCAGCCAGGAGGCGGCGGCCGCGCAGCTGCAGCGCCCCCCTCGTGCCCCACTTCCTGGGCCCGTGTTTACAGCCTTTGGCGCGGCCCCCCGGCCCGCTTCCTGCCCCCGCCTCTCCCCGGGGGAAGCCAAAGGGGGTGGGTGAGCCGGGAGCAGCCTGTCCCTCGCCACCCCCAGGCTTAGGGGGTGGGTTTTAAGGCCTGTTCTTAATGGGGGGCAGGGTGCGCCTTCTATCACCCCTCCAAAGCGCCCAAGGGGGGTGCACGTCAGCGTTCCCCAACTGGATCTCCACAGCCGCCTGGGGTGCCCCCCCAGGCTTCACTGCAAAGTCTTGTGTGGGGGGAGGGGCGTCTCCCAGCGCCCATAATGTTTGGGGGTGGTCCTCACAACAGATTTCCAGTGCAATGCATTTCCTGAGGTTGAGCTCTCCAGGGAGAGGTGCGCATCGGGTTGCCCCCCCCCCAAGAAACCCCAGAGGAAGGGGTGACCCGAGGGGCTCCTGAGAGACCCAGGCAAAGGCCGTCCTCGCTCAGTGGGGGGAAGGGGGACATCTGGTACTGGAGAAAGGGTACAAAACCGGGGTGCTGGAGGAAGCGCTAGGAGTTTGAGGGATCAGGCCCGGAACCTGGAGGGTCGCGGGGCTCGAGAACTTGGGGGGTCCAGGACCCGGAAGCTAGGGTACGAGGCCTGTAGGGGGTGAAATGGACTAGGAGCTGGGATTTGGGGCGCTGGGCCCAAGAGCTGTGGGGAACTGGGCCCAGGAAGTCGGGGCTGGAGGGGGGGAAGAGTAGGGCCTGGTGTTGGGGGGAGCAGGTCTGGAGCAGGGGGTGCGGGCCCGGAGGTGGGGGGGGCACCGACCAGGAGCCGGAAGGGGGCCGCGGCGGGCCGGGCGGGCCCCGCTTACCGAATGCCTGCTTTGTGGAAACATCATGTCAGTCGCGGCGGGGGGCGCGGGCTGCGCCCCAGCTGTGCGCCCCCGCTTGGGCTGCTCGGGGCGCCGGGCGCCGCGCCTTTGTCCCGGCGCCGATCG
>NW_006408643.1:6550891-6568015 GCF_000296735.1 Chrysochloris asiatica | reverse complement strand
GCCGCAGCCCCCGGCCCCCTCCTGGCCCCCTGGCCGTGGCCGCTCGCCTGGCCTCAATATCCCCATCTGTCAGAAGAAGGAGCCAGGCTGCCTGGGTCTACACCGCGGGCGCTATCATGGCGTGCCCTGGAAGCGTGCCACCCACATGCTCTGTGACCTTGGCATGGTGATGGGTGTCTGTAAGCCTCAGTTTCCTCGTCTAAGTGTGGAAAGGCAATGTAAATCCTGCCACTAATAAACCATTGCTTCAGTGAGCATTTATGGGGCGCCTACTGTGTGCCAAGGAGCCCTGGTTGTGCAATGATTAAAAGTTGGCAGTTGGAAACTATTCAGCTGTTCTGCGGGAGAAAGTCCTGGCGATCTGCTCCCATAAAAAACGACAGTTTAGGAAACGCTATGGGGCAGTTTTCCTCTGTCACATGAGAGCACCAT
Organism: Chrysochloris asiatica; assembly: GCF_000296735.1. Taxonomy (NCBI): domain Eukaryota; kingdom Metazoa; phylum Chordata; class Mammalia; order Afrosoricida; family Chrysochloridae; genus Chrysochloris; species Chrysochloris asiatica. The sequence continues at coordinate 6,567,583 of NW_006408643.1, read as the reverse complement.
GCGTTCATAAACAACTCTACAACACCACCAACAACAACTGGGTATGTGCTCTGCTCCAGGCTCTGGGGTTGGGCTCAAATGTCTTCCTAAAGATGACAAGAGATAGATAGCAAACAAATTCTGAAACCATATCCCTAGTGGGTCAGATGGCCCTAGAGAATGCAGTTTTAACCAGGGAGTCATTTGAGAAAGAGCCAAAAGGGGAATGGGGGTGGGATATACTCAGGAGGGTGATGCAGCAAAGGTCCTGAGGTAGGTAGGATTGTGCGGACACAGGAGGAGCCTGGGAGCATGTAGCATCCCGCTGTCGCATAGGGTGTTATGCTTACTGTGTGCCCCCTTGGCTCAGTGCTTGGCTGTGGCCATTAAAAAATGTATAAGGAGCTCTGGTAGCGTAGTGGTTATGAATCGGGCTGCGAACTGCAAGGTCAGCAGTTTGAAACTGTCAGCTGTTCCCCATGAGAAAGATGAGGCTTTCTGCTCCGGTAAAGATTTACAGCCTTGGAAACCCTGTACAGGGTCGCTGTGAGTCGGAACCGGCTCCACGGCACATAACCACCAGCCACCAATCATCTTTAAACCTGGAGATCTTCAGTTTTGCTTTGCATTTCAAAAAATAAAACAAGACCAACAAAACAAAACAAACTCGTTGCTGTGGAGTGGATTTAGACTCATAGGACAGAGTAGAACTGCCCCATAGGATTTCCAAGTCTGTACATTTTTACAGAAGCAGACTGCCACTTATTTCTCCTGTGGAGAGATTGGTGGGTTTAAACTACCGACTCTTAGGCTCTGCGGGTCATAAAGAGAGGGGAGGACTTGGGCTTTTATTTGAGGGAGGTGGGAGTACTGCAGGGTTATAGGCAGATGAGACAGGGAGGAAGGGGACTTGCCTTGGGTTTTGACAATATTCCTCTAGCTGCCACAAGAATGTTGTTAAGTGCTATCAAGTCAATTCCAACCCATAGCCTATATAGGATTTCTCCCACGGAGTGGCTGGTAGTTTCGAACCGCTGACCTTAAGGTTCACAGCCCAATTTGTAACCACTACGCTACCAGAGCTCCTTCAAATTCTGTTGAGCTATTGTTTGGTTAATGCTGTTGAGTCACTTCTGACTCATAGTAACCCAGCATAGGGTTTCTGAGAGCAGCTGGTGGGTTTGATCAACTGACCTTACAGTTACCAGTCTCCAGTACTTACCTATAGCACCACACAATGCACACATTAAGATCGATCTCTAAGTAAATTAAAGAAATCTGTTGCTATTGATTCCTCATGTTTTACAGATTAGAACTGGGCTTCATAGGCCTTTCTTGACTGTCACCTTTATTGAAAACAGATGATCAGCTCTTTCTTCCTGGGTTGAAACCGACAACCTTTTGGTTGAGTACCACCCAGGTATCTTAAGCTTGGTTCCTGGAAAGTACTAGAGACATCATCATCTTGATCATCATCTATGTAGGTGGTTCTCCCCCATGTGTGAAACTCTGAGTGTTCCCATCTGTAAAATGGAACATCTGAATCAATCTCCTTCCTGGACAGCTAAGGGGCCAGGGCTAGGGTGACGTTCATATGCAAACTTTAATGGAATACTGCCTGCTCTTAACAAAAATCTTGGTCGTCAAGATGAATAATAACTTCAATGCAATATTAAAAAAAAAAAAAGCAATGTCAAGAAATCTATGATGAGCACAATATCAACACTTTTTAAAGACAGGATCTGAGAGAGCTGAGATCAGGATGTAAGTTTCTGACACTATAAGAGAAATCCAACAAATTTTTGTAAAGTTCTTTGATATTCATGTTGGGTTCTGTAATAAAGAGATTCCAGAAATCATACTGGTTAGAGCTAGCTATGGTTATAATTTGCAGGACTCAGGACTCAATGAAAAAGAGCTCTGGTGGCTTAGTGGTTACGAATCGGGCTGCTAACCTCAAGGTCGGTAGTTCGAAACTACCAGCTGTTCTGTGGGAGAAAGATGAGGCTTTCTGCTCCCATAAAGATTTACAGCCCGGAAACCCTGTATGGGGTCGCTATGAGTCGGAATCGACTCCATGTTACTTAACAACAAGAAGGACTCAATGAAAATTCAAGGTCTCTAGTGAAAAAATGAAGAATTTCAAGACAGTAACAAAAACCAGAGGCCATACCCATGAGTCCAGGCCACTTCATGGCGCCCCCATGTGACAGAATAGGACTGCCTGGTAGGTTTTCTAGACTGTCATCTATCTTTTGGTTAGCCAATTGCAGGTCTTTTCTCCTGCAAATCAGTTAGTGAGTTCAAGGTTTAAAGATTTCCTCAGGGTAATAATTTCAGGGGCTCCTGGTAAGACTCTGTAGGACAAACACTGGACTGCTCACCTCAAGGTCACTGGTTCAAATCCAGCAGCCATTCCTCAGAAACCCTCTACTGGGTCTCTGAGTCAGATTCTACATAATCATTGCTATGTCTGACCCCACCACTGCAGCCACTGTATCAATTCAATCTCATTGAGGGTCTTCCTCTTTTTCACTGACCTACTTTTCCAAGCAAGATGTCCTTCTCCAGGGACTGGTCCCTCTTGAAAACATGACAAGACGAAGTCTAGCCATCCTAACTTCTAAGGAGCATTCTGGCTGACCTTCTTCCAACACGGATTTGTTTGTTTGTTTGGCAGTTCATGGCATATTGAATCTTCTTCGCCAACACCCTATTTCAAAAGTGTCAATTATTCTTTGGTCTTCCTTCTTCACTGTCCAGTTTCTCATGTATATGAGGTGATTGAAAATACCATGGCTTGGGTCAGGAGCAGGTCCTTAAAGTGGTATCTTTGCTTTTGAACACACGAAAGAGGTCTTTTGCAGCCGATTTGCCCAATGCAATACTTCATTATCTGATTTTTGATCGCTGTTTCTGTGGATGTTGATTATGGCTCTAAGAAATCTTTGACAATTCCTTGGTAAGTGTCTCCTGGGGAGTGGGGGCAGAATAGACCCGGGTGGGAACTGCTGGGTTGAGTGTGGAAGGTTCCTGCTGGCATCCTAAGTGAAGGAAGGGTGGATGCTGGAATGGTCCCAGTGGAGAGCCTAGAGCAAGGGGGAGCATTTGTGAGTAGAAAGAACTCAAGGTAGGGGTGAGGGAAAGTAAGAGCAGAATGGTGAAGCCCAGTAGGGAACAACTTTGTGCAGTTTTGGCAAAGTCCTGGTATGGCGTTGTAGGATAAGCACTTGACTGCTAACCACAAAATTGGCAGTTCAACCCCACCAGCCACTTCTCAGAAATCCTATACAGGTCTGCATGAGCCAGAACTGACTCAACGGCACTTTATAACAACAACAAGACTATAGGGGTGTCCCTGGGTGGTCCGAATGGTTAGCATGCTCTCCTAACTGAAGGGTTGGAGGTTTGAATCCACCCAGAGGCACCTTGGAAGAAAGGTCTGGAGACGACTTTCAAAAAGTCAGCCGTGGATTCCATTCCAATTCATGGAACCAGTAGACTGTAGAAACATGCTGACTTGGGTGACAGGGAAGGGGGCGGGGGAAAGAGAAAAAGAAGACCCCCCAACAAGATGGAACAAAAAATCAGAACCCCCAACTATTACCCTAGGGAAATCTTTAAACCTGGAACCCTAACTATCCACCCCCCACCACAAGTCATCTTTGAATCAAGTAACATTGGTTACTATAGCTCCCATTCCACTTCCCAGCAACCCTAGAGAGAAAGGCAGAACTGCTCCATAAGGGTTTCTAGACTGTCATCATCAGAAATCAACAGCCACATATTTCACCTGTGCAGCAGTTGGTGGATTTGAACCAATGACCTTTTGGTTAGCAGCTGAGTGCTGAACCATATTAGAAAAGAATGTCTATATGCACAATTTGAGAACAACAGGGTTCTGGGATACAGAGATCGAGCTATGGTTGGAATGTGGAAAAGGGGGGAATAATATTAAGATGCTTGGCCGTCTTTTGAATCTTGGTTTTCCTTGCATTATATTATAAAATAGACACTGGAGGGGGCGAGAAAGGAATAGAAAAGCATCACCATAGAAAGATTGTAAGTCTGTCTTCTGCCTATAACTGATTGGAATACCTAAAATGGGGCTACAATGTGCCCAGTGAAGGAGGCTTCCTGAGGAGCCTCTGCAATACATGGGACTATAGGTGGAAGCCTGAACCACATTCAGATCTCCAGAGATGGGGAATTCCCACTTGAAAGGACAAGCAGACCAACCTGGAGCGGCTAGAAGAACAGAAGATACTTCTTGAAAGAAAGACCTACAGGAAAAATATAAAACAACATAGGCAGACCTACTGTTACTACAAGAACAAGCAACATGCTTGCCCAGGAAACATCAAGGCAAGTGGTCGGGTCCCCTCAGTGCAAACCCCCTTCCAAGACTAAGACTCAATGGGAATACACGCTGTGATTGGTGACCATTCTCGACCGATAAGGGGAAGTGAGGGAAAAACAGCAATGAAGCGGTGAGCTAAGTCCTACAACGTTCAATAGACTTCTGTGAACCCGGGTGAAGACCTGGTTGGCCAGCAGTGTGGCAAGACCTGGGGACTCTTGGGCCCAGAGTCAGTGACATAGCCACAGAGGACTAGAGCGCAGAGTGAAGTGTCCAGCTGATAAGAAGAGAGGACATATGCATAAGAACACCCACACTTGCAGATAATACCCACTTATCCTGGCTTCAATGACTGGATGATCAGAGCTCAACCAGAAGTAAAAAGAAGAAGAAAAAAAAAAGTATTCTCATACAATTTGATGAACTTGACCTACACCTATGGAAGCAGTAGCTCAAAAGAGGGAACAAGTCCTTACAGCAAGAATCATTCCCACGCCCTCCACACACAGAGTAGACAGGGATGGGCAACTTGGACATTGGCTACCCAAAATGGGGGGCGGAGGGCTACAAAGGCAAGAAGTGACTGGCTTACAAGCTTTCAAGATGGAACCTAGACCCAGAGGGCCTGGAGGAAGGTAGTATCTCCAGTGAGTAGTATCCAATCTGATTAGAAAAGAATGTCTACGTTCGAGCTTATCGTTGTGAGGTGCCATTGAGTTGGTAGCAATTCATAGCAACTTCATGCACAATAGAACGAAACATTGCCCAGTCTTGCGACATCCTCGCAATTGTTTGCGCCCACTGTCATAGCCACTGTGTTAATCCATGTTGTTACGAGTCTTCCTCTTTTTCGCTGACCTTCCACTTGACCTAGTATGATGTCCTTCTCCAGGGACTGGTCCCTCCTGATGACATGTCCATGAACTCAGCTTTCTAGTCTTACAGAATTCTATGGAGTCAAATGGACACAATGACTTGAAAGGACAGATGAGAAGGATGGAGGGCAGTGAGTTTGTGTTAAACTACAACAAAAAATCCTCAAACCCACGGCTGCCCAATCAATTCAGATTCAACAGAGACCCTTTAAGACAGTGGACACGTTCACTCCATAGGGTTTCCGGAACTATAAATCTTTACAGGAGCAGACAGCCTCATCTTTCTCTCATGGAGAGGCTGGTGGGTTTGAACTGCCGATCTTGTGTTTAAATGTCCAATGCTTATCTCACAGCACCACCAGGGCTCTTTGGGTTTGTGTTGCTGTTACTAGGTGTCATCAAGTCGGTACCAACTCATAGTGATCCTGTGCACAACAGAACGAAACTCTGCTCAGTCCTGGGCCAACCTCACAGTTGTTGCCACGCTTCAGCCCATTGATGCTGTGAGTTTGTGTTAATGAGAGTGAAATCATTTAGAAAAAGGTACTGAGATATAGGATCCAACTTGAAGAATGTAACTGAGGTCACTGATTGTCCATGTGGAAATTGTTGACGTGGGGTGCACTTTGTCATGTCTGTTTTTTACTGAAAAAGAAAGAAGACCCAGGGGAACATAGTTCTACTTTGACACGCACGGGGTTGCCGCCTTCAGTCAAAATTGACTTGGTGGCATCTGGTTTGGTTTTGGGTTCTGAGGCTTTAGGCAATTTCCCTGCCTGGGTGGCAGCCATTCACTGTCCCCCACCCCCAAAAGCCCACTGGTCCCACATGTCCACACTCTGGGCTGCTCAGAGCGGAGGATCTGCCAGGGGAACTCTCTCTTGAATCCAACCGTCTGCCTGGTTACAAATGAGCGCTGGGCCCCACGGCTCACAGCGCTGCTTCGTGATGGATGGGCTGCAAGGCCATTAATCAGAGGCATGGGGGGAAACAGGTGGCTGCTGAGTAGGGCACAGGGACCTCAGAAAGAGTCAGGGCCTCAGCTGTCCAGCTCTGGGTTTGTGTCCCTAGTGGGTCACACCTGGCCTGGTGACCTGGGGGGAGTGGGGAAGAGGGGAGTGAAGGGGGAGAGGTTTCCTTGTCTGCTTCCCAGTCCCCTCCTACCCAGCAAGTGAGACCTGTATCCATTCATTCATCCTTCAGTAGACATGTATTGAACACCACTCCAGGTAGAGGTTTATAGCAGCGACCAAAACAGACAGAAATTCCTGCCCTTGCAAAACTGATTATCTTTAAAGCTTGTTTCAGGGCAGGTCCCTCCTCTGCCCACAGTTCCTCAGGGCTCCAACCTCCTTGGAGTCTTCCCCTTGACCCAAGAGCCCTGTATGCCCTGCATGCCTCCTCCCTCCTTCTCACTCACTCAGCACCAGCCACAAAAGCCTCCTCACTGGTCCTCCAACTTACCAGGTCCTGCCCCAGGGCCTTTGCAGGGCTGTTCTCTCTGTCTGGACCACCCTTCCCTCGGATCCCTATATGGCTAATCCCTTCATCTCTTTCCAGTCTTGGCTTAGATGTCACTTTCTCAATGAGGCTTCTCCCTAGTGACTTATCTATGTGATTTTGGCAGGATGGTTGGCACTCACTTCCAACACCAAAATACTCAGCCACCAAGACCAACACTAAAAAAAAAAAAAAAAATCGTGAATATGAGAGACTTCACAAAATTCATGAAAAAAAGGGATGAAAAGATAATAGATTACTTCTACCGACTTTATAAAGTTGTCTCCTAAATACAACAAGGTGTTAAATGTCATCATGTCAAGTTTGTTCTGACACATAGAATCCTGTATAAGGTTCTCAAGGAGTGGCTGGTGGGTTTGAACTGCTGACTTTACGTTTAGAAGTCCAGCAGAACCAAACCAGGATTCCATAGATAGATAGATAGATAGATGCTATAGATGATAGATACAGATATAGATAAGTTTAGAGATAGATAGATTAATGTTGTTGTTATTAAGTACTGTCAAGTTAGTTCTAACCAATAGCAACCATGTGTAGGGCTTCTGAGAGCGGCTAGTGGATTTGAACTGCTGACCTTGCAGTTTAAACTGACCTTGGGATCCAGTGTATTATCCTGTAGGGCCACACCGGGACTCCAGATAGATTAATTGTTGTTGTTAAGTGCTATCGAGTAGGGTTTCCAAGGAGCGGCTGGTGGGCTTGAACCACCAATCTTGTGGTTCAAACTGATCTTGCAGTACAGCGCTTTATCCCACAGCACCACACCAGGGCTCCAGATTACTAGAGAGACTGGTATAGAGAGATAGTTATAGGTAGATAGCTAGAGCTAGATACCTAGATAGATACCAGTTTGATATTGTTGTTGTTAAGTACCGTTGAGTAGGTTCTGACTCATAGTGACCCTGATAGAGTGCTCTAGAGATTGAGAGATACAAATGTTGTTGTTGTCAGGTGCCATCGAGTCGGAACCGACTCATAGCGACCCCATGCACAGCAGAATGAAATAACGTCCGATCCTGGGCCAACCTCACTACCGCTGCCACACTTGAGTCCATCAATGATGCCACCTGGCTGATCCATCTCGTTGGGGGTCTTCCTCTTTTTCTCTGACCCTCCACCCTACCCAGCATGACATCCTTCTCCAACGATTGTTTCCTCTGGACGATATGTCCAAAGTAGGAGAGACGAAGCTTAGCCATCCTGGCCTCCAAGGAGCACTCTAGCTGCACTTCTTCCAACACAGATCTATTGGTTCTTTTGGCAGTCCATGGCACTCTCAGTACTCTCCTCCAACACCACAACTCAAAGGCATCAAATAGATGTTGATATAAATAGAGAGAGAGGTAGATATAAAAAGGTAGACACAGAGAGCAGATAAGTTGTTCTTGTTAGGTGCCTTCAAGTAGATATCAACTCTTAGCAACCTTTTGCATAAAAGAATCATAAACACCTCCTGGTCCCATGCTAACGTCACAATCGTTGCAACACTTGAGCCCATTGCTGCTGCCACTGTGCCAATCCAACTTTTTAGGGGTCTTCCTCTTTTTTGCTGACCTGGGCCCCACTTTACCAAGCCTTGTGTCCTTCTCCAGGGACTGGTCCCTGCTGACAATATGTCTGAAGTAATGAAAACCGAAGTCTCCCCATCCTGGCCTCCAAGGAACATTCTGGCTGTACTTCCTCCAACATAGATTTGTTTGTTCTTTTGGTAGTCCACAGTATTTTCAGTATTCTTTTCTATCACTGTAATTCAAATGCATCCATTCTTTGGTCTTCCTTCTTCATTGTCCAACTTAGACATGCGTATTGAAGATACCATGGCTTAATTCTCAAACTGACATCTTTGCTCTTGAACACTTTAAAGAGGTCTTGTGTAGCAGAGCTGCCTAATGCAACACGTCCTTTGATTTTTTGACTGCTGCTTCCGGAAGCGTTGATTGTGGATCTAAGCAAAATGAAATCTTTGACAACTTTAATCTTTTCTCCATTTATCATGATGTTATTTATTGGTCCAGGGGTGAGGATTTTTGTTTTCTTTACATTGAGGTGCAATCCATACTGAAGGCTGTGGCCTTTGATCTTCATCAGTAAGTACCTTAAGTCTTCTTCACTTTCAGCAAACAAGGTTGTTTCATCTGCATATCGCAGGTTGTTAATAAGTTTTCGTCCAATCCGGATGCCATATTCTTTGTCATATAATTCAGTTTTTCAGGTTATTTGCTCAGCATACAGATTATAAAATGTGGTGAAAGAATACAACCCTGACACATACCTTTCCTTATTTTAAACCGTTCAGTGTCCCCTTATTCTGTTTGAACAACTGCCTCTTGGTCTATGTACAGGTTCCTCATGAGCACAATTAAGTGTTCCGGAATACTCATTCTCTGCACTGTTGTCCATAGCTTGTCATGATCCACATTGTCAAAACCTTTGTGTAGTCCATAAAGAACAGGTAAACATCTTCTGGTATTCTCTGCTTTCGGTCATGATCCATTTGATGTCAGCAATGATAGCCCTCGTTTCACATTGTCGTCTGAATCCAGCTTGGACACCTGGTAGTTCATGGTCAATGTACTTTTGCAGTTGTTTTTTAATTATCTTTAGCAAAAATTTACTTGCATATAATATTAATGGTATTATCCGATGATTTCTGCATTCTGTTGGGTCACCCTCTTTGGAATGGGCACAAATATGGATCACTTCCAGTCAGTTGGCCAGGTAGCTGTCTTCCATATTTCTTGGCAGAGATGAGTGAGTGCCTCCTGTGCTGCTTCAGTTTTCTGAAAGATTCCAATTTTTATCTCATCAATTCCCAGAGCCTTGTTCTTTGCCAATGCCTTCGATGCACCTTGGACTTCTTCCTTCAGTACCTTTGGCTCCTGATCATGTGCTACCTCTTGAAATGGTTGAACTTCAACCATTTCTTTTTGGTACAGTGACTGTGTTTTCCTTCCATCTTCTTTGGATGCTTTCTGCCCAGAATATCCTTTAATATTGCGAGTCAAGGCTTGATTTTTTTTCATCAGTCCTTTCAGTTTGAGACATGACAAGCGTGTTCTTCGCTTTTCGTTTTCTAACTCCAGGTCTTTGTATATTTCATTGTAGTATTTGACTTTGTCTTCTCCAGCTGTCCTTTGACATTTTGTTCAGCTCTTGTACCTCCTCATTTCTTCCATTTGCATTAGCCTCTGGATGCTGGAGAATAGGTTTCTGATATATATAAAGCCAAAAGCTGCCCTGGCCACGGTTTTTGTAACGTACAAGTCAGCGATGGTCACTACGCCCATTGTGTTGTACGGCCATCACCACCCTCTGTCTTCACCTGAGTCTCTCACCCTTCACAGAAGTTCAGTGACACCCAAGCATTGCCCCCTCTCTCCTCCTTCCCCTCCCTCCCACTCCTGAATAGACTTTATTTTTATTTTTTCTCTTCAACAAGGACTGGAAACCATTAACTCACTGCCATTGGTTTAGAACTGCCCCCAAAGGCTCCTTTATCATCTTGTTGTTGTTAAGTACCGTGGAGTCGGTTCCGACTCATAGTGACCCTGCACAGGGTTTCTGAGGCTGTAAATCTTTATGGGAACAGAATGCGTCATCTTTCTCCTGTGGAACCGCTGGTAGTTTCGAACTGCTGACCTTGAGGTTGGCAGCCTGACTCGTAACCACTACGCTACCAGAGCTCCTTACCAAGGCTGTTATGTTTATGAAAATAGAGAGTTTCCTCTTCCTCTCTTGGAACAGCTGGTGGGTTCGAACTTTGAAGAGTCAACATTGTCCTCTAAGAAAACTTAGGTTAAAGATAGATCTGATATTCAAATGCAAAAGTGATTTCAAGAGGTCAAAGAAAGTAATCCACAACTGACTATTGAGAGTGACCACTACGATCCTGGTAAACAGAGGCCTTCTTCTCATGACTTTCTTATGTAAACCCTGCTGCAGTCATTTCCCCACAACGGTGATGGTTAATTTCCTGCGAGTCTCCTTAGAAGTTGGTGCCTACACAGTATCTTAGCTTTGATTCTGCCTCAAGCATCCATGAAACATGTACAAACCATTTAACCCTGATACATGTGAAATGTCTTATCACAAGAAGATCAAAAGAAATAAAGGTGAACGCATTCATTAAAAAAACACCACCATCTTTCGGTGAGCAGTCTAATGCTTAATCCACAGCACTACTGGACTCCTTACCATTAACACGCTTTGGTCTTTATGTTGTTGTTGTTGAGTTTATTCTGACTCATACCAACCCTATAGAGATGGAATAGAACTGTCTCCATAGTTTCACCAAAAAACTGTAATTTTTAGGGGAGCAGATTGGCAGGTCTTTCTCCAGAGGAGCTCTTGATGGGTTCAAACCACCGGCCTTTCAGTTTACAGCTAAGTGCTTAACCATTGCACCACTAGGGCTCCCCTGGCCCTTGATTCGTTACACATTTGAGTATTCTAAATATTTTATATCAGGAAAGCACTATTTTAATGCAATTATTTTTTTGTTCTGATTTTTTTCAGTATATCTTTTAACCTTGAGTTGAATGCTTTATACATTAATCTCAATTCTTGATCAGTTAAAAGTACTTAGGCTATGGAGCATCTTGTGGGTACAGCTTTACTTGGGTACCAAAGGTCATAGAGTCAGTTTTCTTGTGATTTTCTAGACATTCGATGTTGATTTTAAGGAGTCCTGGTGATACGGCACTTAAGCACCTGCTAAACAAAACGCTTAGCAGTTTGAAATCACCTAGTGGCTCTGAGGTTAAAAGAGCGGCCATCAGCTTCCGTCAACATTGTTGCGGTTTGTTATGGGGTCATCTCTAACTCACACTGACTCTATGTGACAGAATAGAACTGTCCTCGAGGCTTTCCTAGGCTGTCAGAGTTTAAGGGGCAGGTCACTAGGTCTCTTCTCCCTTGGAACTGCTAGTGGGTTCAAACTGCTGACCTTTTCGCTCATCAGCCAAGCCACTGGCTCCTTCTATAAAGATTACAGTACTACTCTATCACATGGGGTCGCTATGAGTTGGAATAGACCGGGCGGCACCAAACAACAACAACATGTATTGGTTAAAAGTAACATCTTACCATGGAAAATACATATACTAACAAAATATTTGACATTACTACAGTCTTTGAGGACTAAGGTGCACTTGATTCAACCAAAGCCATGGTATTTTCAGTTGCCTCAGATGCATGTGAAAGTTGGACAACGAATAAAGAAGACCGTAGACGAATTGATGCATTTGAGTTATGGTGTTGGAGGAGAATATTGAAAGTCCCATGGCCTGCCAGAAGAACAAACCAAACTGTGTTGAAAGAGGCACAGCCAGATGATCCTTAGAAACCAGGATGGTGAGACTTTGTCTCTCACACTGTGGACATGCCATCAGGAGGGATCAGTCCCTGGAGAAGGACATCATGCTTGGTGAGGTGGAGGGTCAGCAAAAAAGAGGAAGTCCCCTAAAGAGATGGATTGGCACAGTGGCAGCAGCAATGGGCTCAAGCGTAATGGTAATTGTAAAGATGGCTCAGGAGTGGGCAGTGTTTTGTCCTGTTGTCCAGAGGGTGACCGTGAGTTGGAGTCAACTTGATAGCACCTAACAACATCAATAGCCTCATATGGATGCGAAAGCTGGACAGTGAATAAGGAGGATCGTAGAAGAATTGATGCCTTTGAGTTGTGGTGTTGGAGGAAAATACTGAAAGTGCCATGGACTGCCAAAAGAACCAATAGATCTGTTTTGGAAGAAGTGCAGCCAGAGTGCTCCTTGGAGGCCAGGATGGCTAAGCTTCGTCTCTCCTACTTTGGACATATTGTCTGGAGGAAACAATCGTTGGAGAAGGATGCCATGCTGGGTAAGGTGGAGGGTCAGAGAAAAAGAGGAAGACCCCCAATGAGATGGATCAGCCAGGTGACATCATTGATGGACTCAAGTGTGGCAGCGGTAGTGAGGTTGGCCCAGGATCGGACATTGTTACGTTTTGCTGTGCATGGGGTCGCTATGAGTCAGTTCCGACTCGATGGCACCTGACAACAACAACAACAACAACAACATCACCGCTCTTCAAGGAGCCCTGTAGCAGAGTGGAGTAGGAGTCGAACTGCTAACTGAAAGGTCAACTGTTCAAATCTATTAGCTGCTGTGCCAGAGAAAAGATGAGGCTTTCTGCTCCTGGAAAGAGGTACAGCCTGGGAAACCCAATGCAGGGTCGCAAGGCGTGGGAACGGATGTGACCGTACACCACCACCGCCGCCAGCACCTGTCTTCATAGATGCCTTACATTTATCACAGTGACATTACGCTCATCTTACTGTTCAACCATCACCATGAAACATTCCTGAATTTTTCTATTACCCTTAACAGAAGCTCAGTGTTTCCCTAAGCTGAATACAATATTTGAACAAATTGAAACGAATCCAAAAAGATCCACAGTGGATTAAACATCAAGATTTAAAATGAAGACAGGGTCTGACCCTTATGAATGACCCACCTCACTTGCCTTCCCTAGGTCTGACCTATGGGGATTCATCCTTTCTGATGGACATTTTTTAGGTGTTTAATTCGTTGACTGTCTCCACCATTAGAATGTCAGTTCCACAAAGGCAGAAATTTTTGTCTGTATGAACCCAATGAATGCTTAATGAATGAATGAATGGTATAATGAATGGATTGTAAGCATTCACCAGGTTGTTAGAATTAAATGAGTTAGGGTCAAGGAAAGCCCTTAGCACATGGTTGGTACATGAGCTTGTTGATCCCAGTCTGGCCAATCAGAGCTTGAATACAAAGCTCTGATTGGCTAGACAGGGATCACATGACACTTTGAGTTCCCATTTATGGCTAGAGTAGAAAGCTCTGATTGGCCAGATTTGGGTCACATGATTTCAATTCGCTAGGTATGGCTTGAGTATGAACTGATGGGCCAGGCTCAGGTCACCTGACTTTCCAAAGTCTATAAATAAGGAAATTGCTTAATAAAGACTGTTGCTAAGTCCCATGAGTTGGTTCAACTCATATAAGGACCCTGGGTTTCCAAGGAGCAACTGGTGGGTTTGATCTGCTGACCTTGTGGTTCTCTATCCGGTACTGATCCTACAGCACCACATTAGAAGTCATAAGTGGTTATTTTTTCCTTCTTTAACTTCATTTGTTTAAAAAATACCTGCTATGTATCCTGTCCCTGGTAGGTTGGAGCCAGAAAAAGAGTGGGGAAGAAACTGGCTTGAACCATTATACAGACAAGGCAAGGAACATTACAATTTGACCCCACCTCATGACCTTTGATTAACCAGATAGTGGATCCGGTAGACGTGCAGTGAGGAGCTCCATCACCAACAATACAGAATACCGGACCAAGCAGGCTCAGGGGATGGTACTTAAACTCTGAACCACATGTAAAGGAATATTTAGAAGCTTGGAAGGCTTACAGCTAGGGGAATTGGTAGCAGAAGCAAGAAATCCATTGCTTTCTAATTCAAGACACTCAGCGCCTCCGAGAGCCGCCATCTTGGGAGAGCCCAAGTCGGGGAAGGATCAGAGCAGCCATGGATGCCTGATAACCACGGAGATACAAGTGTGGACAATTTTATTTTTGGTATCTGTTCATTGGTCTCTGCTGTCTGCACACTTCCATTCTGTGGAATAGAGGGGATACCTGAGCTAATGGACACCCCACACCCACCCCTGGAGGGTTCTAATATGCATATGCAGAGATTCACCTCAAAATTTAAAGTGACAGTTTCCACTTAAAACCAAACAGCCACCACTCTGTCAGTTTGTCATGCTGTGGTGGCTTGTGCATTGCTGTGATTCTAAAAGCTATCCCACCGGTATTTTAAATACCAGCAGGGTCACCGATGGTGGACAAGTTTCAGATGAGCTTCCAGACGAAGACAGAGTAGGAAGAAGGCGTGATGAACTACTTCTGAATATTTAGTCACTGAAAACCTTATGAATAGCAGAGAAACACTGTCAGATATAGTGCTGGAAAATGAGCCCCTCAGGTTGGAAGGCACTCAAAATGCGACTGGGGTTAGAGCTACCTCCTCTAAGTAGAGGTGACGTGAATGGAGTAAAGCCCGTGGGAGAAAAGCCCGCGGGACCTTCATTTGCTGATGGGGCACAACTCAAAATGAAGAGAAACATCTGTAAACACCCACTGAAAATCGGAACATGGAATGTATGAAGTATGAATCTGGGAAAATTATAAGTTATCAAAAATTAAATGGAACACATAAACATTGATATCTTAGGCAGTAGTGAACTGAAATGGATTGGTATTGGCCATTTTGAATCTGACAATCACATGGTTTACTATGGGGGAAATGACAAATTGAAGAGGAATGGTGTTGCATTCATTGTCAAAAAGAACATATCCAGATCAGTCATGAGGTACAATGCTGTCTGTGATAGGATAATATCCATGCGCCTACAGGGAAGCCCAGTTAATACTACTATTATTCAAATTTATGCACAACCACTAGGGCCAGTGAGGAAGAAATAGAAGAATTCTACCAACTGCTTCAATCTGAAATTGATCAAACATGCAATCAAGATGTATTGATCATTATTGATGGTTGGAATGCAAAGGTTGGGAGCAAAGAGGAAGGATCCGTAGTTGGAAAATATGACCTTGGTGATAGAAATGATGCTGGAGAATGCATGATAAAATTCTGCAAAACCAATGATTTGTTCATTTCAAATACCTTCTTTAGACAGCATAATGAGATGACTATACACATGGACCTCACCAGATGGACTACATAGAAATCAAATTGACTACCTCTGCAGAACGATGATGGAAAAGCTCCATATCATCAGTGAA
This sequence comes from Chrysochloris asiatica, assembly GCF_000296735.1. Classification (NCBI taxonomy): domain Eukaryota; kingdom Metazoa; phylum Chordata; class Mammalia; order Afrosoricida; family Chrysochloridae; genus Chrysochloris; species Chrysochloris asiatica. Next base: position 6,552,022 of record NW_006408643.1, on the reverse strand, counting down.
AACAAGGCCAGGGGCAGATTGTGGAACAGACCATCAATTACTCATATGCAAATTCAAACTGAAGTTGAAGAAAATGAAAACAAGTCCAGGAGAGCCAAATTATGACCTTGAATATATCCCACCTGAATTTAGAGATCATCTCAAGAACAGATTTGATACATTAAACACTAAAGACCCAAGACCAGAAGAGTTGTGGGATAACATCAAGAACATCATACATGAAGAAAGCAAAAAGTCATTAAGAAGACAAGAAAGAAGGAAAAGGTCAAAATGGATGTCAGAAGAGACACTGAAACTTGCTCTCCAGCATAGAGATGCTAAAGTAAATGGAAGAAATGAGGTCCAAGAGCTGAACAGAAAATTTCAAAGATCAGCTCGAGAAGATAAAGCCAAATATTGCAACAAAATGTGCAAAGATCTGGAATCAGAAAACCAAAAAGGAAGAACACGCTCAGCATTTCTCAAGCTGGGGGAACTGAATAAAAAATTCAAGTCTCCACTTTCCTTATTGAAAGATTCTCTGTGCAAATTTTTGAATGATGCAGAAAGCATCAAGAGACGATGGAAGGAATACACAGAGTCATTGTACCAAAAGGAAATGGTTAATGTTCAACCACTTCAAGAGGTAATATATGATCAAGAGCCAATGATACTGAAGGAGGAAGTCCAAGGTGCATTGAAAGAATTGGCAAAGAACAAGGCACCAGGAATTGATGTAATAAAAATTGAAATCTTTCAGGAATGTGAGGCAGCACAGGAGACACTCACTCATCTCTGCCAAGAAATTTGGAAGACAACTAACTGTCTCACCGACTGATTGGAAGAGATCTATATTTGTGCCCATTCCAAAGAGAGGTGACCCAAGGGAATGCGGAAATCATCAGACAATCTCTTTGATATCCCATGCAAGTAAAGTTTTGCTAAAGGTAATATAGAAACAGCTACAATTATACATTGACAGAGAACTTCCAGAGGTTCAAGCTGGATTCAGAAGAGGCTGTGGAACTAGAGATATCATTGCTGATGTCTGATGGAACTTGGCTGAAAGCAGAGAATATCAGAAAGATGTTTACCTTTGCTTTATTGACTATGCAAAGGCTTTCGATTGTGTGGATCATGACAAGCTATGGA
>NW_006408643.1:6521320-6550041 GCF_000296735.1 Chrysochloris asiatica | reverse complement strand
CAGGAGGGACCAGTCGCTGGAGAAGGATATCATGTTTGGTAAGATGGAGGGTCAGAGAAAAAGAGGAAGACCCCCAATGAGATGGATTGGCCACGTGGCAGCATGGATGGACTCAAGCGTGGCAACAGTGGTGAGATTGGCTCAGGATCGAGCAGTGTGTCGTTCTGCTGTTCATAAGGTTGCTATGGGTCAGAACCGACTCGATGGCACCTAACAACAACAACAGGTAATTTTGATGATGTCCTTGGGGCACTGTGGGCTAAGCATTGGGATGCTAGCCTCAAAGGTTGGTGGTTCAAGCCCACCAGCCACTTTGTAGTGATTTTTTTTTCTTTTTTAATGAATGAATGGGGTAATAATTTTTGTTTGTATTTTCCAGTTCAGGAGGCTAGACTGAGGCTCATAGAAGGTAAATGACTTGCCCAAGATCACACAGCTCGTAGGTGCATTATCATCATGAATACGTCTTTGGAATTCCTACTTCTTTCTGGTCACCCCTAGCCCCAAAGTTTTATTGAGCTTTGTTCCAGGTACATCTGGTCTAGATACTGGGGATACCATGATCAACACGGACCCCAACTTTATCTGCAAACCTTATAGTCTAGCAGGGGCGCAGACATGAATGAAATAATTATACAAATACATGCACACAATTACAATCCGCCAGCAATCCCATTTCACAAATATACCCACAATCCAATTGTTTCCTACCATCATCTTGCTAGAGCTCCTTCTGAGATCCAAACTATGACCTTGAGTATATGCCACCTGAATTCAGAGACCATCTCAAGAATAGCTTTGATGCGTTAGACACTAACAAGTAAATACCAGACGATTAGCGGATGGCATTAAGAACATACACCAAGAAAACAGAAGGTTCTTAAAAAGACAGGAAAGAAAGAAACAAACAAAAGACCAAAGTGGATGTCAGAAGAGACTCTGACTCTTGCTCTTGACCATAAAGTAGCGGAAATGAATGAAGGAAATGATCAAGTAAGAAGAGTTGAGCGGAAGATTTCAGAGTGCCTTAAGAAGACAAAGTCAGACATTATCATGAACTATGCAAAGGAGCTCTGGTAGCGTAGTGGTTACGAAGCGGGCTGCGAACCTTAAGATCAGCGGTTCGAAACTACCAGCCGCTCCGCGGGAGAAAGATGAGGCTTTCTACTCCCGTAAAGATTTACACCCTCGGAAACCCTGTACAGGGTTGCTATGGGTCGGAACCGACTCGACGGCACTTAATAACAACATCATCTTGCCTAGGACAGTAAGCTCATTTAGGACTTTAGGGTTCGGGTGACACACACACTCAAAAAATCCTCAAAACTCAAAGTGCACGGAACTGAAAATTCAGGAGGTTAATCTTCTGCCTTCAGGCACGGCTGGATCCAGGAGCTCAAATATAATCTTCAGGATTCTGTGCTTCTACACTGTTAGCTTTGCTGTGCTCTGTAGGGACTTCATTCTGGGGCAGCTGTCACTTCAGCATCTAACAACACCTCTGGAAGCTCCAAGATTTTATCCTCTTAGCTCAGCAACCCCAGGCAACTACTGCTTTTTGCAGCATAAATTGTCCTAAGCCTCATTTTCATTGGCCAAGCTTAGGTCATAAGACATCTTTGATTCCATACTATGGTCTGAGTAGAATATTCTGATAGGCCAGTCTAGCATTACGTAACATCCCTCATTCGTTTCTTGTGGCCTAGAGGGAAATGCTCTGATTGGCCAAACTTGAATCACATGCCTGTCTTGAGTCCGTTGCTATGGCCAAATGGAATGCTTTGATAGGCTGAACCTGGGAACCCTGAGGGAGACTTTCCCCGGAAGGAAACCACAAACATTCAGTGTTTCATCCTAAAATGAAATCCCTGCACTTCAATTTTTTTCTGGGTAACCTTTGTGCCACCACTGAACCTTCTCTGTAAAATGGGGACAACGATAGGAAAGTGAACTTGTCCTGTGGGGGCAGATAGTGGTTACCACCATCACTGCCCAGCCACACTTCCACAGGCTTCCATGTTGGCCTGCTCCCAGGAATCGCTGCCTGTGTTTCCCTACACACATCCCAGAATGACTTGGACAAATCTCAGAGCCTCAGGCTTCCCTCTCTGTGAAATGGGGGCAATGGGCTGCCGCTATTATAGGGAAGACACACACATGCACAGTCGGGATCCTTGTCTGCTCACACCCCACTGTTTACCTAGTCCTGTCACTACAGCCTGGGGGGCGAGATGGGGGAAGGGGGAACAAAACCATCCCTAATGGGTTCAAATATTAGTTACGAATCGGGCTGCTAATCTCATGGTCAGCAGTTCGAAACTACCAGCTGTTCCACGGGAGAAAGATGAGACTTTCTGCTCCTGTAAAGATTTATAGCCTCGGAAACCCTGTACAGGGTCGCTATGAGTCGGAACCGACTCCACAGCACTTAACAACAACAACAATGGGTCCAAGCTGAGCAACAATTGTGATGGTGACTCATGAACCGGCAATGTTTTGTTCTGTTGTGCATAGGGGTGCCTAGCAACGCCAATGGTCAACTTGAGACCAGATCCTGCTCTGGATTACCTAAACTAATCTTACAATTAAAAAGTTTTTTAAAAAACAATTGTGGCGTCGATTCCAACTCCTTCGATGACGTCCTGTGTGTCAGAGTAGAACTGAGCTCCATAAGGGATTTTGTTGTTGTTTGTGTCGTCGAGTCGGTTGCCACTCACAGCGACCCTATATAGGGTTTCCGAGGAGCAGCTGGTGAGCTTGAACCGCCGACCTTGCGGTTCAAACCGACTTTGCGGTCCAGCGCATTAACCCACAGCACCACACCAGGTTTTTAGTGACTGATACTTGGAAATAAATTGCCAGGCCTTTCTTCTGAGGTACCTCTGGGCAGACTCAAGCCTCCAGTCTTTCGGTTAGAAGCTGAGTATGTGAACTGTTTGTAACATCTGGGGACTTCAGATGTTCTGTCTTGTCACATGCCATAGGGTCATTTTCGACTCAGTGACTCCAATGACAGCAAAAGGGGACACTGTCTCCATCCTCATAATCGTTCTATTTGAGGCCATAGTCAGTCCAGCTCATTCTCATTGGGGTCTTCCTCTTTTTTGTTGACTCTCTACTTTACCAAGCACGATGTCCTTTTCTGGGGACAAGTCCCTCCTGATCACATGTCCAAAGTATGAGTGACAAGGTCTCGCCATTCTTACTTCTAAGAAGCATTCTGGCTGTACTTCTTCCAAAACAGATGTGTTTGCTCTTTTGACAGTCCATGGCATATTCAATATTCTTCCTCAACACTAGAATTCAAAGGTACCAGTCCTACTTTGTTCTTCCTTATTTACTGTCCAGCTTTCACATGCATCTGAAGGGATTGAAAATACCATGACTTGGGTCAAGCACACCTTAGTCCTCAAAGTAACATCTTTTCTCTTTAACACTTTAAAGAGGTCTTTTACAGAAGATTTGCCCAATGCGATACGTGGTTTGATTTCTTGACTGCTGCTTCCGTGAGTGTTAATATGGATAAAAACAAAACGAAACCCTTGAGAACTTTAATCTTTTTTTTTTTTCTGTTTATCATGGTGTTACTTATTGGTCCAGTTGTGAGGATTTTTCTTTTCTTTACATTGTGGTGTAATCTATACTGAAGGCTGTAGTCTTTGATCTTCATCAGAAAGTGCTCCAAGTCCTCTTGACTTCCAGCAAGGTTGTATCATCTGCATATCACAGATTGTTAATGAGTCTTCCTCCAATCTTGATGCCACTTTCTTCTTCATATAATACAGCTTTTTGAATTATCTGCTCAGCATGCAGATTGAATAAATATGGTGAAAGAGTCCAACCCTGGCGCACACTTTTCTTAATTTTAAAGCATTCAGTATCCCCTTGGTCTTTTTAAACGATTGCCTCTTGGTCTGCATACAGGTTCCTCATGAGCACAGTTAAGTGCTCTGGAAAACTCACACTTTGCAATGTTATCTATAGTGTGTCATGATCCACACAGTCAATAAACACAAGTGAGCATCTTTCTGGTATTCTCTGCTTTCAGGCAAAATGTTTTGTCTACAACTTGTAAACTACAGAAAAGATCTACGAACACTAAAGATGCAGCTGACCTAACACTAAGTGCTGAGAACTATTCGCCTCATTTTTGCACTGATTGTTATTCTTGGGTGCCATGGAATCAATTCAGACTCATAGTGACCTCATGGGATAGAAGAAAATTGCCCCACGGAAAAGCAATGGGCTATTAATTGCAAGGTCTGCAGTTCAAACTTGCCAGCTGTTCCATGGGAGAAAGATAAGGCTGTCTGCTTCCGTAAAGACTGAGTTTCAGAAACCCTAGGGAACCGTTTTGCTCTGTCTTGTAGGGTCATTCATTATGAGTCAGAATCAAGTGGGCCTTTTTTTTTTTAGCTTTAATTTTTATCAGCAAAGATGTCACCTTGAGGACTAAGGTGTGCCTGACCCAAGCCATGGTGTTTTCAATAATCTCATATGCATGCGAAAGCTGGATAGTCAATAAGGAAGACTGTAGGAGAATTGATGCCTTTGAGTTATGGTGTTGGAGGAGAATATTGAAAGGGCCATGGGCTGCCAAAAGAACCAACAGATCTGTGTTGGAAGAAGTGCAGCCAGAGTGCTTCTTGGAGACCAGGATGGCCAGACTTCGTCTCTCATACTTCAGACATATTGTCAGGAGGGACCAATCGCTGCAGAAGGATCTCATGTTTGGTAAGGTGGAGGGTCAGAGAAAAAGAGGAAGACCCCCAGTGAGATGGATTGGCCAAGTGACAGCATCGATGGATTCAAGTGTGGCAACAATTGTGAGGTTGGCCCAGGACCAGGCGGTGATTCGTTCTGTTGTGCATAGGGTCGCTATGTGTCGGTACTGACTCGATGCACCTAACAAAAACAATGGGTAATGGGGGGCAAAAATTGTTGCTCCTGCAAACCCAAGTGCCACGATCTTACCTGTCTCTCAAGGTCAGCAGTTCAAAACTACCAGCTGTAAGAACAAACAAGATGGCGGATCGGGTGGACGTATAGCAGAGAGCTCCACCAACAACCACACAGAATACCCGACCAAGCAGACTCAGGGGCTGGTCCCAGAACTCTGAACCACATATAAAGGAATGCTTAGAAGGTTGGAAGGCTCACAGCTGGGGGAATTTGTGGCAGAAGCAAGAAATCCATTGCTTTCTAGTCCGGGACGCTCAGCTGCTCCAGGAGCCGCCATCTTGGGTGAGACCACGTGGGGGAAAGATCGGAGCGGCCACAGACGCCTGGCAGAACCGCTGAGATAAAGGTGTGGTCATTCTTTTCTTTTGTTATCTGTTCATTGGTCCCTTGCTGTCTGCACACCTCCATTCTGGTGACTATAGGGGTGCCTGAGCTAGTGGGCACCCCAGCCCCACCCTCGGAGGGTTCTACTACACATGCGCACAGATCTCCTTGAAATTTAAAGAGACAGTTTCCAATTAAAACCAAATGGCCACAGCTGGCCCTGAACTGTTTCCAACTAGAGAAAATGCCTCAACGGGGATTGTGGAGCAGGACAAGCAGACAAAAGAGGAAATAGGCCGAAAATTAAATCCTAAATTACGTCAAAACGACCAACAGTGGTATATTGAAACTTCTCAGGAAGAAGAGTGAAAAGGGAAGCCCATTTCCTGATCACATCTACCTGGAGGCATTCAAAAAGCATAAAAAATACCAAAATACATACCCATGTAAGTATTAAGGTCACAGATAACTCCTGAATATGTCCAAAAAACAGAAGCAGATGACCATATCTGCACATGTCCAGAAACGAGATAAAGTGACTGAGGCAAATGAGCTGGAAGGAGACCTACACTCCATACTGGAAGATGGGCAGGCTTTGGAAATGCCTGAGAAGGAATTCCTAAAAATGATTATAAAAGGTATCAAAACATTATGCAATGCAGTTGAGAAAAATAAGGAAGAAGTCAGGAAAGTGCTACAGGAACAATCAAGTAAGATAGATAGAGCATTGGAAACAATTCAAAATCTACAGAAAGAGGTCCAAACGATTAATAATAGAATGTCAGAAATGGACAATACACTGAAAGGGCAAAGGAATAGAATTGAAGAGATAGAAGCTAGAACTAGTGAGCTAGAAGATAAATTTCTCAACACTACTAAGATAGAATAACAAATACAAAAAAAGATTAAAAAATCTGAAGAAAACCTAAGATTCATGTTGGATAACATGAAGAGGAATAACATAAGAATTATTGGCATTCCAGAACAGGAACAATCACACAAGCCCACAGAGGAAATAGTTAAAGAGCTTCTGGAAGAAATTTTTCCTAACATCATGAAAAGTAAAAAGATAAGCATTCAAGAAGCTCAACGAACCCCAAGATGGATAGACCCTAAAAGACAATCACCAAGACATATAATAATCAATGTAATGAAACAAGGTATATGAAGTGTTGAATGTGAAACTGATGATGTGCCCTGTAAACTTTCACTCAATCCACAATAAAAAACTTAAATTAAAAAATATATATGACTAGTCATTGGAAAGACCTTCTTTTCAACAGCATGAATGGTGATGATGCCCGAGGACCAGACGAAACACACAGGAATCAAATGAACTACATTTGTGGAAGGAGACAATGGAGAGGTTCAGTAACTTCAGTCAGAATAAGGCCAGGAGCCAACCAAGCGTGGAACAGATCATCAACTGCTCACGTGCAAGTTCAAGCTGAAGCTGAAGAATATTTAAAACAAGGTCATGAAAGCCAAAGTGTGTCCCACCTGAAATTAGAGCCCATCTGCCGAGTAGATTTGACAAACAGGACACTAACAACCGAAGACCAGAAGAGTTGTGGGATGGTGTCAAGAACATCATACATGAAGATAGCAAAGGGTCATTAAGAAGGCAGAAAAGAAAGAAAAGACCAAAGTGGATGTCAGAAGAGATTCTGAAAGTTGCTCTTCAATGTAAAGTGTCTAAAGCAAAGGGAAGAAATAATGAAGTAAAAGAACTGAACAGAAGATTTCAAAGGGCAGCTCGAGAAGACAAAATAAATTATTAAAATGAAATGTGTATAGACCTGGAGTTAGAAATCCCAAAGGAAAGAATGTGCTGTGCATAGCGTTTCTCAAGCTGAAAGAATGGAAGAAAAAAAATTCAAGTCTCAGCTTATAATATTGAATGACTCTATGAGTAAAATGGATAACATTGTGAAGAGTCAGGATTCTGGAACGAGTAACTACACTCACGTGTAACCTATACATAGACCAAGAGGTAGTTGTTCTGTCAGAACAAGGGGACTCTGTGTGGCTTCAAATGAGGCAAGGTGTATATTAGGGTGTACCCTCTCATCATCCTTCCTCAGTTTGTATGCTGAGCAAACAATCCATGATACTGACATAAATGACGAAAACAGCATCAGGATCCGAGGAAAACTCACTAACAACCTGCAATATGCAGATGACACAACCTTGCTGGCTGAAAGCGAAGAGGACTTAAAATATTTGCTGATGAAGACCAAAGATTCCTGCCTTCAGTATGGGTTACACTTCAAGTAAAGAAAAGGAAATTCCTCACAATCGGACCCATAAATAACATCAGGATAAACAGAAAAGATTGAAGTTGTCAAGGATTTCATTTTTCTTGAATCTGCATTCAATGTCATGGAAACAGCAGTGAAAAAAATCAAACAACATATTGCATTGGACAAACCTGCTGCACAAAACCTCTTTAAAGAACCCAAGTGTTTGAGGACTAAGTTAGTGTGCCTGACCCAAGCCATGCTATTTTCAATCACCTCATATGCATGTGAAACTTGGACAGTGAATAAGGAAGACCGTAGAAGGATAGATGCAGTTGAGTTATGATGTTGGAGAAGAATATTGAAAGTGCCATGGACTGTCAGAAGAACAAACAAATCTGTCTTGGAAGAAGTGCAATCATAAAGCTCCTTGGTGTTGTTTTAAATGCTGTCGAGTGGGTTCTGACCCATAGCGACCCTGAGGAGTGGCTGATGAGCTTGAACTGCCGACCTTGTGGTTTTGCAGGCTGATGAGCTTGAACTGCCGACCTTGTGGTTCAAACCGGCTTTGCAGTCCGGCACATTGACCCACAGCGCCACACCAAGGCTCGGGATAATGAGACTTCATCTTTCGTACTTTGGACATGTTATCAGGGAAGCCAGTCCCTGGAAAAGGACAGCATGTTAGGTAATTTGGAAGGTCAGCAAAATAGAGGAAGACCTTCTTAGAGGTGGCTTGGCACAGTGGCAGCCACAATTGTGGGGATGGCACAGGGTCACTATGAGTCAGAACCAACTCGATGGCACCTAACAACACCTACTGTCGATTCTCTTTTCTGAAAAACCTTGGCTGCCAAAACAAAACAAAATAAAGAAAACTACAACCACTGTCGGAGGCCTGGGGTGGCCTGTGGGTTAATATTAACGCCAGACTGCAAAGCCGTTTGAACTGCAAGGTCGGTGGTTCAAGCTCACCAGCTGCTCCTTGGAAACTCTATACAGGGTCGCTATGGGTCGGAACGGACTCAACGGCACTTCACAACAACAACAACTACTGTCACGGAGTCGGTTCCAACTCATTTGTTGTTGAGTGGGTTCCAACTCACAGCGACCTTATGCACGACACTGCCTTACTTACAGGAATCCTGGTGGAGACAGAGCAGAACTTCCCCATGGGGTTTCCAAGGTTGTAATTCTTTTTGGAGGGAAGCAGACGACCATGGATCCGTTTGATGGGTTCAAACCGCTAACCTTTCAGTTAGCAGCTCAGCGCTTAAACACTGTGCCACCAGGGCTACATCCTTGATTGTTGTAGTTAGGTGCTATCGAGCCGGTGCTGACTCAAAACGATGGTAAGCACAACAGAATGAAACACTGCCTGATCCTATGCCAACCTCACACTCATTGCTATGTTTGAGTCCATTGATGCTGCCACTGAGCCAATTCATCGTGTTGGAAGTCTCCCTCTTTTTTGCTGACCCTCCACTTTACCAAGCATGATGTCCTTCTCCAGGGACTGGTCTCTCCTGATGTCCAGAGTATGAGAGATGAAGGTTAGGCATTCCCAGGCTGATACAAGGTCATGAATGCAACTCTGCCCACCAACGCAGACACACGACGCCTCCTCTCCCCCCCCAGACACACAAACTGGGTCCTCCACTCCCATACACATAATTTACTTTCCTTGAGAATCTAAGCTGCCCTGTACAGCAAGCCAGTGTAGCTATTTGCATTCATATTTAAATTCATTAAAATGAAAGGGAATTAAACATTCAATTGCGCAGGGGCACAGGTCTTATTTCCAGGACTCCTCCCTGGGACTGCTGGAGACATGTTGTTAGGTGCCGTGGCTCCATCCTGTGTCCTTTTCACAATCATTGTCATATTTTAGCCCATTGTTGGGCCCACTGTGTTAATTCATCTCGCCGAGGAGCTTCCTCTTTTTACAACGACCCTCCACATTTCCAAGCATGTCTTTCTCCAGGGACTGGTCCCTCCTGATAACGTGTCCGAAGTATGAGAGACGAAGTCTGCCCATCTTGGCTTCTAAGGAGTAGTCTGGCTGTACTTCTAAGTTAGATTTGTTCATTCTTTCAGCAATCCATGACCCTTTCAACCAACACCACCCTTCAAAAGCACCAGTTCTTCTCTGGTCTTCTTTATTCATGGTCCAATTTTCACATACATATGAGATGATTGAAAATAAGATGAACTTAAGTCTGCAAAGTAACATCTTGGTATAGATCATCATTTAAAAAAAAAGTCATAGGTGGTTCTATTGGGGCATGCTGGCCTTGAACATTCTAGAACTCACTGGAATAATCTCCTGCTGGGTCAGATGGTGCCAACCAGGTGGACCCTTTGGAACTTGTGATCTCTCTCCTTGCTCCTCCCTGCTCAGTGTGGGAATTTCAGTGTGGGCAGTGACCCAGGACATGAGGGGACGCAGAGTCTCTTGGGGGGTCAGTGGACTCCCCTAACCCAGCGATCCTCACCGGGGATGCTCCTGCTCTTAGGGGACACTGAGCAATGTCTGGGGACATTTGTGGCTGTCACAACTGGGGGGAGGGGAACTACTGGCATTGAGTGGGTGGAGACCAGGGATGCTGTTCAACATCCTACAGTGCACCGGACACCCCACCCTAGAGAAGGCTATGGTTCCAAATACTCATAGTGCTAAGGCTGACAAGCTCTGTTTAGGGTTGCAACAGCCACTAGCTGTCGATGATTATTTACATTTAACTTAGTTAAAATAAAATGCAATAAAAAATGTTCCTCGGTTGCACGGGCCACAATTCAAATGCCCAAGACTGTAATACTGGACAGCCTCGGTCTAGTATATTGCCGTTACAGCAGGAAGTACTATTGGACCGGAACCCTCCACTTCCCGCCCCATAGAACAGGCCTTGGAAGATGGCGCTGGTCTCCCTGCCTCCCACCCACCCGGGTCCAGATGCCACCAGATGCAGTTCCATATGAGTCCACACGGTGGCAGCATCTCTCCAGGAACCAGCACATCTCGGCAAGGTTGAGCGCAGCAATGGGGGCAAGTCTGGGGGTGGCCAGAGACTTGCAGACTTAGTCTTTTCCTGTTACAAATACCCTTGCCAGGCTCTGTTCTAGAGACAGGTTAGCAAACCAGACAGACAACCTAGTCCAGGGCCTGTCCTCCTTGGCACTGCTGACATGGGGGCCGGAGATTTTTCGGGGTGCTGTAGGATGTTGAGTAGCATCACTGGGCTCCACCCACTCGATGCCGGGAGGCTGGGATGCTGGAATCCACACACTGAGTAGGGAGGGAGAAAGAAGGGAAATCCCAGGGATGGGACGAGAGAGACCCGCTGGATCACACAGTCTGACCCATTGGGAACTTATTCTGGGGGTATGTTCTTCTTGTTAAGTGCCATGGAGTCAGCTCCCACCCATATGCGACCCTGTATAGGGTTTCCGAGGTTCAAACGGCTTTGCAGTCTGGTGCATTAACCCACTGTTCCACGCCATATGAGGTATCTAAGACTGTAAATCTCTACGGGAGCAGAGAGTCTCCGTTTTTGTTCTGGTGAGTGACTAGTGGATTTGAACTATTGTCCTTGAGGTTACCAGCCCAACTCCTGACCCATCTGGGTGTACAGGATGAAATTCCATTTTGTTCAAATAATGAAGCTGTGTCCCTTACCAGCAATGCTGACGGGGGCCTCATGGCATCCTTGTTCAGTCTTGGCTTCTACCCATTCAATCAATACCAGTAGCATCTCCACTTCTTAGTCATGACACCTACAAATGTCCCAGACACCTCCAGTGTCCTCTCATGGTGGTGGTTATGTGGAGTCAGTTCCAACTTGTAACGACCCTGTATAGGGTTTCCGAGGTTGTAAATCTTTACGGGAGCAGAAAGCCTCATCTTTCTCCCACAGAACTGCTGGTAGTTTCGAACTACTGACCTCAAGGTTAGCAGCACGATTCGTAACAGGTATGCTACCAGAGCTCCTAAGTGTTCTCACTGTGGCTGGCTCTCAGCTGAACCTGACCACCTTGTCCATCTTTTTTAATATCTTCAACCAGAGATTCATAGAGCTGTTCAAGGTCAGCTCGTCTATGACCTACCAGGACCTTGCTAGAGTCGTTGACTTGGTACAAAGTACTGAGCCCCTTCCAGGACCTCCTGCAGGTTCTGGTTCAAGGCTTCCAAGAAGACTTACTCTGGAGAGACTTACTTGTCTCTGTTGGGGATCTGGTGTTCCCCACCCCTGGCCCAGCCCCCTCCTCCATCCTACAGACCCTGGTTAGTGGTCATCCAGTCCCGATGATCATTTGACTGGCTCTCCTTTCCAAGTGAACCCTATCTACTTACATATTGCAAAAGTACAGATGACCCTGCCACCAGCCATAGGCCACTCCTACCCAGTGGTCCTCCCGTCCACCCTCTTTGGCATCTTGGTGCTGACCAGCATCTTTGGTGTGGTCATGATTTCAAAGACCATCTGCCACTGCCAAATCTCCCAGGAGATGCTGGAGTTCAGGGTCAAGGGCATGGCCTGCCCTGGAATCCTCCGAAGGGTCCCTTTCTTTTACTGGACGATGAAGGACAGCTAGCTGTGGTCAGCCTCAGTCGTAAACCTCCCCTCAGCCAGAGCAAGCAGGCCCCAGAGGCTGGTTTGCCCCAGCAGTCCCATACTTCATGCCTTCCCTGGTAGATGCCATATCTCCAGGCCTTCTGGGTCCAGTAGCAGCCAGGTCTGGCCTAGTCACCCACAAGACACCTAACACACTGGGCAGGGACTGACCTGGCTTGAGGCTAGACTGGGGTTGAGTCTTGCCTCCAGCTGTCCCCATCCCCTCCCCGGATGCCTGAACTGCCTCTGACCCCAATCCCTCCTCCCGTAGGCTTTACTCTGGGTTTCTATCCCAATGTGGATTAATATGCTGGACTGCAAAGTCTGTTTGAACCACCAGGTTGGCTGGTTCAAGCTCACCAGCTGCTCCTCGGAAACCAATACAGGGTTACAATGGGTCAGAACCGACTCGAGAGCACTTACCATCAACAACTCAGAATTACTTTCTGAAAATAAAAGCATTTTTATACACACACACAAAAAAATGGTGCTGTCTCTGAGGACACTACTATACTTGTGTGGGAACTTCTGGGTTAGGGGGTTCTACTGAGCCCCAAGATGCTCTGTATTCTATAATCATCTTGATTGCTGAGTATTTGGGGACCCAAGGCAGAGCCTCACTCTTCTCTCCTTTATCCCCACCTAAGTGGAAGATTCAGGTGCAAACCCGGGTCAGTGGGAGGGTTCCGGGACTCTGGGGCCCCTTGGGGAGGGGCGTTGGCAGGGACCAAAGAGTCATTCTCTCTACTACACAATGGATTCTCTGTGCTTGTGAGTGTGTGCCAGGCAGCCCCTGGGGCAGCGAACCTGATGCCAACACTGCCTGGCTATATAAGGGCAGTCCCGGGTCGGCTAGGGCAGGAGCAAAGGGAGACAGGCGGAGGGCCAGGGAGGCCTGGGATCTGTCTGGGGCAGCCCAGCGTCCTGGAGGCAGAGCCAAGTCTGAATTCCACGTCCCAGTTGTCTTTAGGAATAAATGCCCGCTCCTGGCCAAGTCCCTCCTGCCCACACAGCTCTCCTCTCTCCAGCTGACCCTCAGCACTGGGGTTTCCTGTTTCAGGACTTTTGAACTTCCTCCCCTCTCTCCCTGGCCCATCTTTGTGGAGTTCCTTTCTGGGGAGAGAAAGTAGATACTACTGCCTCCCTGTAGGCAGGGCTGAATCACAAGGTGGGAGCTGGGGCTGTCTGGAGAAGAGAGAGCCAGACAAAATGCAGGGCGCACGGCATATGGGTCAGGGGAAGACTGCATGCACATGGACTTTGGACTTCATATGTTCTTGTTGCTGTCGTTAGGTGCCGTAGAGTGTGTTCTGACTCAGAGTGACCCCATGCACAACAGAATGAAACACTGCCCGGTCCTGGGCCAACCTCACAATCACTGCTACTCTTTGAGCCCATTGATGCTGCCACTGGGCCAATCCGTCTCGTTGGTGGTCTTCCTCTTTTTCACTGACCCTCCACTTTACCAAGCATGATGTCCTTCTCCAGAGACTGGTCCCTCCTGATAACTTGAATATTCTCGCTGGACTGCCAACACAGATTTATTGCTTCTTCTGGAAGTCCATGGTGCTAAAGTTTTTGGAAAAATGGTATTGAAAGAAAATGGAATGTTTCCATGAACCTCTGAAGCCCTCTTTTATTTACTATGTCATCCTGGTGTGACACCGTAGGATAAGCACTGGACTGCTAACCACAGGTCAGGGGTTAACCCACCAGCTGCTCCTTGGAGACCCTCTACCGGGTTGCTATGAATCAGAACTGACTCCACGACACTGAAAAACAACAATTTACTAAATAAAGGAACCCTGGTGGTGTTGTGGGTTAAGGTGTTGGACTACTAACTGCAAGGTCTGTGGTTCAAATCCACCGGCTGCTCCCTGGGAGAGAGAGGAGGCTGTTTGCTCCTGTAAAGATTTAGTTTCTAAAACCCTTTATAGGGTTACTATGAGTCCAAATCCACTTGACGGCAGGGTTGTTTTTTTTTTAAAGTGGTTATTTGTGAAATTCGAAACCCTGGTGGCACAATGATTAAGTGCTTGGCTGAGAAATAAAAGGTTGGCGTTTGGACTCATCCAGCTGTTCAGCCTAAGAAAGACCTGGTGATCTGCTCCCATAAAGAACCCCATAGGGCGGTTCTAGTCTGTCACATGGGGTCGATGTCAGTAAGAACTAAGTGGAGACACCCAACAAGAACACTGACTAAATTTGGTTAGTGTATTTATATTGTTGTTGTTGTTAGGTGCCATCGAGTCGGTGCTGGCTCATAGGGACCCTATGCACAACAGAGCAAAAACACTATATTGAGTTTATTTAATATATAGGAGCTCTGGTAGCGTACTGTGTTATGCATTGGGCTGCTAACCACAAGGTCAACAGTTTAAAAGAAAGCTCTGTAGGATTAGCACTGGACTGCAAACCACAAGGTTGGCAGTTCAAGCCCACATGCCATTCTGCGGGAGGAAGATGAGGCTTTAAAGTCTCAGAAACCCTAACTCAACAGCACTTAATGACAACCTATTTAAATATAAGGAGTCCTCCTCGTGGCTCTGTAGGATAAGCACGGGACTGCAAGATCGGCAGTTCAAACCTACCAGCTGTTCTGTGGGAGAAAGATGAGGCTTTCTGCTCCTGAAAAGGAGTTTTGGTGTGGGATAAGCACTAGACTGCTAGCTACAAGGTCAGCTGTTCAAATCCACCAGCTGCTCCTCAAAAACCCTGTACAGGGTCACTATGAGTTGGAACTAACTTAAAGGCATTTAACAATATCAACAACAAAGATTTACAGATTTGGAAACCCCACGTCGGGTCGTTAGGAGTTGGAATCAACTTGATGGTACCAGATTTGGTTTGGTTTGGTTATACTTAATACAAAGCGCCCTGGTGGCACAGTGGGTGAACCAATGGGCTGCTTAATGAAAGATCAGTGGTTCAAACCCACCAGAAGCTCCACGGATGAAAGATGTAGCAGTTTTGTTACCGTAACTTACGAGGTAGTTCTACTGTGGCCAATAGGATTGCTACGAGTCAGAAATGACTTGAGAGCCTGGGTTTGGTTTTCATATTTAATATACGGAAAGGTCCCTGGTGGTACAAGCAGCTTGCATTTGAATACTAATCTAAAAGTTGGGGGTTCAAACCCACCAGTCTCGGGAAGAAATTGTTGATCTGCTTCTGAAAGACGACATCCAAGAATAGCCCATGTAGCAGTCCTAATCTGTAGTGTATGAGGGTGCCGCCATTCCGAAAGGCCTCTACAACAATGGGTTTTTAACAAATATACTCATATACCTCGCATGTTGTTATTAGGCACCACTGAGTTTGTTCCAACTCATAACAACCATTGTGCACAACAGAACGAAACACTACCCAGTCCTGTACCATCCTCACAATTATTGTCGTGTTTGAGCCCATGGTTGAAGCCACTGTGTTAGTCTACTTCACTGAAGGGCTTCCTCTTTTTGACTGATCCTTTACCAAGCATGATATCCTTTTCCCGGATTGGTCCCCTTTTGATAATATGTCCAAAGTACAAGAGACAAAGTCTCAGCACTCTAAGCATACGTACATATTAACATTAATATGGAGTCCTGTTGTGGTGCTGTAGGATAAGCACTTGACTGCTAACCATGAAGCTTGTGCTTCAAACCCACCAGCTGCTCCTTGGAAATCCTATACAGAGTTGCTACAAGTTGGAACTGACTCGACAACACTTAACAATAACAACAGCGTATTAATATTCTTGGAATTTCCAGAAGGGGCAAACAGTTGATATGCTTCTTGGATAGCTGAAATGTGGGAGGTTTGAGCTCACCCAGAGGGCTTTCAGAAGGCCTAGAGATCTACCTCCCCCGTTTAAAACCCCATGGAACACAGGTTCACTTTGATACATAAGGATTCCACTTGAAAGCTTTTTTTTTTGGTCGAGTCGGTTCCACCTCACAGTGACATTGTATAGGGTTTCCAAGCAGTGGCTGGCAGGTTTGATCTGCCAAGCTTTCAATGAGCAGTCCAGTGTTTACCCTACAGCACCACACCAGGATTCCACTCAACTCTATTCAGGCATATGTTGTTTAATTCCATCAGAGTAGAACGTGACCCACAGGGTTTTCAATGGATGATTTTTTTCTGAAATTGGATTACCAGACCTTTTCTCTAGGGCACCTCTGGATGGATACTTTCAACCTTCCTGTTAGCTGTCAAACATGTTAATGTTTCCAAGTATATTAGTATGTTAATAAACATCAGCACCAATATGCTATTATGCTAATATACATCATAAACATGCTATCAGCACATTAAAAATGCATATTAGCATGGTAGTGGTGGCTGTGTGCTGTGGAGTCGGTTCTGACTCATAGCGACCCTACATAGGGTTTCCAACACTGTAAATCTTTATGGGAGCAAAAAGCCTCATCTTTCTCCCGTGGAACAGCTGGTAGTTTCCAACTGCTGACATTGGGGTTAGCAGCTCAGCTCGTAACCACTACGTTACCAGAGCTCCTTGGATATTAGCATACTAGTATACTAATCTACATTTGCTGTTGTTTTTAAGTACCTTCAAGTTGGTTCCAGTAGTGACCCTGTACAGGGGTTCCGAGGAGCGGCTGGTGAGCTTGAGCTGCCGAACTTGCAGTCCAATGCATTAACCCACGGTACCACACCAGGTGCACTGAAGGAATTGGCAAAGAACAAGGCACCAAGAATTGATGGAATAAAAATTGAAATCTTTCAAGAAAGTGAGGCGGCACAGGAGGCACTCACCCATCTCTGCCAAGAAATTTGGAAGACAACTATCTGGCCGAGTGATTGGAAGAGATCCATATTTGTGCCCATTCCAAAGAGAGGTGACCCAACAGAATGCGGAAATCATCGGACAATCTCTTTGATATCTCAAGCGAGTACAGTTTTGCTCAAGGTAATACAGAAATGGCTAAAATCATACATTGACAAAGAACTTCCAGAGGTTCAGGTCGGATACAGAAGAGGCTGTGGAATGAGGGATATCATTGCTGATATTCCATGGATCTTGGCTGAAAGCAGAGAATATCAGAAAAATGTTTACCTGTGCTTTATCGACTATACAAAGGCTTTCGATTGGGTGGATCATGACAAGCTATGAACAACATTGTGAAGTATGAGTATTCCAGAACACTTAATTCTGCTTGTGAGGAATCTGTACCTGGACACCAAGAGGCAGTTATTCAAAAAGAACATGGAAACACTGAATGTTTTAAAATTAAGAAAGATGTACAACAAGGTTGTATTCTTTTACCATACTTATTTAACCTGTGTGCTAAACAAATAATCCGAGAAGCTGGGTTCTATGAAGAAAAATGTGGCATCAGGATTGGAGGAAGACTCATTAACAACCTGCGATATGCAGATGATACAACCTTGCTTGCTGAAAGTGAAGAGGACTTAAAACATTTACTGATGAAGATCAAAGAGCACAGCCTTAGGTATGGATTACATCTCAATGTCAAGAAAACAAAAATCCTCACCACTGGACCAATAAACAACATTCTTATCAATGGAGAAAAGATTGAAGTTGTCAAGGACTTCATTCTTTTTGGATCAACTATCAACACTCGTGGAAACAGCAGTCAAGAGATCAGACGATGTATTGCATTAGGCAAATTGCTGCACAGGAACTTTTTAAAGTGTTGAAGAGCAGAGATGTCAGCTTGAGGACTAAGGTGTGCTTGACCCAAGCCATGGTATTTTCAGTAACCTCATGCATGCAAAAGCTGGACAGTGAATAAGGAAGACTATAGAAGAATTGATGCCTTTGAGTTATGGTGTTGGAGGAGAATACTGAAAGTGCCATGGGCTGCCAAAAGAACCAACAGATCTGTGTTGGAAGAAGTGCAGCCTAAATGCTCCTTGGAGGCTAGGATGGCCAAATTTTGTCTCTCATACTTTGGACATATTGTCGGGAGGGACCAGTCGCTGGAGAAGGATATCATGTTTGGTAAGGTGGAGGGTCAGAGAAAAAGAGGAAGACCCCCAACGAGTTGGATTGGCCAAGTGGCAGCATCAATGAACTCAAGCGTGGCAACAATAGTGAGGTTGTCCCAGGATCGGGCAGTGTTTCGTTCTGCTGTGCATAAGGTTGTTATGGGTTGGTATCAACTCGATGGCACCTGACAACAACGACACTACAGCAGGACTCCAGTATATGATAAGCATATTATTAATATGCTATTTATGGCCTAGGGTAGCTATGAGTTGGAACTGATTCGACAACACTTAACAACATTAATGGCATATTAATATTAATGTATATTAACACACAAACATACTATTAGCGTGCTATTGATATGGAGTTCTGGTGTGGTGCTGTGGGCCAATGCGTCAGACTGCAAAGTCATTTGGACTGCAATGTCAGCGGTTCAAACTCACCAGGAAACAAGTCTTGGCAATTTGATTAAAAAAAAACCCATCCATCTATATCAGAGTAGAAGCACAGGTCTACTCTGATATAACTAAACAACATGTGCCTGTACAGAGTCCTGGTCTGGCACTATAGGATAAGCATTGGACCACAAGGTCGCTTTGAACCCCAAGGCTGGCGGTTCAAACCCACCAGCCACTCCTTGGATACCCTATACCAGGGCTGCTGTGAGTCAGAACCGACTCGACAGCACTTCCCGACAGCAGCAACATGTGTGTATGCACTTTGGTGGTTGTTGGGTGTCACCCAGTCACTTCAGACTCCTGCTGACCTCACATGACAGAATGGAACTGCCCCAAAGGGCTTTTAGGGTGGTATCTTTACATGACCATCTTTACATGATCTTTACATGATCTTATTTACATGATCATCTTTACATGACCATCTCTGCACGACCATTTCTACATGACCATCTTTACATGATCATTTTTACATGACCATCTTTACATGATCTTTACATGACCATCTCTACATGACCATCTTTACATGATCTTATTTACATGATCATCTTTACATGACCATCTCTGCATGACCATCTCTACATGACCATCTCTACATGACCATTTTTACATGACCTTCTCTACATGACCATCTCTACATGACCATCTTTACATGATCTTATTTACAGAATCATCTTTACATGACCATCTCTGCAAGACCATTTCTACATGACCATCTCTACATGACCATCTCTACATGACCATCTCTACATGACCATCTCTACATGATCAACTTTACACGACCATCTTTACACGATCATCTCTACACGACCATCTCTACACGACCATCTCTACATGAACATCTCTACACGACCGCCTTTACATGAACGCCTTTACATGAACACATGAACATCTTTACATGAACACCTCTACATGAACACGTTTACATGAACATGTTTACATGAACACCTTTACATGCTAACTCTTTCTCTCTCAGAACTTCTGCATGGGTTCAAACTGCCAAGTTTTTGGTTAGCAGCCGAGTGCTTAACCATGGAGCCACGAGGGCTCCTTGTTCAGCAGATTCCTTCATGAGGACCCCACGTGTGTTAGAGTAGAATTGCACCATAGGGTTTTAAGGTCCGGACCTTCAGAAGCACATCACCAGGGCCATCTTCTGAGACACCTCTTACTCTGTGCTTTAATGGTTTCTTGCAGTAACACACACAACATGAAATCTGTCATTTGGACTGTTTTAAGTGTACTCGTCAGTGACATTCATTACAGTCACCATGTTGTGCAACCATCACCTGTATTTCTCTTCAAATCTTTGTCAGCATTCCAAACATGAACTCTGTACCCGTCCAACAAGATTGCCCCACTTCCCTCCCCCCAGTCCTCGGTACCTCAAATCAACTTCCTGTCCTTATGAATCTTCCAATTCTAGACATTTTGTGTAAGTGAGACCAGCTCATACCTGACCTTTTATGTCTGGCTTCTCTCACGTTCTAACATCAAGACTTCAGTTCTCTTTCTGGCTGAGCCATCCACCACTCTGTGAGGGGCCACATAGTGTTTGTCCATCCTCGTGGGTGGACAGCTGGGTTGTGGCCACCTTTTGGCTGCTGTGAACAGTGCTGTCGTGAACACGGGGTTTCAGGGTTCTGTTTGGGCTCCCTGTCCTTTAGTTTTTATGCATTTAATAACCACATGTTGTTGTTGTTAGGGGCCATCCAGTTGGTACTGACTCATAGTGACCCCATGCACAACAGAATGAAACACTGCCCGGTCTTGGGCCAACCTCACAATCATTGCTACATTTGAGCCCATTGATGCTGCCAATTTGCCAATCCATCTCTCTGGGGGCTTTCCTTTTTTCTCCGACCCTCCATCTTCTTGTTATGCGCTGTGGAGTCAGTTCCTACTCATAGCGACCCTACACTGGGTTTCTGAGGCTGTAAATCTTTACGGGAGCAGATCGCCTCATCTTTCTCCCACGGAAACTCTGGTAGTTTTGAACTGCCGACGTTGCAGCTTGCAGCCCGATTCATAACCACTACGCAATCATAATATCCTTCTCACGTGACTGGTTCCTCCTGATAATCTGTCCAAAGTATGGGAGACCAAGTCTGGCCATTCTGGCTTCCAAGGAGCACTTGGGCTGTATTTCTTCCAACACAGATCTATTTGTTCTTTTGGCAGCCCATGGGACATTCAATATTCAATATTCAATAACCACATACTATGCACTTTTGCTAAGGAGCTCTGGTAGCACAGTGGTTACGAATCGGGCTGCTAACCTCAAGGTCAGCAGTTCAAAACTACCAGCCGTTCCACAGGAAAAAGATGAGACTTTCTGCTCCCATAAAGATTTACAGCCTTGGAAACCCTGTATAGGGTCACTATGAGTTGGAACCGACTCCAGGTACTTAACAACAACAACATGCACTTTTGCTGGTAATGCTGTATGTTAAGCACCAGACTGCTAACCTCAAGGTCAGCAGTTCAAACCCACCATCTGCTCTTTGGAACCCCGATAGAGGGTTGACACCAGCCGGGACTAACTCAATGGCACTTAATAAAAATAACAACATGTATTTTACAGGGAGCCCTGGTGGTACTGTGGAGTAAGCACTGGACTGCTAACTGAAAGGTCAGCAGTTCAAACCCACCAGTTGCCCAATGGTGAAAAGTTGAGGCTTCCTGCTCCTGTAAAGATTTACAGACTCAGAAACTCTATGCAGGGTCGCTATGAACGGGGATCCACTTGATAACAGTGAGTTTTGAATTTTTTTGTACCTCATACTTTTCTCCCCTGTGGATTTATCAGTGTACAATTGTCATACTATGAAATTCACACATCAACACTGCCATTGATGGGTTTTGACTTACCTTGTATGTGATTGTTATGTGCCGTGGCGTGGCATCGGTTCCGACTCATAGCGACCCTATACAGGGTTTCCGAGGCTATAAATCTTTACGGAAGCAGAAAGCCTCATCTTTCTCCTATGGAACAGCTTGTAGTTTTGAACTGCTAACCATGAGATTAGCAGCCTGATTCGTAACCACTATGCTATCAGAGCTCCTTATCTCTGCCAATAGCAGCACCACCAAATGTGGTCCATCCACGCAGTGAAATATTATTCAGCTATAAAGAGAAATCAAGTCTTGATGCATGCTACAAGGTGCAGATGTGCACAGTGAAAGAAACCAGACAGGAAAAGACAAGTATTGGGAAAATCTCCTTAAAGTGTTACAAAGCAAAAGACGTACTCTGACCCAAGTCATGATATTTTCAATCACCTCACAAGCTCGGGTAGCGTTGTTGTTGTTGTTGTTAGGTGTCATCAAGCCGGAACTGACTCATGGACAACAGAACGAAACACTGCCAATCCTGGGCCAACCTCACTACTGTTGCCACACTTGAGTCCATCAAAGCTGCCACTTGGCCAATCCATCTCGTTGGGGGGGGGGGTCTTCTCTTTTTCTCTGACCCTTCATCTTACCAAGAATGATATATTTCTCTAGCAACTGTTCCCTCCTGACAATATGTCCAAAGTATGAGAGACAAAGTTTGGCCATCTTGGCCTCTAAGGAGCGCTCTGGCTGCATCTGGTAGCATAGTGGTTATGAATCAGGCTGCTAACCTCAAGGTCATCAGTTCAAAACCACCAGCTGTTCCATGGGAGAAAGATGAGGCTTTCTGCTCCCGTAAAGATTTGCAGCCTCAGAAACCCAGTGCAGGGTCACTATGAGTTGGAACCAACTCCAAGATACTTAACAACAACAACGTGTGCATTCCAAAGGTGGGCAATGAATAAGGAAGACTGAAGAGGAGTTGATGCTTTTGAATAATGATGTTGGTGGGGAAGATTAAATATATGGTGGAAGATTAAATATACGATACACCAAACACATCTATCTTGGATGAAGTATAACCAGAATGGTGCTTAGAAGTCAGGATGCTTCATGTTTTCACAAGGGACCAATCTCTGGAGAAGGATATTGTGCGTGGTAAAGTGGAAGGCCAGCGAAAAACAGAGGAAGACCCTGGAGATGAATTGGCTACAGCAATAGACTCAAACATAGTAACAATTGTGAGGATGGCACAGGACGCAGAACCAACTCAATGCCTCCTGACAACAATAACATATGAAATATCAAGACCAAGCAAATGCACAGAGAACAGATTTGATTAGTGGTGGCCAGAGGTGGAAGGGAAGGGAAGAAAGGAAGTGGAGTCATTACTTGGGAGGTAATGAGTTTCTGTTGATGGAGTTGTCAGAATTTGGAAACCAAGAGAGATGATGATCTAATGTCTCTGGACTGTGCAGGTAAAAATGGTTGAATCGGCACATCTTTTTTTTTATTATTATTATTTATTAAATGTTTTTATTGTGGATTGAGTGAAAGTTTACAGGGCACATCATCAGCTTCACATTCAACCATTCATATAGCTTGTTTCATTACATTGATTATTATCCCCTCCATATATCATCAGTTAACAGTGTTTCTCTCTATCCTCTTTAGCTTTTTTTTGGGGGGTGGGGGAGGAACTTGCCTTTTTGGAATTTACAGTCTTGGCTTTTAGGGAAGGTTTTTACATTTGTCTGTGGATATCCAGGGCTCATGTATGAGATTACTAACAAGCATTACTGAATAATCAGATGAGGGACAGTTCGCTATGTCTACTAGGTAGCTAGAGTCTGATCCTCAGAGCCTATGGTTTGGACGGTCAACAACGCTTGGACCCACAGGGGCTTGACCTCCTGACCGGGTCTGCACGGTCTGCATCAGATTCCCCCTTATTTATTATTTGTTTAAGGGACGCTGCCTGTCTTAGGCGGTCAGTGCGAATTCCTCAGTCTTACCCGTCATCGAAACTCATTGCAGCATGGCAATGGCTCTGTCTTAGGTTGTGAATCGGCACATCTTTTGAGACTTGCATTTTTATCTGCAATGAAACAATTAAAAACAAACCAAGACTGAAAGTCACAGGGACAGGTGCAGATAGGACTGAGGATGTGTAGGTGTAGGGGAAGGTCATCCATTCATCCCACCAGTGTATTCCCCACGCCCCCTCCTCACTGCAGCTCGCTCTGAGCACTGGGGGGTCCAGTGTGGGACAGAAACAGCAGGGATTGTTTTGCAGTGTTCATGACTTCCTTGTTGTTAATTGGCGTTGTTGTTAATTGCCATTGTGTTGGATTTGGACCCATAGTGACTCTGTATAGGGTTTCCAAGGAGCAGCTGGTGAGCTTATATCGCTGACCTTGCAGTTCAAACCGTTTCGCAGTCTGGCACATTAACTCAGCACCATACCAAGCATTCTTTAAGTGCCTATAATGTACAGGACAGGCAGCTAAACCCAGAATTGCCAAGAAATTGCCAGTTTCCAAATGGGGATATGGAGTCCCCACCCCCATCCCATGAAGAGATGCGGACTAACCTCAGGGCCCAGCCAAGAGCTAAACCCTAATTCTGACTCCCCCACCTAGAGGCCCAGGGACAAAGTCTACCTTGCCACAGTCTTCAGCCAAGGGGAGGCCACTCCCCCATCTGCTCCCGGCTGGCTCCTCCCTTCTCATAACCTTGGAAGTGTGCCTTGTGTATCTTATGGAGCTCGGTTTTATGAGGGGGCGTCTATAGACCTGAGAAGGGGTCAGGGCCGTTGGCTGGCAAGAGCTAAGAGCTAGAGTGAAGGTAAGTCCAGTTTAGCCTCAAGGGTACCAGAGGGCAAGCACCAGGTCCGGCTCTGTTCCCTCCCCCAGGGCTCAGTGTTACCACCCGGAAAAAGGGAGTTCATAGCCTGCCCCTTCATGGGCTAAGACAGGAGTTGTCGTTGTCGTTAAGTGCAATTGAGTTGGTTACTACCCATAGCAACCCTGTAGGATTTCCAAGGAGCAGCTGGTGAGCTTGAACTACCGATCTTGCAGGTCACATTGACTTTGCAGTCTAACGCATTAACCCATAGCCCCACACCAGGACCCAGGGAACGTTTTTTTCTGCCAAAAAAATTATAGCATCATTCACGGGCCATACAAAATTACCAACTTAAAAATTAGCCTGCTATATTTGGTCAAACATTTAAATTAACTCACCCCTAATGTGTGACGCTGTAAGGAGCTCTGGTAGTGTAATGGTTACGAATCGGGCTGCGAACCTCATGATCAGTAGTTCGAAACTACCAGCTGTTCCGTGGGAGAAAAATGAGGCTTTCTGCCCCCATCAAGATTTACAGCCTCGGAAACCCTGTACAGGGTCGCTATGAGTCGGAACCGACTCCCTGGCACAAAACCACTACCACCATTCAGCCCGCAGGCCAGATATTCCCAGCCCTGGTTTGAAAGGAAAGCCACCTATATCATTAACAACATGTGACATTTACAGAGGAGGAACCAGAGAAAGGGGTTCCCATTCTTATGCTGATGCCCACAGGGATCTCACTGATGTATTTTCAGAAGCTGGTTGCCAGACCTTTTTCCCTAGTCTTAGCTTGGAAGTTCCACTGAAATCTGTCCACTATGAATGACTGCTGGTATATGAATTCCCAGAGGTGTATGGTGTATGTACCTTCCAGCTTTACAGCAACGCACGAGTGACCACAGGCAAAACTAGGAACTGTATCAATGTTTCTATACACATCTCTTCTCACTTCATATCAGTACCTAAGACAGTCATTGGGTATGTCTCCAACACAATGCACTTTAAAATAAATACCGAGCTTTTGGGAGTACATACAGTTCCTCAAGGAACAAGCTTTTAGGAAAAGCTTGCATGCTTTTAGGAAATTCTCATTTGTCCCAGGAGGGCAGTGGTTGTTTAAGGGTAGAATTCTAGTCTCCCATGGTGTTGGAGAAAAAGTACCATGGACTGCCAGAAGAACAAACCAATCTGTGTCCGAAGTACAGCCAGAATGCTCCTTAGAAGCCAGGATGGCTAGACTTTGTCTCTCATACTTCGGACACATTATCAGGAGGGACCAGTCCCTAGAGAAGGACATCATGTTTAGTAAGTGGAGGGTCAAAGAGAAACACAAAGACCCCCAACGAGATGGAGTGCCAGAGAGGCATCAACAATGGGTTCAAGCTTAACAACAATTGTGAGGTTGGCTCAGGACCGGCCAGTGTTTTGTTCTGCTGGGCATAAGGTCACTGTGAGTAGGAACTGACAACAACAACAATGAGAGAGACCAGGTTTGATTCCTGGTCAATACAACTCATGTATAGCCGCCAGCCACCTGTCTGGGAAACCCTGCGTGTTGCTAGCATCTGAACAGGTTTCAGCAGAACTTCATGGT
Source organism: Chrysochloris asiatica (assembly GCF_000296735.1). Lineage (NCBI taxonomy): Eukaryota > Metazoa > Chordata > Mammalia > Afrosoricida > Chrysochloridae > Chrysochloris > Chrysochloris asiatica. The sequence goes on along the minus strand of NW_006408643.1, from coordinate 6,524,209 downwards.
GGGTAGGAAGAAAGGCCTGGTGACTGACTTTGGAAACAGCCCATGAGAACCTAGGGAATCCCCATAGTTTGACCTGTCATTGATCATGCAGATGACATAGTACCAGACAGTGTTTGTTTGGGGTTCATGGAGTCACCATAAGTTGGCAATTACAGCAGTTCACATCTACCCCAGGCCCTGACCCACTCTACAGAGGGGAAAATTGAGGCTCAAATGAGTGGAATCGAGTCTGGCCCACAGTCAGGACCTAAGAGGGTCTGAAAAGTATAACTTTTGGTTCCTAGTTTCTTTGAAACTCTCATTCCCTTTATCACCCTTATCTAAATCTGGCAATAAAAGTTGTTCAGTTTCTGGACCTGGGAAAAATGGGTGGGGAGCTGATAACGGTAGGTATGTGGGAGGGGAGAAGCTGAACTCAGTGGCTGATCTGACCCCGGCTGCCGGGAGAGGGTACGAAAATACAAACCCACTGGCGTCGAGAGTACGGCTGTGGCCCAGGGGTTTTCAATGGATGATGTTTTGGAAACAGAGTATTGGGTATTTCTTCCAAGGTATCTCTGAGCACACACTGCCAACCTTCCTGCTAGCTGCCAAATACGCTAATGGTTCCAAGTATATTAGCATGTTGTTGTTGTTAAGTGCTATCGAGTTGGTTCCGACTCATAGCGACCCTGCATAGGGTTTCCAAGGAGCAGCTGGTAAGCTTGAACCGCCGACCTTGTGGTTCAAACTGACCTTGCAGTGTAGCGCCACACCAGGACTCCTATATTAGTATATTCAGACATTAATATTCATATACTAAGTGCACCCTGGTGTAGGGTAAGCACTCGACTTCAAGGTCGATTTGAATCGCAAGGTTGGTGATTCAAACTCACCAGCCGCTCCTTGGAAACCCTATTCAGGGTCGCTATGAGTCGGAACCAACTCGATGGCTCTTAAGAATAACCACATTCTAAGTATACTAAAAAAGAAACCAGAAAGTGCTCAAAAGAATTCCAAGTCATGTTGACCCATTTGGATCCGAGTAAACCAGTGCTCCTGAGGGTTTTAAAGGGCTGATGTGGGGGAAGTAGATTTCCAGGTCTTCTGAGACACCTCTGGGTAGACTTGAACCTCCCACCTTTTAGCTAGCCTCAAAGCATATCAATGGTTTGCACCATCTGGAGTTTGTACCACATATATTATAGGACACTAACATATTGATGTTAATACACATATACTAAGAGTGCTGAGACTTTGTCTCTTGTACTTTGGACATGTTATCAAAAGGGACCAGTCCTGGGAAAAGGACATCATGCTTGGTAAAGGATCAGTCAAAAAGAGGAAGCCCTTCAGTGAAATGGACTGACACAGTGGCTTCAACCATGGGCTCAAACACGACAATAATTGTAAGGATGGTGCAGGACTGGGTAGTGTTTCGTTCCATTGTGCATAACGGTTGTTATGAGTTGGAACAAACTCAATGGCACCTAACGACAACATGCGAGGTATACAGGTATATTTGTTACAAACGCACTGTTGTCGAGGCCCTTCGGAATCACGACACCTCATACACCTCCATGGGGACTGCTCCGTGGAGGTTTCTAAGAAAGAAACCAGAAAGCTGTCAGGTGGACCCATCTTTCTGAAGCAGATCAACAATTTCTTCTGAGACTGGTGGGTTTGAACCCCCAGCCTTTAGATTAGTATTCAAATGCAAGCTGCTTGTACCACCAGGAAGCTTTACATATAATAAGTATAAAAAGCAAATCTGAAGAACAAACAAGATGGCGGATCGGGTGGAAGTGCAGTAAAGGAGTTCCGCCAACAACAACACAGAACACCCGACCAAGCAGGCTCAGGGGCTGGTCCCAGAACTCTGAACCACATATAAAGGAATATTTAGAAGGATGGAAGGCTCACAGCTGGGGAATTTGTGGCAGAAGCAAGAAATCCATTGCTTTCTAGTCCAGGACGCTCGGCTGCTCCAGGAGCCGCCATCTTGAGTGAGACCACGTGGGGGAAGGATCGGAGCGGCCACAGACGCCAGACAGAAATGCAGAGATAGAGGTGTGGACATTATTTTCTTTTGGTAGCTGTTCATTGGTCCTTTGCTGTGTGCACACTTCCATTCTGGTGACTACAGGAGTGTCTGAGCTAGTGGGCACCCCAGCCCCAATCTCCGAGGGTTCTACTACGCATGCACACAGATCTCCTCGAAATTTAAAGAGACAGTTTCCAATTAAAACCAAATGGCCACAGCTGGCCCTAAACTGTTTCCAACTAGAAAAAAGGGCCTAAACGGGGATTGTGGAGAGAGACAAGCAGACAAAAAAGGAAATAGGCTGAAAATTAAATCCTAAGTTACATCAAAACTACCAACAGTGGTATCTTGAAATTTCTCAAGAAAAAGAGTGAAAAGGGAAGCCCATTTCCTGATCACATCTACCTGCAGGCAATCAGAAAGCATAAAAAAATACCAAAATACATACGCGTCTAAGTATTAAGGCCACAGATAACCCCTGAATATGCCCAAAAAACAGAAGCAGATGACCATATCTGCACATGTCCAGAAACGAGACAAAGTGACTGAGGCAAATGAGCTGGAAGTAGACCTACACTCCATACTGGAGGATGGGCAGGCTTTGGAAATGCCAGAGAAGGAATTCAGAAAAATGATTATAAAAGATATCAAAACACTATATAATGGAGTTGGAAAAAAAAGGAAGAAGTCAGGAAAACGCTACAGGAACAATCAAGTAAGATAGATACAGCATTGGAAACAATTCAAAACCTACAGAAAGAGGTCCAAACAATTAATAATAGAATATCAGAAATGGACAATACACTGAAAGGGCAAAGGAGTAGAATTGAAGAGATAGAAGCTAGAACTAGTGAGCTAGAAGATAA
>NW_006408643.1:6511981-6519494 GCF_000296735.1 Chrysochloris asiatica | reverse complement strand
GCCTGAGATGGAGGCAGAGATGGGGGCATGGAAAGGGGGAGCGGCTGAGGACTCTAGACTCATCAACTAAGAAGAGAAGGACTAAGAACTGGTGGCCAGGAGCAGACTTGCAGAATGTGCCCTTTGGAGTTGTAAATTATTACATATGCCTGAGTGGGTTTTTTTGTTTGTGGGTTTTTTAAAAAAGCTAAAGTGGATAGAGAGAAATACTTTTAACTGATGGTATATGGAGGGGATTATAATCAATGTAATGAAATAAGGTATATGATTTGTTGAACATAAAACTGATGATATGCCCTGTAAACTTTCACTCAATCCACAATAAAAACCTTAAAAAAAAAAAGCAAATCTAGGCCTTTGAGTCATTTCTGACCTTTCACTTTACTGTGCTTTGCAGATAATGTGTGTTTTTTTTTTTTTTTACATATTGCAGGTTTGCGGCAAGCCTGCACTGAGGAAGTCTATGGGCACCATCTTTCCAACATCATGTGCTGGCTTCATGTCTCTGTGTTACAGCTTGGTCGTTCTCATGTCATAGTTTCATAGTGCTATTATTGTACCCTTAGTAGACTACAGAATAGTTTAACATAACTTTCATATACACTGGGAAACAAAAAATTCGTGTACTTGTTTTATTCTGGTGGTATGGAACTGAACTTGTGCTATCTCTGAGATATGTCTGTTATTAAGTGCTGTCGAGTCAGTTCTGAGTCATAGTGACCCTGTATAGGGTTTTCAAGGAGCAGCTGGTGAGTTTGAATCGCCGACTTTGTGGTTCAAACTGACCTTGCGGCCTAGTGCATTACCCCACAGCACCATAACACACCATTTGCCAATTCATCATTTTCACATGTATAAATATAGTGGCATAAATCATCTTCATCATGTATGTAATCCTCACCAAAATTCACCTCAACAGTTATTGAGTATCTACTGTGTGCCAGGTTGAGTTCTGGGGACCAGAGTTGTATTGTCAGGTGCCATCGAGTCGGTACTGACTCATAGCGACTCTGCGCACAACAGAACAAAACACTGCCCAATCCTGGGCCAACCTCATAATTGTTGCCACCCTTCAGCCCATTGATGCTGCCATTTTGTTAATCCATCTTGCTGGGAGTCTTCCTCTTTTCTCGGAGTTATAGTGGTGCTTAAGACATATTATGGTGGGAGAGAGAATAAGTGAGCTAAAGAGATAGATAAAGAACATAATTTCTAATGGTGAAAAGTGCTATGGAGTGAATTTCTTAAGGTGTAGGAACCCAAAGTGCCTGAGTGGGGGGAGTCTGGGAAGCTTAGGGAAGACTCCAAGGAAAAGGGGACACTTAGCCAAGGCCTGGTGACAGTATTGTTCACAGTTTTACACCCGGTTATACATTTTATGAAGCCCCTGGGGGATGTGAATGGTTAACACGCTCAGCTGCTGACAGAAAAGTTGGAGGTTCGAGTTCACCTCCGAAGGTGCATAGTTTTACTCTGAAACACACAGGGTCTCCATCAACCAGTCAGCTTGGCAGGGTAAGCACTCAACTGCTCACTGAAAGGTGGTTTGAACCCACCCAACAGTGCCACAGAAGAATGTCCTGGTGATCTGTTTCTGAAAAGATGACAGCCAAGAAAACTCTGTGGTTCTATTCTGTCACACTGGATGTGAACTCAATGGCACCCAATATCAACGACAGGCAAGTGACAGTTGTAGCTCTCTTAGAGTGGGGGTGGGGCACAGGGATCTAAGAGCTCTCAGCCTGGGCTCTGTTGGGTGGATGTGGGGATGGAAGCTTCCAGGTTGGGGGCTTTGAGGAGTTAATCTCAATACCCAATTAACTCATAAATGGAGACTTTGATCCTCCCTCATTCCCTTATCTCAAGACAGGTGAGTACAGTGTGTCAAGGTACAACTTTCAAGCTGCACGGTGGTGGGGGCAGGGAGTTTGGAATCTGGGCAGGGCCAGGTGGGGAGAGGAGATGGGGGTCAGGCCAGGTGAGGGTTGGGAGAAGTGCAAGCCGTGTAGTGTGGGACTTGTGAGCATGGTACCTAGGTTTCTTCGTGGATGAAAGTGGTTTAAAGCCCCAGGAACACACAAGACTCTCATAGTCTTCTCCCATCATGTGAAAAGCAATGCCTGAGCATTTACTGTATACTTGGCACTCATTCCCGGCCTTTTGTGTGGAGCCAGAGTGTTGATACTTTTGCAGGTGAGACATTCTCTGTCTGGAGCATTCAACTCTGCCCTCTCAGTGAGAGAAAAGCATGTTGTTGTTGGCAGCTGTTAAATTGGCCCCCCTCAACTCATTACAACCCCATGCACCACAAAACAAACACTGCCTGATCAGTTGTGGATCAGATTGTTGCGCTCGTGGGGTTTTCATTGGCTAATTTTCCTAACTTGATCACCAGGTCTTTCTTCCTGGTCTGTCTTCGTCTGGAAGTTCTGTGGAAAACAGTTCGGCATTGTAGCAACACTTTAATCTCTGCTGATAGATGGGTGGTGGTCGCACATGATGGGCACTGATGCCTGGCCTATGCTTGGTATACAGCGGGTGGGTGCATGAATGCTTATTCCAGGCCTGGCATACAGCAGATGCTACATTAATGCTTAATCTATACCAGGTCTATATTAGTGCTTGAACCATGTCTAAGCATATAGCAGGCACTCCATTAATGCATGCCCAGCAAACAGTAGGCTCCCCATTAATGTTTGTCTCTAGTACTGAGTAAGCGCTCCATTGATGCTTGTTTCATGCCTAGAAAGGGAGCTGGGTTAATATATTATCCAGGGGATGACAAGACCAGGAAGGATACAAAGGGTAGCCACTGGCAATGAAGCAGATAGCTAGGGGCTGAATTTTGGCAATGCGGTGCCTTGTTTTGTTTAGTTAATTTGGAGATGCATGCTTGGTAAGATGGAGGGGCAGCGAAAAAGAGGAAGACCCCCAGCGAGATGGATTGGCCAGGTGGCAGCATTGATGGACTCAAGTGTGGCAGCGGTAGTGAGGTTGGCCCAGGATGGAACATTGTTTTGTTCTGCTGCGCATGGGGTCGCTATGAGTCAGTTCTGACTCGATGGCACCTAACAACAACAACAACAACAAATCTTGCATGGAGGAGTCCTGGTGTGGCGCTGTGGGCTAATGCGCTGGACTACAAAGTTGTTTGAACCACAAGATCGGTGGTTCAAGCTCACCAGCCATTCCTTGGAAACCCTATACAGGGTTGCTACGGAAAGGAAACAACTTGACTGCACTTAACAACAACAACATTTTGCACGGAAGTAATTTTATTTTCCTGGCGTCTTTTGGAGACTTTCAGATACGAGTGAAAATAAACATCCCATTATTATTGCCAAATTCAGGAGCTTTTCGTTTCCAATTTACAGCCCAGAAAAATGATTTTATCGAGTCATTGGTTTCCTAAACTGTTTTTAGTAAAATCATGTCAATCCTCCAAAAACAAGCAGGTACAGGGGCCAAAGTGTTTGCTCATATAAACATCCAGAGTACCCAAATACAGCTCTGCCAACTCTTTCAGAGGTGGCATTTCTTTCCATCTTACTAAAACAGTGAATAAATGTGCTATTGAAACTTGAATGTGCACAGACATAAATGTTCTGTCAGACCTGAATGCACGCTGAAACATGAATGTGCACTTTGGAAAGAAAAATTGAGTTCAGACTTAAGTGGTTGAAATCTTGACTCTCTCTAACTGAATGAGACTCCTGTTTGGGTTTCTCGCAGGGCATGGACTAGGTTTTGTGTCATGTGCCTATGGTTTGGGCAGCTTTTTAGGCTTGGGCGAATTGTGGAAACCACCTCACTAAATTCAATTTGATAATGAACTCACAAAACATTTAGGGTGTAAATTTAAAATGAAAGCCTAAAAGAAGTCCAATGAGAAGTCCCAAAGAGCATCACTGCAAGGAAGTGGGGACCCATTCGAGAGGCTCGTCACCTGGTCACCTGAGACAACTCTTGAGCATCAGTGGAGGTGGGGAGACTTACAGGGGACACACTGGCATTGAAACTAGAGATTCTCAGCATCTGCTGAAAACGATTCACTTGCAAATCACACTTCTGACCCTGGAAACTGCCAAACAGTACTAAACACAAAAATAAAAGGAAAAATATATTTTTTTGAGGCATAAAACACTTTGTAGCCTTGTAGAGAACACATAGTTGTTCTGAAGTATGGATAAAGTTGTTGTTGTTAAGTGCAGTCAAGTCAGTTCCAACTCATACTGATCCTGTAAGGGTTTCCAAGGAGTGACTGGTGGTTTGAGCCCCAGCCTACGGTTAGCAGTCCAGTGCTTATCTTATAGCATCACACCAGGACTCTTTATGGATGGAAATATGTTTTTGTAGCAAAAATGCTGATGGGGGTGAGTGATGGTCACATAGTGACAGCCACAGTGTGGGTATATTATTGGCAATTCGATTTTCAACAATCTTCTTCTTGGAACATCTTGAGTAGACTCCACCTAGAATCACATTCCTGTGTGGTGCCGTGGGATCAGCACTAGACGGTGGACTGCAGGGTTGGCAATTCAAACCCATCAGCTGCTCCTTGGAAACCCTACACAGGCCACACGGCACTAACAACAACAACAACAACCCTTATTTAGGAAGGATGGCTTGGGGCAAGAGCTAATTGTTGTTGTTATGAAGTGCCATCGAGTCAGTTCCGACTCATAGCGACCCTGTTTCCAAGGAGTGGCTGGTGAGTGTGAATCGCCAACCTTGCGTTTCAAATCGACCTTGCAGTCCAGTAAAGATTAAACCTTGCAGTCCAGTAAAGACCAATTAATGGGGGGTGGGGCGGGTGGGTTTAGTTTCTTGTCTCCCATTTCCACCTAGCCAGAGGCCCAAGAGTATATGCTTATGATTGAGGAGAAGTCAACTTTGCTTTCTCAGGAACATAGGAGCAGAAGCTTGTAACAAAACAGAGTTTTGATTCTGATCTTATATCATTTTATTAGGCAAAAACCCCCAAACAAAACCCCAAAACTAAAAAAAACAACACCGCCACCAAAACGAAACCCTACTACCATGAGTATAACATTGCAAAGCACAGGTTATTTCCGAACACTTAAATTGTGCTCATGAGGAACCTGTACATAGACCAAGAGACGGTGGAGCTAACAGACAGAACAAGGGGACATTGCATGGTTTAAGATTTTTTTTTTTTAAGGTGGAGACATAGGGTAAAATTGTGTTGGTGTTGCTTGTGTCATTGAGTTGATTTTGACTTACAGTGATTCTGTATAGGGCTATAAAGGCTGGACTCTGAACCAAAAGGCTGGCAGTTCAAACCCACTAGCCACTCCTTAGGAACGCTATACTGGGTTGCTATGAGTCAGAACCGAGTTGACAGTACTTAACCACCACAACAAATTTTTACTAGCTCAGAAAGTCTTACCTTTCTACTGCAGAACTGCTGGTGAATACAACCTGCTGTCCTGGAGGTTAGCAGCCCAACATATAACTCACTATGCTACCAGCACTCCCTATAATGAAGTATAAGAATGAAGCAGAAATTCTATAACTACTTTGTCTGTGTTTAAGCAGGATCATACTTTGAAATTATCTTACGCCAGGGATTTTAAACTGCCACTCTGGTAGCCCAATAACTTGGACAGAGGGGGTAAAAAAATCACAGTAGAATGAATAATTTCTATGTCTTTGTTACCAATCAAACTAACTATAGGTTCACATCAATCATGAAATTGAAAATAAATTTAAAATATTGCTTATTGCTAGAGTTAAGAATGAAACAGCCTGCTGATCTGAAGAGGCGCGCGAGAACTCTCAGACATGCAGACAGTACCAACTGGGCCTAGTGTCAATGGCTTGCCAACCAGAATTTGACCAGATAAAGATAAAGAAGTATGTATGATCTAGGGAGCAAGCATAAACTGCTACAACCTGATCAACTGGACCCTTGCTTATGGATGAGGCTGCCCCAAATTCCAACTGAATAGGGAAGGATTCTTCATCTCAAAGTTCAAGCATGTCTCCTCAGTTCATTGGTTTGATAGGGATGGGTATCTTAGACTTCGGCTACCCAAAGTGGGGGACTATAAAGGCATGTGGTGGCTGACTTACAAGCTTTCATGAGGTGCCATTAGTCTTAGATTGGGGGGAGTAAAACAGAAACCCTACTGAAGAATTTTCCTTTTGTCCAGATGGGTTTGGTGATGAGTAGAATAGAATTTTATGATTCAATTGCTAGTAACTGTTTTCCAGTCTAATGGTGATTGTCACAACTGTAAATGTAGAAGGGGTGCAACTAAAAGGGAAATGCACTGCATGGTTTAAAATCAGGAAAGGTGTGTGTCAGGGTTGTATTCTTTCACCATATTTATTCAATCTGTATGCTGAGCAGAAAATCTAAGGAACTGGAGTCTATGAAGAATGTGGCATCAGGATTGGAGGAAGACTCATGAACAGTTTGCAATAAAGACTCATTAACAGATGACACAACCTTTCTTACTGAAATGGATTTAAAATACTGATGAAGATAGAAGACCACAGCCATTAGTATGGGTTGCACCGCAATATAAAGGAAACAAAACATGGTATTGGAGGGATCAGTCCCTGGAGAAGGACACCATGCTTGGTCAAGTGGAGGGTCAGCGAAAAGGGGTAAGAATCCCAACAAGAAGGACTGGCACAGTGGCAGCCGCAATGGGTTCTAGGTAACAGTTGTGAGGATGGCGCTGGACCGGCAGTGTTTCCGTCCGTTGTGCACGGGGTCGCACTGACTCGCTGGCACCTAACAGCAAGCTTCTCTTTGACAGACTGGCTGGTGTGTTCAAACCCATTCAGTTAGCAGCCCCAAACGTAATCCACTCCTTTATGCCAAATGCCAAGGGTATCAGTATTAGAGATTGGTTAGCAAAAAGGCTTGTTCCAAGCCTGTTAAGCTATGTTGTTTGATGCCATTGAGTTAGGTGCCATTGAGTCGGTACCGACTCATAGCGACCCTATTGCACAACAGAACGAAACACTGCCCGGTCCTGGGCCAACCTCACAATTGTTGCCACGCTTGAGCCCATTGATGCTGCAAATCCATCTCGCTGGGGGTCTTCCAGGTTTTGCATTAATGCTCGTTCCAAGCTTAGTATACAGTAGGCGTTCCATTCGTGCTTGCTTTAGGCGCGGAGGAGCTGGGAGTTGGTTCCCGAGGGAAGCGGCGGCTCCCGGCGCACGCGCAGACTTGGAAGGTTAGGAATTCTTCCCAACCACCCCCACCAGTAAACTGCCCGCTGGGCGTCTTTCCTTGCCGGGCCTGGCCGAGCTGGTCCGAAAGGAGCCGAGCTGAGCCGAGCGGGGCTGCGGAGTCCGCCACATTCCCACAATCCCGGGCGGCCGCGCCCCGACTCCCGGCGGCGCGTCCCCCTTCCCACGTCGACTCAACCAAACCCGCGGGCGCCCCCACCCGGAGCCGCCCCGCCCTCCGCGCGCCTCAACGTTCCGACCCCGGCCGCGCCGCTAGTCCCGCCCAGCGGTGGGCGCGCGG
>NW_006408643.1:6511266-6511721 GCF_000296735.1 Chrysochloris asiatica | reverse complement strand
GGGGTGGCCGGCGCGGCCGGGGCCGGGAGGATGACTCTGGAGTCCATGATGGCGTGTTGCCTGAGCGATGAGGTGAAGGAATCCAAGCGGATCAACGCCGAGATCGAGAAGCAGCTGCGGCGGGACAAGCGTGACGCCCGGCGCGAGCTGAAATTGCTGCTGCTCGGTGAGTCGGGAGGCCTGTCCTGTCCCCCACGCCGCTGCCCGGATTGGTGGGGCAGCCTCCGGCCAGGTGCGCCCCCAGGGCCCCGGGCAGCTTACTTCCAACCACGGTGCGTCCCAGACTCTAGACAGCCTGCCTTCGGCCAGGGAGCGCCCGTAGCCTAGCGGGGTATTCTGGCTCCGGGCAGGGTGTGCCCCAAACCAACGGGCAGTCCGCCTCCCACCACGGTGCACCCCAAAACCAACGGGGAGGCCGCCTCCAACCACGGTGCACCCCAAAACCAACGGGGAGG
>NW_006408643.1:6502912-6511166 GCF_000296735.1 Chrysochloris asiatica | reverse complement strand
AGGCCGCCTCCAGCCAGGGTGTGCCCCCAGACTTAACGGGAAGCCCGCCTGCCGCCAGGTAGCACCTAGCGCAGCGGGCTAGCCTGGCTCTGGCCAGGGTGTACCCCAGAACCCAACTGTTGCTGTGGACCCCAGTACACCAAGGTCTATCTTGCATCTGCTAGTCAGGGTGCTCCCTCAAACTTTCCAGATCACTTTTACCACTGCTGGCCAGGATGTACCCCAACACCTACTGGGGCCAGCCTGCCTCCTGGCTAAGGTGTACCCCCAAATCCTCTGGGTTCAACCTACCTCTGCTGATCAGGGTGTGCTCCCCCAGTATCAGCCCTGCCTCTTCGCTAGGCTGGGCCCCAGAACCCTGCAGTGTCTGGTGTCAACCCTGACACTGGGGATCAGCTGGGCCTCTTCTCTCAGGACAAGCCCCCTCCACTACCAGGCTGGCTTACTGGGTGCCCCCTCTCCCCCATCCAAAGGCCATAATCCACAAGAGGTCTCCCCCACCCCCTAGGATCTGGTCTGGATTCTTCTCACCAGGTGGAGCCCTGTTCCCTATAAATGGGTGGTCGCCTCTCTCTTCAGGGCCACTCCTCTGCCTCCACTCCCTCTCCAGAAACCCCTTCCCCAGCATATAGAGAAAGTTGCTCTCTCTTCTTGGAGTTCCCCTGGAGGTGGAGTTGATACCTGAAGGCACAGTTGGGAACTTTTAGGCCAATTCCTCCACTTGCCTGCCCCCTCAGCCCCCTTTTCCTGAAAGTATAGTCAGTCAGTCAGGCCCTCCACAAGACTGGAGCCCTCTTAGGTCCTCCTGCTTCTGGGGGAAGAGGAATTTGTGTCCAGGCATACTGTTCTGAGGTGCACTTGTTGCAGGTAGTTAGTTGGCCCAGGTGTCTGCAGAGCGTTGTCACCCCAAATAAGGACCGTGGAAGGACTTGCCTTGCAGTCACAGGCAGGCGGGAGGTGGTTTACACAACAGAAGCCCTCACCAGCCCTACCCTTCCCCACCAGCACCTGTTTTCCTCCTGGGAGGTGGGGGGGACTCTGGAGAGGGAGCCGGGGGCATGCAGAGCGATACTTCAGAGGATGGCTTTGGGTTTGAGGAGCTATGTCTGATGGTGAGAGCCTGGCTGCTTGGGTGGAGAGCCTGATTGGAACGTGGCAGGTGTTGGTGGACAGTGACCCGCCTGCGTCCTCCCCTGGACGCAGTAAGTGTGATGGTGGTTGTCGGGGGCCATCAAGCTGATTTGGGACTCACAGTGACCCCATGTGACAGAGTAGAACTCCCCTGTAAGGTTTTCTTGGCTCTGATCATTAGACTGGCCTATTTGATTTTATAACTTTTCCATTTGGGATTGACAACCAACCTGTAGGTTGATGGTTCACACTTAACCTAGCAGCAGTGCGGAAGAAAGGCTTGGCAGTCTTCCTATAAAGAAACCCCCTCTGGAGCAGTTCTGCTCTGTAACACCTGGGGTCACTGTGACTCAAGACCAGCTAATAGCAACACCGAAAACCTCAATGGGAGCAGATTGCAAGGTCTCTCTTCCTTGGAGCTTCTGGGTGGTTTTGAATGGCCAACCTTTTGTGCCCCCCAGGGAAGCAAGGAAGGCAGGTGCCAATGCCCAGCTGAGGGGCAGACTTCCTGAAGGAGGGGCCCTGGGGTTCAGCCCCGAGTGTTGATTCCTACAGTGATTCCACTTTCATGATTGCTCCGACCTCCTTGGCGATCAGAGAGAACCTATGAGCTCTCCCCCTCTGACAGATTTACTTGGCGCAACATGGGATCCCAGATTGAATACCCTTGCTGGGAGGATTTTCATGCCAGAGATCTGAGAGGTGGGGCTGGAGGGAAAGGTACAGTGGGATTGACCCTCCACTCATGGAGACCCCATGTGTCCGAGTGGAGCTGTGCTCCACAGGGCTTCTACTGACTCATCTTTCCGAAGCCTTTCATCTGAGGTTGCCGTGGGTGGACTTGAACTTCCAGCTGTCCAGTTAGCCACCAGTTACTTGTGTTCCCTGTGGGCATCACCTGTCTCCAGGGTCTCAGGCCTTCCCAGGAAGCCAGCCATGGATGAGTGAGTGATGGCCCCTATTTTGTAGGGAGCACCTCCAGGGTCAGACTGAGCTTTGCCCAGCTTGGGAGGAGCCATTGGTGACTCCTTTGCTGTAGCAGACAATGTTGAACTGGTGCTGAGGCCTCGGTGTTGAGGACCTGGTGCTGAGGTCTCCGTGTTGAGGACCTTGTGCTGAGGTCTCCGTGTTGAGGACCTGGTGTGAGGTCTCCGTGTTGAGGACCTGGTGTGAGGTCTCCGTGTTGAGGACCTGGTGTGAGGCTTGCTGCAGCAGGATCCCGGCCTGGCTTTTTCCTGGAATTCTGGAATTCTTTCCTCCCCTCCCCTCCCCTGTCTGCTGATTGAGCGCCTTGCTTCCGGCTCCTGGAGCTCCGAGGAGGGGAGATTCCTGGGTTAGCCAGGCTCCACGCCTTTGGCACCCACGTGGTTCCTTTTCAGGCTTGCTGGTGGAGTACTGGGGGTCACCTCTTGGGCGCATGTTCCTGACATCCGCCCTCCCCCCGCCCGCCGCCGGCTCCAGGAAGCTAGGCTGTAGTAGCTTTGACACCTGTGTTTGTAACCAACACAGCCTCAGCCTGGCCCCTGCTGGCCTTAAGTCCACTGCATCTTGGGCTGTAGGCCCCTGTGGGGTCAGTGCTGTGGCATAGATTGCTTTTGTCCCTATTGTTGTCAGCTGCCGTGGTGGGGACCCTGACTCGCCATGACCCCACTGCCGGGTTCAGGGCCATCCCCATGATAGGTGGTGGTGACACTGTTGCAATCAGAGGATCTCTAGTTGCTGATGTTTAGAAGTGGATTGCCAGGTCTTTCTTCCTTGTCTGTCTTAGTCTGAAAGCTCCGCTGGAAGCTGTTCAGCATCCTAGCAACATGTGAGCCACCTACAGGTGGTGAGTGGCCTACAGGTGGTGGCTGCGACAGGTGCATTAGCTGGTAGGCGGGAATGCTACCACTGAGCACCAGCCCCATTAGGGTGGCCCCGTTTGCTGTTGTTTATCTGGTTCTTATCTCTCTTCCCTTTAGACTAGGGGGTCCAGAGGGCAGCCTGGCGGGATTTGAATGCCACTTTCCCAGTGGTGGGGGATAGTGAAGCTGAAGCTGGACTCTGGCCCTGTCTGTGCTCCCTCCAGGCCTGCTTGTTGGACACCGCAGATGTGGGGCTGTTCCTTCCACGCAGCTGGTCTCTCCCTCTGCACTGCTGACGTGGCCTGCATCCTTCTCTGGGGGGCTTCCCTGGGCACTGTGGGATGTGGAGTAGCATTCCTGGCCTCCACCCACTAGATACCAGTAGCACACCTGGAGTCCTGACCCTCACAGATGTCCCCAGACATCACCCTGTGTCGCCTGGGGACAGAAGCGCCCCCATTAAGAACTAACCTTATTTGGTGGTACCAAGAAAAATCCAAACCACTGTCATCAAGTCAATTCCAACTCATAGCGACCCTATGTTGTTGTTATTAAGTGCCATCGAATTGGTTCTGAGTCATCTATCTTGACCCCTCTATAGGGTTTCTGAAGAGTGGCTGGTGGGTTAGAACTGCCAACTTTGTGCTTAGAAGTCCAGTGTTTATCCTACAGCTCCACACCAGGACTCCAGAGAGTCAGTTGTTGTTAAGTGCCATTAAGTCGATTCTGATCCATAGCGACCCTGTATAGGCTTTCCAAGGAGCAGCTGGTGTGTTTGAACCTATAGGACAGAGTCTAACTGCTCCATAGGATTTCTAAGGCTGTGAGTTTTTATGGGAACAGACTGCCTCATCTTTCTCCAGCAGAGCAACTGGTGGCTTTGAACCACTGACCTTTCAGTTAGCAGCCAAGCACTGTAACCACTGAGGCACCAGGGATCCTTCATGCAGCTCAGTAGCATGTGATTAGGTGAAAAGCTGGTATCATATCCACGCAGGTCAATTTGTCTGTGTTTCATGGAGGCTTGAAAAGTGATTGTTTTTGGTTTTCAAGCCCAAAGCCAGGGCCATATATATGTGTAGGAATATTTTCAGTCGGATTCACGATGACCTCCGGGGGTTAGAGCAGAGCTGCTCTCCGTGGGGTAGTTAGTGGGTGAGTTTTCAGGAATTGATTGCCAGGACTTTCTTTTGAGGTGCCTGTAGGTAGACTCGAAACTCCAGCTTTTCAGTTAGCAGCAGCATGTGTTCACCGTTTGCACCAGCCAGGGGCTCCACGTATTCTATAGTCAGTATATATAAAAAATCGAAACCAAACTCACTGCCATCGAGTTGGTTCTGATCCATTGTGACCCATTATAGGGTTTCTGTAAATCTTTATGGGAGCATGAAAGCCTTATCTTTCTCTCGAGAAGCAGCTGGTTACCTTGTTAGCTGTCCAGTGCTTATCCTACAGTGTCACCAGGGATCCTAAATTATAGATATTATTGTTAAGTGCCATAGAGTGGGTTCCAACTCATAGCTGCCCTGTACAGAGTTTCCGAGGAAGGCTGCTTGGTTTGAACCACCGTACTTGCCTCTTTTAGCAGTCCAGTGCGTATCCTACAGCACCATACGAGGACTCCATGTATGTATGTGTGTATGTATGTATGTATATATGTTGTTGTTAAGTGCTGTCGAGTCGGTTCTGACCCTTTGTAGGGTTTCTGAGGAGCAGCTGGTGAACTTGAACCGCTGACCTTGTGGTTCAAACTAACTTTGCAGTCCAGAGCATTAACTCACAACGCCACAGCAGGACTTTTATATGTATATATGTATATATATATATATGTAAAATCTACTAAGGACTCTGGTGACTTAGTGGTTATGAGTCAGGCTGCGAACCTCAATGTCAGCAGTTTGAAACTACTAGCTGTTCTGCAGGAGAAAGATGAGGCTTTCTGTTCCCATAAAGATTGGTTGTCTCGGAAACCCTATTCAGTATTCAGGGTTGCTATGAGTTGGAACCAACTCCACAGCACACCACTGCTACCACCACCATGCCGTAGCACATGAAATACCGGTGTGGTGCTGTGGGTTAATGTGCTGGACTGCAAAATCAGCTTGAACCACAAGGTGGCTGCTTCAAGCTCACCAGCCGCTCCTCAGAAACCCTATACAGGGTGGCTATGGGTCGCCACTACCAGCAGCAGTGAGTGACTCCTGTAAAGCTCTCAGCCTAGGAGACCTTAGGGGGCACTTCCACTCTGCCCTGGGATCTGGGGTCTCTGGAAGTTGGAATCAACTTGACCCCACAGCACAACCCATGCAGTGAACCCTGAGAAAAGCGGAACTCCTTGGGTGTGACCGCTTTTCTATTGCCCTCTCTCTATCAGTGGAGGCTGTTTGAGTCCCAGGTCCACTGTCTATCATCAGGAGCTGGGTGGAGCAAGTGCTTTGTAATGAAAGATTATTGGTTCAAACTGACCAGGGGTGCTGTGGGAGAAAGGTCTGGCAATCCACTTCCATAAAGATTACAGTCAAGAAAACCCTAGAGCCGTTGTGCTGCTCTGATCTACATGGGGTCACCAGGAGTGCGGGGCCATTGATGGGTAGCTGCCAGCATTTATAGATTCCCATATATGTTCTGATTTCATCTTGTTTCTTGGTAATGGATGGCAGTACTGAGTACTGGTCCCAGTAGGCACCCTCCCACGAGATCAGCATTACTTGCTCATTTTACAAATGAGGGACCTGGGGCCCCGGGGCCCAGAGGACCAGAAATCTCAGTCCCAGTTCACAGCTGCAGGAGTTGGGATTCCTGGGTGGGATTACCCAGAAGGCCTTTTTGTTGAAAAAAATCAGATCCTAGGGTCTCCGTGGCCCTGAGTACAGGCCAGCAGAGTCACTCCGGGATTTCTAAATAAAGCTCTGTGCTGAGTTCTGGAGGCTTCCTGTCCAGCCTCTGTGGGCCCCCAATGGGCTCTGACTAGGCACGGGATCCGAGGAGGGTGTGGCCAAGCAACCGACGGAAGGGCGTGCCCTGAGCTTTGGAGGCGCTTAGTGTGGCCATTGGCGCCCACAGAGTCACCATGTCACATCCCCCGTGGACCTCCCGAGAGGAAGTGCCCTCGGACAGCCTCGTGTCCAACCCTCAGTCCCTGAACTGAAGCCTGGGACCGTGGAGGCCGGTGACGGTGACTCACCATAGGCCTCCGCCTTCCCATTTTCATCTTATTTATGGTTTTGTTTGAAGGACCAGGTCACTGGGTGTCCCACAGGAACTTGTGAACAGGGGGCCAGAAAGACTCAGCCCTTACCTCACCACTGGCCCTCCCAGGAGGGGGACCCCAGGAAGCTTTATGCTCAGGGCTCAATCTCATCCCCCCCCCTTTACTGAGTTGTGGCCCCAACCAAACCAAACCTGATGCCATCGTGCCAGTTGTGACAAACAGTGACCCCGTGCCACACAGCAGAACTGCCCCATACGGCGGTGCTCTAGGCTCTCATCTTTATGGGAGCCTGAGCTTTGTTTTCTGGTGCTGCTAGGTGGGTTTGAACCGTCACCTTTTTGGTTAGCAGCTAAGCATAGTCCACTAGCCTCAGCCCTGAAATGATCCCCAAGAGGGCTGTGTGTGTTTGAGGGGAGCTCAGGACATGCGGCCAGCCCAGCCAGGTGTGTGGTCTGCAGCTCCAGGGTGGGGCTCAGGACCGTTGGGCGCCCTGGCAGCTTGACTCCTGCCCTGTGTGCTGCCCGTTGCCTGCCCTCCCCTGGCGGTCACTGTGGTTTTTATGGAGGAAGTACTTGCCCTGCCTGGCCAACCACACACGGTTTTGCTTTCTGATTTTTGTGGTGGAGCTGTTCTGCTCGAGGCCGGCACCCTCTGTCCGCGTTTGCGCTCGGGGGGTGGGGGTGGGGTGTCATCTGCTCTGTGGTTGTGTCTGGTGGGGCTCTGGAGGCGCCCCCCCCCTCCCCGTCAGGCTCCCGCGTTCACTGCCCCAGGACTCGACACTGACAGGAGAAAGCCCTGCCAAGAGCAGTGGACTTGGGACCTGCACACATGTGTGGGATTTTATTTGTCTGAAATGAAGATGACTTCCAGAACTGGGACCTGCCACCTCGGGCTTCCTGACTAGGGGTCTGTCTGCCACACTGTTGGGGAGAGGCCTGGGGTTGCAAACAATTTACACACTCGACTGCTAGCTGGAAGGTTGGAAGTTTGAGTCCCCCCGCCCCCCACCCCCAAGATATCTCAGAAGACCGGCAATTACTTCCTAAAATCACCCAAACACATGTGGGGGTCACTGGAAGTCTGAGGCAGCTGGACTACAATTGTTACTTGGTTTGGAATCTTCTAGTCCAACCTGGACCCCCCCTTCCCCCCTGCCGCCAGGTAGAGGGCTTCAGTCCCTCTTGGCCCCTAAGTTGTATGTGCAGATTGCATAGTAGGTACCCCGTTAAGATCCTGTGAATGGGTCCCACTCTGCAGAGCCCCTTCAGTGGGGTCCCTCTCCCTGGGCAGTGCTTCTCTAAGGGGGGTCGTCTGTCCTGCACAGTGTTGAGCAGCATCCTTGTCCTCCACTTGATGCCAGTCATGTGACAACCGCAGATGTCCCCAGACACTGCCTAGTGTCCCCTGGGGGCAGAATTGCTCTAGGTGAGAGCCCTGGGTTTTAGGATTCCATAGACCCCTCCCCCCCTCCAAAAACCTCTGTGTGACCTACATACACACCGAGTAGGGAGGAGGCAGGAGGGGAGGTCACTGGAGCTGGAGGGCCCCCCTCATTGACACTCTGACCGAGCGGGAGTTTACTCTGATGGATGGGGTGGGGCAGGGAGTCAGTGCAACGGTGGGTCCTTCTCTAAATAGTGAACACAGGGTTCCTCCACTGGACACTGCTGATGCGGACTCGGGGGCCACCGTCTGACCCTGCGGGAGTTTATTCTGGTGGGGGGCTGGTGAGCAGGGACTGAACTCAGTTGTTGTTCCAAATAATGATTCCCACCATCGACACTGCTGACACGGGGGTGGATCCTTCTCTGGGGTGCAGTGGGTGCACAGTGCACCGTGGGGGTGTTGAGCAGCATCCCTGGTCTCCACCCACTCAATGTCAGTAACACCAACACCACGACAACCACAAATGTCCCCAGACATCACCCAGTGTCCCCTGGGGGCAGGATCACCCTTTCTCATGAGCCTGGCTGAGGGCTCCCGATGCCGCATCCCTCCCCCTGCAGTCAGTGTAGAACATTACCAGCTCCCCCTCCTGCCCTTCCTCCCCCCGGTGCGGCTGATAAGG
>NW_006408643.1:6501089-6502812 GCF_000296735.1 Chrysochloris asiatica | reverse complement strand
CCCCCCCCCCCCCCCCAGGCAGCAGGCTCATTTCCCAGCCTGCAGCTCCATGCCCCAAAGCTGTTTGCTGAGTGGATCATCAATCCGGGAAGTGGGATGGGCATCTTCTCTCTCCATGCAAGCTGCCAGCTGCCGGCATCCGGAAGCCTTCACAAGCTGGCCTGGGCCCTCTAGCAGCTTGGGGTGTGTGGGACCTTGTAGAAAGGTGGGGTGCTGGGAGACAGCAGGAGCTGAGCTGCACACACCCCGGTGGCCTGGTGGTGTGGAACCAGTGAAGTGTGTGCAGCTCAGCTCTCCAGCCTCTGTTTCCCCGCCTGCTGTGTGCCCACATGAGATGTGCAAATGAGGTTTTGGTGTCACTTCTCCCGTCAGAGCGGTGGGGTCAGCTGGGAGGTGGGCGCTGCCCTCCCTGTGTATGCACGAGGACCCCGAGGCTGGGGAGGCGCCTGACCACGTGGGGGTGGGGGTGGGGGTGGGGTGCTGTTTCTCAGCAGCCTCAAAGCTGGTGTTTGTACTTTAGAGTCGGCCTCCCCAGCCTCAGTTTCCCTGGTAGATGGTAATCATGGAGGATTCAGTGGGGGGCAGTGTGCGGGAAGGCTGCTGTTCAGGGTGGAGTACCACCATCATCATCACCGGCTCGCCATCTGGTTTTGAGTTTCCCTTTGACTTTGCATCATTGTTGTTGTTGTTGAGAAGACACACAGCACCCTGTGACATGGGTGACGGTCTTATCTGTTTAACCATCTCACCTTCCTTTTTTGAGTTGTCCCCCCATGAACATGAACTTGCTGCCCCCCAAATTCCTAGCCGACCTTTTGAGTTGCTGTTGTCAATTTGATCCCACATAACCCACATAAATCTTTCTGTTTGTATCATTTTTTGCAAAAATATGCATAGCCCTACTGGCATAGTAGGTTAAACAATGGGTCAGTAACCACAAAGTTAGCAGTTCAAGTACACCAGCCACTTGGCAGGAGACAGATGTGGTGGTCGTGTGCTTCTGTAAAGATTATAGTCTGGGAAACCTGAGGACCAGTTCTGCTGTGTCCTGTAGGTTCACTGTGAGTTGGAATTAATTCAGCCGCAGTGGGTTTGGGGTTTTATGATGTAGTACAAACCCTGTATAGGACGACTATGAGTCAGAATTGACTTGTTGGCACTTAACACCACCACCAACAGCAACGATCGTGATGTTACTTTTACTGGCCCAGAATCTTTGTTTCTGTACATTGAGGTGCAATCTGTAATGAAGGCTGTAGTCTTTGATCTTCATCAGTAAGTATTTCAGGTCCTCTTCACTTCCTGCAAGATTGGATCGTCTGCATAAGGCAGGTTGTTAATGATGAGTCTTTCTTCAGTCCTAATGCTATATTTTTCATATCATCTAGTTTCTTGCCGACTGCAAGGTTGGCAATTCAAACCCCACCTTGGAAACCCTAAGCAGGGTTGATGTGAGTTTGAACTGACTCCACAGCGCTTAGCTTCGTTCAGCACCAGTTTGTTGAAGGAGTTCATTTATAGTCCATCAGTTCCTGGAGCCTTGGGTTTGGCCAAAGCCTTCAGTGCAGCTTGGACTTCTTCTTGCAGTACTTCGGTTTTTGGTCGTCGCTACCTCTTGACATGGTTGAGAGTCATACCTTCCCCGATTTCATTTTATATTTTCAAAAGCTTTTGTTGTGAAATGAAGGTTTACAGGGCAGATCATCAGTTTTGTTTTTAATTT
>NW_006408643.1:6496861-6497879 GCF_000296735.1 Chrysochloris asiatica | reverse complement strand
AATTACCATTCCCTCCATGTATCATCAGTTAACAGTATTTACCTCTACTGCCTTTGGTTTTTTAGGGGTGGTGGTATACATATACCACGTTGAAAATATATATTCATTTAAATGTCCAAAGGGCACATTTTGTAAGGTAGCCTCCTACCGGCAGGCACACTGCCTTTCTCAGTCCCTGGGCCTACAGCCCTCGGCTGCTCTATTCTCTATGATATCGTCTCAGCCACCATCTCTGTTGTCACCGCCTTTCGGGTTAAGATCCCTTGCTCCTCCCTTGTGATGGTCCTAGGGTCCTGTGTTCCTGAAACGATAGATGAACTGCTCCCCCTTTTAGTCATACCTCTTCTACATTTACAGTTGGGACAATCGCTATTAGTCCTGGTAATACAGGTACTCACAGTGGAACCTAAAGCCCTATTCCTGTCATCACCAGATCCATCTGGACAAGAGGAAAGTATTCCGTGGGGATTCTGTCTTACCCCCATCGTTCTGACATTAAGCACCCTCATGAAAGCTTGGACGCCAGCCACTTTGTGCCTGTATAGCCCCCCAATTTTGATAGCTGAAGTTTAAGCTACCAGTCCCTATCAACCCACTGTACTGAGGATACAAGCTTGATCCTTGAGATGAAGAACCTTCCCCTTTGGGTTGGAATTTTGGGCAACTTCATCCATATGCAAAGGTCAGGTTGTAGCAATTTACACTTGCTCTCCATGTCAAACCTCCTTATCTTCATCCAGTCGCATTCTGGCCAGCAAGCCATCCAAGGTAGTCAAATGGGTACTGTCTGCAAGTTTGGGAGTTCTTGTATACCTCCCTCCACTTCAGATCAGCTGGCTGCTTCGCTCTTAACTCTAGCCCCCAGTGGCTAGGTCAGTGTCCTTGGGCTCGGAAGTTCACACGTCTCCCTGAACTTTAAACCAGCCAGCCCCTCCTCTTCTCTCTCTCATCTCAAGGTCATAGGATGTCTCTGGAACACAGCCAAGCTCAGCCCAGGTCTTCATGGCTGCATTTACCC
>NW_006408643.1:6474159-6496526 GCF_000296735.1 Chrysochloris asiatica | reverse complement strand
GTCGAGGCTTGAATTTGTTCTTCAGTTCCCTCAGCTTGAGAAATCTTGAATGTACATGTTCTTTTGTTTTAGTTTTCTAACTCCAGATCTTTGCACATTTTATTATAATACTTTTACTTTATCTTCTCGAGCTGCCCTGTGAGATTTTCTAACTCTTTTGCTTCCTCAGTTCTTTCTTTCGCTTTAGCATCTCTGCACTGGAAAGCAAGACTCAGAGTCTCTGTTGATATCCACTTTGGCCTTTTCTTTCTTTCTTGTGTGTTTAATGACCTTTTGCTGTCTTCCTGTATGTTGTTCTTGATGTCATCCCTTAACTCTTCTGATCTTCAGTCATTAGTGTCCAATGCTTCAAATATCTTCTTGAGATGGTCTCTAGATTCAGGTGGGATAGACTCAAGGTCGTATTTGATACTTGTGGACTTGTTTTAATTTTCTTCAGCTTCAGGCTGAACTTGCATATGAGCAATTGGTGGTCCGTTCCACAATTGTTTTGACTGATGATATGGAGCTTTTCCATCGTCTCTTTCCGCAGATGGAGTCAGTTTGGTTCCTGTGTATTTTATCTGGTGAAGTCTGTGTGTAGAGTCATCGGCTATGTTGTTGAAAAAAGGTTTCTGCAACGAAGAAGTCATTGGTCTTGCAAAATTCTGTCCTGTGATCTTTACTTAGCATCTCTGCTATCACCAAGGCACTGTTTTCCAACGGCTGGTTCTTCCTTTTTGTTTCTATCTTTTACTTTCCAATCACTGTATGTTTGATCAGTTTTAGACTGAAGAAGTAGAATTATTCACTTTTGTAATCACTGGCTCTAGTGTTTGATAAATTTGAATAGTAGGCGTATTCTCTGGTCTTTCTTGTAGGTGTATGGATATTATTTTATCAAAAGAGCATTGTACTTCAAGATAGATCTTGAAATGCTCTTTTTTAAAAGAAGTTTTTATTGTGAACTGATTGGTAGTTTACATGGGAGAACATAGGTTTTACACTCATCGTTTCATTGCGATGATTACAGTCCCCTCTGTGTATCATCATTAAACAGTATTTGCTTCTATTCTGTTTTATTTATTTGTTTATTTTGGTGTGTGTGTTGTGGGGGGGGGGGATGTACACAAAAGCACTCAGGAATATATAATCATTTAAACAACCAAAGGGCACATTCTGCAAGCCTGCCTCCTGGCCGCTAGCACACAGCCTTTCTCTTTCCATGAGTCTAGAGTTCTCAGCTACTCCCTCTTCCATGTCCCCATCTCTAGTGTTGCTGCTTCTCTGGATAAGGTCCCGCATTCCGCTTGTGCTCTTCTCCCTTGATGGCCCTAGGGGGTCCTCTGTTCCTGGATTGTAATATTAACAACTCCCCTATTTTTGTTACAAAACTTCTACCTTTACAGTTGTGATAGTTGCAATTAGTCATGATAACATTTATTCATTGTTGAATCATAAGAATTTTATCCCCATCTCCTTTCTCCAGACCCGACTAGACAAGATGAAAACTATTCAGTGGGGATTCTACCTTCCCCTGCACACTCTGAAGCTAAACTCCTTCTTGAAAACTTGTAAGCCAGTTACTTTGTGCCTTTATAGCCCCCCTACCCCATTTTAGGTAGCCAGTGTCTAAGTTGCGTGTCCCTATCAGCTCTGTGTACAGAAGGGATAGGATTGATACTTGATGTGAAGACTCCTTCCCTCTCAGTTGGTATTTTGAGCTACTACATCCATAAGTATAGGTCAAGTTTATCAAATTGTAGTAATTTACACTTGTTTCCTTTATCAAAAAATTGTTTTATTTTTTATCTTACTCTAGTCTAGTTCTGATCATCAAGCCATGGAAGCTAGGTTGAATGGTGGGTACTGTCTACAAGTTTGGGCGTTCTTGTGTGTCTCCCCTCATTTCATATCAGCTGGATGCTTCACTCTCAGCTTTAGCCCTCTGTGGCTATGTCCTTGTCCATGGGCTCAGGAGTCCCCAGGTCTCACCACACTTGAATGCTCTTTTGACAATTAATACATTCCCTGTCAATTTGTTGTTCCTGTTATAGGAAACTATGTGATTGTCCAGCTCACGATGGCCAATATCAGTCCACATCAGCTTGCTAATGCCTAGGATCAATCTTCATGTGTCTATTTTACTTTTGATGACTTACAGTTTCCCTAGATTCACATTTTGTACATTTCATGTTCGGGTTATTAGTGGATGTTTACAGCTGGTTTTCATTTTGAGTTGTGCGCCATCAGTAAATGAGAAGTCCCGAAAACTCTGTTCCATTTGTCATTTAGGTCAGCTTGACTTTGAGGAGGCAGTCGTATTCTGAGTGCCTTCCAACCTGAGGGGCTCCTCTTCTGGCACTGTATCTGACAAGGGTCTGCTGCCATTCATAAGGGTTTTTAGGGGCTGAACATTCAGAAGTGGTCCACCTCTCCTTCTTCCTAGTCTGTCTTAGTCTGGAAGCTCTGCTGAAGCCTGTCCACCATGCTGGTAATTACAATACCGGTGGCGTAGCTGCCAGCATCACAGCAAAACGGAAGCCACCACAGTACGACGAACTGACAGGCGAGTGGTGGGATTGCTCCCCTGCTAAGTTCTAACTCATGGCGACCCTGTATAGGGTTTCTGAGGAGTGGCTATTGAGTTTGAACCACTGACCTTGCGGTCCAGTGCTTTAACCCGCAGTGCCACACCAGGACTCTGCTAGCAGATGAATAATGAGAGCTTTGTCTTCACATTCACTAATTCAGCCTTCCACTGATTGATTCAGTTCTACTCCTTTGCCCTGTCAGTGTATTCTCTGTTTCTGAAATCTTAATAGTGGTCTCGTGGGTCTCTATTTGTTGTTTTGTATGGTTTCTAATTTTTCGCTTATTTTGTCAGTTTGTTCCTGTAGGTTTTTTTTTTTTTTTTTTTTAAATTCTTCTGAGGTTTTGTCTGTGTTTGCCTTGATTTTGTCTGCAAATATCTCAATCTTCTAATCCATTGAAGGCGCCTAAATATCATTTTTTGAATTCCTTATCAGGGAGTTCCAATACCATTTCTTCCTCGGGAAGTTCTGTAAGTTCTGCATTTTGGTTACTGCTTATTTGAGCCCCTCTTGTCTGTTTCCACATAATTTTCTGTTCATTTTGTTTGTGGGTTTTCTTGTTATTTTCATTTCTATTGTGTTCATGTTTATGAAATCTGATTTTGCTCCTTTTTAAAAAAAAATTTTTTTTATGTGCAGGTGTATTATTTCTTTGAGGTTACCCTGCAATTTATTTTTTTCCTGCTTAAAACAGTCTCTTGTATCTAGAAATCTACTTGACTTCTTTAGCATTTGGAAGTTCTGCATCTACACTGCTCCCTCTTTTGGCTTTGTAGTTGACTTCATTATACGTTGGTATCTCTTGGTTCCCTATTTGCAGTCTCGTAGGCTGGCTTTGTGTGAAATCCTTCTATATCTGGATTGAGTTCTGAGTGGTGCTGTCAGGTGTGGTCATCTCAGGTTGTTACCTGCTGTTGTTGGTTCTCCAGAGAACACCTTTAAGTACTTGTGAAAAAGTTGGTCTGCTCATTACAAATGCCTTTCATTTCTGTTTATCGGGAGACATCCTCATTCCACCACCATATTTGAGGGCTAGCTTAGCTGGGTATACGATTCTTGGCTGGCAGTCTTTCTTTCAGAGTCTTGTCACCCCACTGCCTTCTCCCCTGCGTGCTTTCTGGGGAAACCAGAGCTCAGCGATGTTCCTTTGCAGCACCTTGTCATTGATTCTGAGCTGCTCTCAGGATTTTTTTCTTGTCTTTGATTTTGGAAAGCTTGAGGATGATTTGTCTTGGTGATTTTCTCCTGGGATGTAGCATGTTTGGGGTTCATTCAGCCTCTTGTGTGCTTATCTTATTGTCTGTCATGATGTTGGATGGCCAAACTTCGTCTCTCATACTTTGGACATGTTGTCAGGAGGGACCAGTCGCTGGAGGGTCAGAGAAAAAGAGGAAGACCCTCAGTGAGATGGATTGGCCAGGTGGCAGCATCGATGGACTCAAGTGTGGCAGCAGTAGTGAGGTTGGCCCAGGATTGGGCAGTGTTTCGTTGTGTTGTGCATGGGGTCACTATGAGTCGGTACCGACTTGATGGCACCTAACAACAACAACAAATCATGATGTTGTTGTTGTTGTTAAGTGCCTTCCAGTTGGTATTGACCCATAGCGACCTTGATCATGATGTTAGGAAAGCTTGTTTTCAACAAGTCTTCAACACTTTTCTCTGCTTGTCTCTCTCTTCTGGAATTCCAATTCCCGTAAGTTGTTCCTCTTCAGGGTGTCCCACATACCTCTGTCTTGTTTCTTCATGTGAACTCTAAGTCCTTTCCTCTAAAGTGTCATGGTGGTGTTGTATTTGAATGTAGTTGATGATTGTATTTTGGTGCATTCTTAGGCCCTCGCGCCTGGCGTCTGGTGTGTGTGATAGAGCATGGGAAGGTGCGCAGTTGGCTGTTAAACTGCGGAGTAGCACAGTTGAGGGCGGGCTGGCTGCTGTCTGTCAGTGACCAGACGCTATAGGAGTGGGTTGTGGCCTTGCCCATTAGTGGGGCTGCGGGAGAGAAAACAAGACAAAGCAAACAACAGCAAACAATAAAATGATAAAAGAATTTAATAACTAAAAAGAAAGAAAGGAAAGAATAAAAACAGGAAGAGAGAGAAAAAAAGAAAGGGATCATACAGTGAGCGAAACTGGGGAGGGAAGGATAGAGGAGAGAGACTAAATAGTAGAGGAACAAAAAGGGAAAAGATAAAAAAGAGCAACAAGGGGAAAGAACAAGAGAAACAGAAGAAAATGAATAAAAAGCAGGGGCGTGGGGAAGAAAGAAAAGGAGAAAAGTGGGGAGCAGGGTACTGGGTAGGGTTGCTTGGCACCCTCTGCCAGCCAGGGCTCGTGGCGTGTGGGAAGAGGTGAGGGGGTGGGATGCCCTGCCCTGGATGGTGTTGCTGCCGGTCTGCATGTTGTCTGGGGTCAGGGCACCTGATCCGCAAGTGGTCCGTCCCTGCCGACTCAGAAGGTGGCAGAGGTCAGGGGGCTTGTTCCTGGAAGGAACTCGAGTCCAGAGGGCAGCTAGGGGCAGGACGGCTGGTCATGGAAGGGGTTCTTGGTCTCCTGGGGTGGTTGGCTGACGTTGTATGTCTTGCTGGTCTGATGAGGCACTTTTGAGAGGGGGGTGGGAAGTGCACCCGGTGGGGCTGGACCTCAGGGCGGGCAGGTGGGAGTGGTGAGGTTGGGGGACTGGTCATGCTCTGGTCCCCAGGAGAGGGCATGGGGACACGTGTCTCATTGCCAGCCACAGGGGTGCGTTTGTGTTGTCAGTCTGCAAAAGCTCAGTTGCTTGTCTCTTGTTCAGTTTCGCTCCCTAATCAGTATTCAGTCCACTTCTTGGTTCTTTGCTCTGAAGCTCAGGCTCCAGGACCACCATGCATATCTGTTTCACTTGGTGCCTTGAGTCGTTGTCGATGGTCTGGGTACCGTATCTGCCTAGTTGGTCGTGTTGCTGTAAGCCCCAGTTTACTCAGGATTCCTCTGCTGTGTTTCTGATCCAAACGTTCGGGCTTGACAGCGGGCCACCGTCTGGTTTTCTGGTCTCAAGGTGGAGGAGGCTCTGATTCTTGGAGAGTGTTCTCTGAAAGAATATGATGCTCAAGGAAGACATTCTTTCCTAGCTAAGGTGAACTGTTGTTTGATTTTAAGGAGCCTTGGTGGTGGTGCAGATTAAGCACTGGACTGCTACCTGCAAGGTTGGTGGTTCAAAGCCAGCAGCCACTTCTTGGGAGAAAGACGAGACTGTCGGCTCTATAAAGCTTCACAGGCTTGCACACCCTCTTCAGTGCAGCCCTGAGTCAGAGCTGACGTGGCGTGGGGCTTTAGGGTTTGGTTTTAAAGAACATTTCTGGGAGATTTGGGGGTTGTGGTATAAGGTTCAAGATTTATTTCAGGTCTATTGTTTTAGGTGTTCATCTATCGCCAGAAAGCCTGCATTCCATGGGAATTTAAACTTCTGTTCTGTATTTTCTCCCTTGTGGATCAGAATTCTGCTATAGAATTTTGTATCAAAACATTCAGTCTTGGTAACTAGGTACTGTCCAATTCTTTTGGTCTCAGGGCAAAGGGCATCATCATCATCATCATCATCATCATCATCATCATCATCATCATCATCATCATCATTTGTTATTCTCTGTGGTGGCCTCACCCAGCGGTATCTGTCCCCTCTGCCTCTGGTATCTGTCCCTTCCTGAGTTGTCCCCAGTGCCTGCTTGGGGCTGGACATGGTACACAGTGAGTGCTGTCAAATGAACCTGCTTCCGGAAGTCACCCTTCCCACCTCTGTCCCTTTGTTTAGAGGCCTTAGTCAGGGCTGGAGTTTGAAGGGATCAGAGTAGGGCAGTGCAGACCCTGCTCCAGAGCCCCTAGGGGTGGGGGTGGGGGGCATTGGGTGGAGATACAGATCTGAGACTTCCTGGGACCCTGCCCCTTCCTCTCCCATACCATGGCTCTCATCCCAGCTTCACCACATGGCTGAACTGGGCAGCTCGGGACTTTCTCTCCGTTCACATTGCAGATGCCCAGGCCCCGCACCTACAGGCACCCGTGACTTGTTGGGGCAGTCAGCTGGTAATTTATTCACCCCTACTATGTTTCCCATGGAGCCATGGGCTAACGCACCAGACTGCAAAGTCGTTTGAACTGCAAGGTTGGTGGGTCAAGCTCACCAGCTGCTCCTCGGAAACCCTATCCAGGGTCGCTATGGGTCGGAACTGACTCGATAGCACTTCACAACAACAACAACAACTATATATCCTGGAGTCCTGGTGTGGCGCTGTGGGCTAATGCATCAGACTGCAAAGTCCTTTGAACTGCAAGGTTCAAGCTCACCAGCTGCTCCTTGGAAACTCTATACAGGGTCACTGTGGGTCGGAATCGACTCGACGGCACTTCACAACCACAATAACTACGTATCCCGTAGGATAAGTACTGGACTGTGAACCACAAGGTATGCAGTTCAAGCCCCCAGCTGTTCCTCAGGAGAAAGATGAGGCTTTCTGTTCCCACAAAATATTTAAAGCTTTGGAAACCCTCTACAGGGTTGCTATGAACGGAACCGACTTAACTGCACTTAACATCAAAAATAACAACTAGGTGTCCCCGGGTTTGAATCCTGGCTAATGAACCCCATGTCCAGCTGCCACTGGTGGTCCTTGGAGACTTGTGTGTTGCTGACCAGGTTTCAGCAGAGCTTTCAGACTGAGACAGATTAGGAGGAAAGGCCTGGAGATTAACTCCATGAAAACCGGAAGGAAGGGTCCTCATGAGCTAACCGCCACCGGTCATCAGGATGGCGCAGAACTCGGCAGCCTTTCATTCCAGTGGCCTGCCTCAGTGAATGCTGACGACGACAACAACAAATTGACCAGGTGCGAACCCTAGGACTGAGTTGTCATGAAGAAAACAACGATGTGTGTACTGGAGCGTGACAGCTTAATTTGAGTGGCCAAAGATGGCCTTCCTGAGACAGTGACTCTTGTGCAGAGATCTGAAAGACAAATGAATGTGCTCCAGACTGAGGGTGGACAAAGGCCCTGGGGCAGGCCCAGGCCCAGCGAGTGGCTGGAGTGCAGTGAGGGGGTGTGCAGAGGAGAGGAGGGGACTTGGGGGGTGTGCAGAGGACCCAGGGCCCTGACTCAGGTGCTCACGGGCGCCCGCTGGCTTTGACCTACGGGAGGTGGTATAGACGGTGGATTGGGCAAGACTTGGGCTCATCTAGGTGTCCTTGGGTCTCCATACGGTGTGACCCAGGAGGAACTGTGTTCAGACTACAGCATGGGGACAAAGACGGAGGCCTCCAGAAGCAGGGGTATGACTGCCAGCCCGCCCTACCATGGCCAGTGTGCATAGAGACCTGCTCACACAGGGGCCGTGGCCGGGCCCCACAGACTTTGCCTTGGGTGTGGCGATAAGACACCTAGACTGAGTCCAGAGGTCTGTGTCAATCTCATCAGCCGGGGGCCCTTGCCGACCCTGAGCACTGGTGCCAATGGGCCATGAAAGTTCGCTGTCCTGGGGAGTGGGAATGGGGCGGGACTGCAGGTCACGGGCCAAGGCTGAGGTGCCACCGGGCCTGTGCTGGAGCCTTACACAGCACTTCCTCCCAGGCCCCCAAGAGTTCAGTGAGGTGGGGCGTGCGGGAGGCAGCATGCAAACCAGACAGCTGGACAGAACTGGCAGAGGATGGGCAGTAAAATCAGCGCCATCTTTGATCTTGAACTTGCTACACGGCTTGTGAGCCTTCACCATATGGGGTTCCTGAGCTGTTTGTCTCCAGCTCTCCAGACCATTGAGGTCGAGTGCACACAGGCACAAGTGTACGTACACACACATGCACACATATGCTTACAGGTAAAAATACATGGGTACATGCACGTGCACCCAGATATACAGGTGCTCTCAGGTACACAGGTGTACACACATGCACACACATGCTCGCAGGTGCACACAGGTGCACATGAGCACACATTTACACACACACGGGTGCACACAGGCACACAGTGCAAACAGGTGCATGTGTGCTCACATGTACACGCAGGTACACACTTGCACACATGCTCACAGGTACACAGGGCACAGGTGCACACACAGATACACACATGCTTACAGGTCCACATGCATGCTCACCACATACAGACACACATGCATGCACACTTGGGCACACCTACATGAACACACCTGCACAAACAGGCATGTGCACACAGGTACGCACACACTTGACACCACACCTGCCTGGCCCAACCAAACCAATAAGTCTCACAGGCACTGAGCAGTGACTTTAAAATCTCGGGGTCTCCCCTCTCTCTCCCTCCCCATCGGCTCCCATGGCCCTGGGGTAGGTCACCCCATCACACAGCCATGGCCCACAGGGTTCACCCGACAAAGCTTGAACCCCTTGCTTCAGCTCTGAGGCACATGTCCTCATCCTGGACCTCGCCCCCCATCCCCTGCCCGGGGTTTGGATCAGGGTCACTGTGTCTTGAGACAGACACTGGGCTTCAAGGGATCGCCCTTCAAGCAAGCGCCTGCTGCTCCCCCACCCCATCCCACCTCAGGCACCTCCTCCAGGCCTGGCTCCGAAGTACAGACAGACCTTAGAAATGCCGGTTCTATTCCAGACCACAGCAGTGAAGTGAAGGTCACGTGACAGCGAGACATGAAGTGACAGGGAGCCTGGGACCTACCCTCTGAGCAAATGGGGGGTCAGTGACAGGTGGTTGTACTGTGGCAACAAGCAAGGTGACTGGGAAACGGGGTGCGTTTCTGGGAGGGGACCTAGGCCGTGGGGCCTGTATGTTGAAGAGTGGTGCAGAGTGTGGGGTCTGGAGCCTCTGTGCAGCATGGGGGCAGGTCTGCGGAGGCACAGCTAGCTTCAGATCCTCCGTGGGCGCCCCGTCCCCTCTACCTGTTCTGGTGCAGCTGGGCTCAGCGCGGCCGGGTCAGAGCTCCAGCCAACTGGGCTGGCCCAGCTTCTCATGTCTCACAGCACGCTTCCAACCGCTGTCTTGCCCTGGCCCTGCTGGCCAAGAGAAGCCGTCACCGTGTCTGTCTGCCTCCACCCTCTCTGCCTCATTGTGGAGTGGTTTCCGCAGTTAGTGTGAGCCTTCAGAGCCCTATGCCCCTTCCCCCCACGCCATCCTTCCTGCTTCTCTTGGTTAAGTGCTCAGCAGTTAACTGGACCTACCCTGAGGTACCTGGTAAGAAAGGCCTGGAGATGACACAGGTGTGAACTGTAACCCACCTGATGACCAGAGGCCTCAGCACTCGGCTCTGCTGGTGAGGAAGGACAAAGCACCGCCGTGAGGGACTCATACCTGCCAGCCTCAGCATGCACACACCAGATAGATGGGCATGTTTGACGCCTGCCACTGCCCGGCCTTGTCTGGGACCTTCTGACTTTGCAGGCAGCTGCGGGCCTCACTTCCTGATTCCCAGGGTTTCTCTGCCCTAAATTCAAGGTCACGCTCCTTCCCGGCACTGGTAGTCCCTCTCACACCCAGGCTGCCTTCCATACTGTGAATGCCTACCTCCTGCTCATGTTTCTATCCCTGTCTCCTCCTGGGCAGTGATGATGGAGGAAGGGCATGCTCCTGTGACGTCAGGACCTACCCATGGCCATCATACCCAAATAACCTAGGCAGTCGAGGTGCCCGCCTGGCTCCCACCAGCAGAGTTTAGGGGCTCACGGCTCAGGAGGCTACAAGTCTGGGTTCAGGGCATTGGCTTCAGGAGAAGGCTGGTCTGTTGCGTCCTCTGGAGCCTGACTCACTGGGATTAAAATGCTGCCCGGCCTTGCCCCGCCGATTGGTTTCAGACTGGACCCCTGGGATCTGTAGGGTTTTTGTTGGCAGTTTTGGTAGACCCCAGGCTCTCTTCCTAGCCTATTGTAGCCTGGAAGCTCTGCTGGAATCTGCTCAGTCTCCCAGGACAGACAGGTGGCATCTGCTCAGGAGGTGCACTTTGCTGGCGAGGTGAGAGCCCTCCCACCAAGCCACCCCTGCCCTCCTACTCCTAGTGACCATCAGCAGCCCTGGCATCCATTCCTGGGCCTGGGCCTCTACTTCCCTTCCTAAGGCGCCACCACACTCAGAGGACTGGGTTAGGACCCAGCCAGCAAGAGAAAGCCATGCTTCCAGACAGAACCCGTCACAGTTTCAGGAGTTCAGATTCCAACACACATTCTTGGGGACCAAGTATAGTCTGTCGTAAGCTCCCAACAGTTTCTCTAACTGGGTTGCCATGGAGACACCTGGGCAGGTAGCATCTTGGTAGCATTTTGGTGGGGGGTGGGGGGGTGCATTGGTGGTTTGTGGTCCATCTGATGTGTGTGTCTCCTTGTCTGTCTGTCCCCACGTGACTGTGTGCTGCTGTGACATCGTTCTGCTCATAGTCCTGGGCCCATGGGCCTCTCATGACCACATCCCTCACTCCAGGCACATGCCTTTTACCTGCCCCACAGGCTGGCTTCATCCCTGCTATTGGAGCCCATCTGGGCTGGGCAGATCAGCGCCCAGACGGGATTCAATATCCCCAGTGCCCTGTTGGGCCGGCAGTGCCCCCTCCGAGTCCTATCACTGCCTCTCTGCCTTGGGGTTGTAGGGGTCACATGAGTGTGCACTCCCAGTACCTGCGAAATCTGCCTCCCCTACTCCCCTTTGCACTGCCCCCTCAAATGAGTGTAAAGCATTCCTGGGGACCGCACCCTGGAGTCCTGTCTATGCGCAGTGCTTTTGTGGATATGCGCATGCGCAGAATGGTTCTTTGTGCCGTGGAGTGGGTTCCGACTCATAGTGACCCTATACGAGGTTTCCGAGGCTGTAAATCTTTACAGGAGCAGAAAGCCACATCTTCCTCCAGGGGAACCGCTGGTAGTTTCAAACTGCTGACCTGGAGGCTAGCAGTCCGACTCATAGCCACTCCGCTACCAGAGCTCCTGTGCTGGGAGTCTGTAGACACAGAAATAGTGATTTGAAATGCACCTACCGTGGATGATGGGAGCCGGCAGTGTTCTGCTTTAGGCAGCCCCCCATTTCTGCTTCTCCAGATGAAGCTAAGAGAGCCCTGGGCCCTGGAGGCGAACAGGGGATGGCTCCCTCGAGCTTGCCTCGAGCTTTTTGTTCCATGTCCCAAAAACCCCCCAAACTAGAGCAGTTCCTGTCACCTTGCACTCATGGGGACCCACGTCTGTCAGAATGTAACGGCACTGGACAGGGTTTCCAGTCGGTCCCAGGTAGACAGGCAAGCCTTCCTTCTGAGAAACCTCTGGGTGAGTTCCCACGGGACTGCCAGCCTTACACTTAACCATTTGTGCCCTGCAGTCTGTGGTGGTTCCCTGGTGTGGTTTTGGGGTCCCCAGGCATTGACAGGAAGACACGTGGGGCTCTCGGAGGGCCAGGTGCTGATGGTGTGAGTCATTTGGGAAGGAATTCGAACTTGCAGCTGAAACTATGTTTTGGGCCCCAGTGGCAAAACGCTGGTTTCTCCTTGGCCCTGGAACCTGGTGTGTTGGCTGAGGGCAACCTGACGTCGTTGGTGGCACCGTGGTAGGAGAGCAGGGCTTGTTGAGGCTGCACTGATTACCCAGGTGGCTGCAGGCCCTGCCCTGCCCCGCCCGAGAGCATCTGTAACTTCTGTGAACACTCTCGTCCTCGGAACAAAAGCCAACAGACACCCCACAGCAGTGTCTCTGTGGGCAGTGCAGCCGTTCCCCCATTCCCCCATGAGCATAGACTTGCTGCCTCCCAACTTCTGGTCTGGCCTTCTGCATTGCCGTGGTCACTCCAATCCCACGCAGGTGGTGAGCGGATGGGAGTGGGGTGGGTGATGTACAGCCTGGGTGCCCTCGGGCTGGTCCTGTCCCTGCCCTGGGGATGCTCCAAGCGGCTGCCCCTGTTTTGCTGTGTCCATTGAATTCCGCCCCCCCCCCCAATGACCTAGTGGGGAGCCATCTCTAATAGGGGCGATTCTGCTCCCAAGGGGGCACTTGGCAATATCTGGGGACATTTGTGGGTGTCAGGGCTGGGGAGGGGTGAGACGGGCATCAAGTGGATGGAGGCCAGGAATGCTGCTCCACGCTATGCACAGCACAGGACTTCCCCCCGCAGAGAAGGAGCCAGGAGCCTGGAGGGTTTCCTTGGAAAGGATTGTGTTTGCGCCCTGTCTCACTGGTAGCCTAGTGGATTACGAGTTGGGCTACTAACCGCCAGGTCAGCAGGTCAGATCTACCAGCCTCTTGGCGGGAGAAAGATGAGGCTAAAGGTTTACAGCCTTGCATGTACAGCCCCCAGGGTGGGTTGTGGATCTGACTGTTGGGATCCAGAGTTCTCATTGGTTGACCTTTTGGAAGTAGATCACTGGGCTTTCCTTCTGAGGCTGAGCGCAGCAGCTGTTCATACCACAGAAAGGCTGTGTTGAGTCCTGGGTGGTGCTGTAGGATAAGCACTGGGCTGCTAACCACAAGGTTGGTGGTTCAAATCCACCAGCTTGCTCCTTGGAAAGGCTCTGTAGGGTGGCTATGAGTCAGAAGCCACTCAATGGCACTTCACAACAACAAAGGCTGTGTTAGGGTTCTCCAGAGAGAGAACCAGTAAGGTGTATGGTTACACTTCCTCTCTCTGGGATGCTGTCTCTCCTACAGTCCTCAGAGACTGCCCATCTTCCAGAGCCTCCAGAGAGGGCATTTTCTGTCCTCATGCCTTGTCTTTGGTGCCCAGCTGTGTAGTCAGACACTGGTCTAGGTGGTTCTGTGAGGTGTGGGTCACAGGTGATGAACCTTGCAGTCAGCTGACTCTTAAGTAAAGCAGATAGCCCTCACTGGTGAGGGAGGGCCCGATCCAATCAGCTGAAGGCTTTGAGGTTTCCACAGAGAGAAGGACCACTGCATTTTTTGCACAAATAACATGCACCTTTTGTTGGTTTGCCAATTGCGCCCTCCTTCTGGGAGGTATTTTTGTAAATGTGCTATGTTAATTATTATTTTTTTTTTTAGAGCAGCACATAAAACACATTGACTAGCAGTAGTTATGAAAATACCTCCCAGGGGTGGGGAACGGTTGGCAAACAAGCATAGAAGGCACGTGTTATTTATGTAAAAACACAGTAGATACAGAGATGGATTGATTTTAAGGAGTTGGTTCACATGATTGTGGGGGCTGGCAAACCCCAGCCCACAGATGAGGCGCGGCGGCATGGAAACCCCAGCAGCATACTGATGTCCCAGCTTTGGCCCCACCCTCTAGGCAGCCCTGGGCCAGGAACTGCCTCTCTGTGCCTCTGTTCGCTGACAGATGTGGGTAGGTTGAGGGGCTTTCCGTGCTGTCCCCAGCTTTAACACCCCTCCACCCCCCACCCCGGTCACTTTGCAGGCACAGGCGAGAGCGGGAAGAGCACGTTCATCAAGCAGATGCGGATCATCCACGGCTCTGGCTACTCGGAGGAGGACAAGCGAGGCTTCACCAAGCTCGTTTACCAGAACATCTTCACAGCCATGCAGGCCATGATCCGGGCCATGGAGACCCTGAAGATCCTGTACAAGTGCGACCAGAACAAGGTGAGCTGCGGCCAGGTGCACAGGCCCGCTCTGACCCTTGGTGCCCTTCCACATTCGATGGAGGGACAGTGATCACTGTTGGCTATCGGACTTGACTTGCTGGCCCCTGGTGAACTGATTAGAGGACAGGAGTGCGTTTTTGTACAACCATGGTTTCAATTAACCCAGGTAGCTCGGGCTGGAAAGGCCAGGAAGCCTGGTTGCAGGTAGGTCTCCAACATGAGTCTTCTTCCTGTAACCCTGTGCTTACCTGTGACCGGGCTCCCTGCAGGACTGCGGCCCCAGGGAAGGGTCTGTGTGAGTATTTTCCATCTCGGTCATTTT
Source organism: Chrysochloris asiatica (assembly GCF_000296735.1). Classification (NCBI taxonomy): domain Eukaryota; kingdom Metazoa; phylum Chordata; class Mammalia; order Afrosoricida; family Chrysochloridae; genus Chrysochloris; species Chrysochloris asiatica. The sequence continues at coordinate 6,482,090 of NW_006408643.1, read as the reverse complement.
CTGGGTGCCCAGGTCCCTATTCAGACCGCAGTGCTCCATCAGCATCTAGTGATGGGGTCAGCAAGCACCTCCGGGCCAAAATCCTGCCCTCCATTTTTGTCAGTAAGACGTGCCCCTCCTCCCCCCATTCATTTATCAGCTGTTGGTTGGATATCTACTATGTAACAGGTCCAGAATTGGGTCAAGTCACGCCCTGGTGATAAGGGTGTAGGGATTGCTGTGGATTCTTATTTTGATCGATTGATTCATTGTGACATGGGTGAAAGTTTCTAGAGCACTTTCGTCTCGCATTCAGCTGTTGATAACACAGTTTGTTTTGTGACATTAGTCACAGTATAACCCACTCTCCCCACTTCTGCCCTGGGCTCCCTGGTCCATTCACCCAGCTCTCCCGCCTTTTCCTCTGTTCTGTGCGTTGATTTAGGCAAATGCTGCCCTTTTACGTTGTGTGGTTGCTGGTTCAGAGGAGCACGTTCCTGGTTAGTGATGCTGTTCACTTTGTAGGCCTGTCTGTGGTTAGACGGAAGGGTGATCCCTGGGGGCGGGGGTGTGGGTGGGTGTTCAGTTCCAGGTTTGAAGGGTGTCTGAGGGCCACAGTCTCGGGGTTTCCAGGAAGTCTGGTCTGTTTTATGAGTTTGAATTCTGCTGCATTCTGTTGGGCAGTGGCTACTGGGCGCCATCTAGTTCCGGTCTCCACGTTGTGGGGGCAGGGGATGTGCTGTCCTTTGGCCTCCTTGTCTCCTTGACCCTTCGATTTCCTTCACTTTTCCTTGCTCGGCACGTGGAGCGAGCCATGGTTGTATCTTGGCTGCTTCACCAGTGGGTTTATGTGGGGGCTCATGTTGAGGACTGATTATTACCACAGGCCCTGGCTTCTAGGGACTGAGAGATGTTACCAGGTTGTGATGCAGGGGGAGGGGGGAGCAGCTACAGGCCCCTAGTGCATACCGGGCCCCAGGGACCTGCTCATTGCTCCCACCCCCCTTCAGGCCAATGCCCTCCTGATCCGGGAGGTGGATGTGGAGAAGGTGACCACCTTTGAGCGCCAATATGTCAATGCCATCAAGATGCTGTGGAGTGACCCCGGGGTCCAGGAGTGCTATGACCGGAGACGCGAGTACCAGCTCTCAGACTCTGCCAAGTAGTGAGTACGGTCCCCAGGCGTGCTGGAAGGCCCCCCCCCCCCCTTCACCCAGCGGAGCACTCCGGGCCGCCCTCAGGGCCTGCTTCTCTGGTGAGCTGATTGGAAGTTTCTGGCTCGGCCCGCTGGGGTGGGCATTCCAGTACATGCTGACCTGCTGCATCCCACTTTGCACACGGTCTGTCCCTAAATAATGGTTCCTGAGTCATCCCCCACCCCATCCCCCACTGTGTTCCAGCTACCTGACCGACGTGGACAGAATCGCCACCCTGGGCTACCTGCCCACCCAGCAGGATGTGCTGCGGGTCCGTGTGCCCACCACGGGCATCATCGAGTACCCCTTTGATCTGGAGAACATCATCTTCAGGTACCTGCGGGTGAGGGGCCCTCGTCCTGCAGGCCTAGGCAATGTGGGGACCCTGATATGGAGAGAAAAGTCTCTGCTCCAGGTGCAAGGATGGGCTCTGAGGGCTCAGTACCTGGCTGGACCCTGGAAGGTGGAAGAGGGGACTCCCGAGTGTCTGTCCTGAATGTGCAGCATGGGGGGCGGGGAAGCGGGGAGCTCTGTAGGGACCAGCAGACCCAGTGCTTCAGGGCAGGGCAGGGGTCCCGGGAACAGTGGAGCCCAGCCATCTGCATCACTGTCCCACACGCTGAGCAGTCTGTGAGAGCAGAATTGATTGGCCAGCTGGGGACCAGGAGCCCCAATTCAGTCCCCTTCCAGCTGTTGTTGGCCCCAGGCCTGTCTCTGCCTCCATTGGCACCTGGCCTCTCCCTCTCTCCTTCTGTGTCTCTGCCCCTCTGTCTCTCTATCCTTCTGTGACTCTGAGTCTCTGGCCCTCTGTGTCTTTGTGTCTTTCACAGACCACCCTCATACTCACCCCCAGGGTGGCTTGTGTTAACTGAAGGCATTTTCACATACCCTAGCTCTGAACTAGCTCATGCTGTCGGGTACCAGGGATGAGGACTTAACCCTGAGACTTTGGGGGCCCATTTCAGCCGCCGGTACTGGTACCTCGTGCCTGGCACTGGGCTGTGGGAGGCGGGGCCTGCAGACCCGGTGTGGGAGCGGGTGGCCAGCCTTCGCCGCCTGTTGAGGCCCCCGTGCGTCCCGGGCTTACAGGATGGTGGACGTTGGCGGGCAGCGGTCAGAACGGAGGAAGTGGATCCACTGCTTTGAGAACGTGACATCCATCATGTTCCTGGTGGCCCTGAGCGAGTACGACCAGGTCCTCGTGGAGTCCGACAACGAGGTGCGCACATCCGGCCCTGGCAGGAAGGGGCGGGGCAGACCTCAGGGGCGGAGCAGAGGGGGACACAGACTTAGTGAAGCTGCGCCCCTTCTTCCCCCAGAACCGCATGGAGGAAAGCAAAGCCCTCTTCCGGACCATCATCACCTACCCGTGGTTCCAGAACTCCTCCGTCATTCTCTTCCTCAACAAGAAGGACCTGCTCGAGGACAAGATCCTCTACTCCCACCTTGTGGATTACTTCCCGGAGTTCGACGGTGAGCGCCGCCACCCCTGCACACGCGGGCCCGCGGGCTACACGGCCTGCTGGCTGGCCATGGAGCTCGGCCCCTTAGGACACCCCAGTGGCCATTGTCAGTACTGTTGGGCTGGCTTCCAGGGAGAGGGGGCTCCGAGTTCAGGTCCTGCGGGGCATCCTTCCTGCTTGGGGCCTGGCGCAGGGTCCTGGCTCTCAATCAGCCTTGTGCTGCTGTCCACAGCCCCCAGGGAGCTCCCCCCAAATCCTGAGGACATGGGGGAAGCAGGTGTGGCTGGGGCGGTGGGAGCTGCAGGAGCGTCCTGTGTCCTGAGCCCTGGTGGAGGGTCCTGCGGGCATCACTGAAAGCACGCAGGCCAGAGGCTGGCCCGCAGGGAACCAGGCCCATTGCCTCTTGTGATCTTGGATCTCCCCTACCCCATGACGTAGAAGTCGGAACAGGTCCTAGGGGCAGTGTAAGGGTGCACTTGGGTGTGAGGGGAGGAGGAGCGCCGTGAGCAGCCGTGAGCAGCCGGACCCTGGACAGGGTGCTTGATGCTGGGCTGGGTCTCAGAGTTGGGGCCTCTGCTCAGCATGTCCAGCAGGGGGAGCTGGTGAGGCCCAACTGGGAGCTTCCTGTGCAAGGTGGGGCTTGTCACTGGTGCAGCGGTGGGCCAAGCTGGCAGAGGTCCCCGGGGACTAGGGGTGGACAGCAGGGCCTTGATCACGAGGGACGAGCCCTGGAGGTGTACCTAGAAGTACCCCAGTCCCTGCACTTTTGACCCCAAGTCATGGGTACTGATGAGTGGAGTTAGTAGGCGGTGGGTGGGGGCCTCCACAGGCCTGACACCCTCTCCCTCCTGCTGTGTGTCCAGGGCCCCAGCGGGACGCCCAGGCCGCCCGGGAATTCATCCTGAAGATGTTTGTGGACCTGAACCCCGACAGCGACAAGATCATCTATTCGCACTTCACCTGCGCCACCGACACGGAGAACATTCGCTTCGTGTTCGCAGCTGTCAAGGACACCATCCTGCAGCTGAACCTGAAGGAGTACAACCTGGTGTGAAGCCGCGCCTCAGGGGACGGACGTCTTTCTTTCTACACTTCCGCACCTTCTCCCCCTGCCCGGCTCGGGCGGCCGCTTCCTGGCCTTGACCCTGCTGCGCCGGGGTGTATGTTTGTTTGTTTTTAGAGAAAACCAAAACATAAGGACTGGCTGCACGTGGACGCCCTCAGACGTCACCCCTTAAAGCCAAATGTCCGGGGCTCGGTGGGGGGAGGCCGGCCGCCAGGACTCCTGTCTTGCCCAGCCGCCACGTATTTCTCTTTCTGCCCCCCTCGCGTTTTCTCTCTCACTGCGGACGGTCGGGACCCTGGCCGACTGTGATTCCGCCGTTTGGTTAAGTTATTAAGAGTCTCCTGTGCCCGCCCCGTGGCTGCTGCCCCGCTCACTGGGCTCCTCTGAGAGGGGTGGGTGGCGCCTCCTGTTGGCCGCCCTGGGAAGTGCCTAACCAATTTTCTTTTTTTTTTTTTGAGGAAAAGAAAACAAACAAGGACATCTGGCTTTGTGGGTCCAAGAGACACCCCCAGCCTCCCTTTTATGGTCCCTAAGGAGAGATGCCACCTACCCCGTCCCCCTTGCATGGGGCTTCTTTGGGTTGTATTTGCAGTGCTCTGAGTTGTGGACTAGCCTGGGCTGGGGGAGCAGGAACCATGGGAGCAGAAGGAACTGCAGTTGGAAAGCCAGGGTCAGGGAGGGGCCCAGGCGATTCCACTGAGGCCTTGAGAGCCGTGTTCTTTTCCAGCCATGTGGGAAGAGTGAGAGTGGGCTGGGGACTTGTTAGAATATTCTCAGGTCTGTCCCCGAGAGGGAGAGGGAGATGTGCATGGGTGTCAACCAAAGCACTGAGGCATGCCCTCTGCCCTGGCCCTTGCTGGGCACCCCACAGACTCTATACATGTGGGGACCGGTGGCTGGTGGGAGCACTTGCTTGGAAGCGGCAGCTGGTGCTGGAGGCTCTCCTGGTCATTGCTGGCCGCCCTGGGGGTCCTCAGAGCCCCACACCCTGGTCCCTCGGTAACTAAAGGCGGCATCCAGGTGGAGTGGGGGTTGGGGTGGGGGCAGACAGCCATTTCTGGGATAGGGACTGAACACCATAGTGTTTTCTTTGCGTTTCCACTGGTTTTTGTTTCACACAACTGTCAGGGGAATAATGAACATGAATGCCAGTGATGCCTTTGACCCCTTTGTGATGCGGGGACCCTCCCCCAATGCAGCCTCAGCCCCTTCCCCACCAAAACTGAAACCACTCTGCTGTCTGCTCCCTCCGACTCCCAATGAAACCACAGGAGAGTGCATCCCCGCAGGGCCCCCTCTGTGTCTCATATACAGGCAGGTGTATGTTTACTAGGGGATTGAAACCAGGGAGGGCCTAGGGAATGGAGGATGGGGAGACAAGTCAGAATTACGGCATTCTGGGATCAGCCCCATTGAGGGCCACTAGAGGCGGCTGAGGGGACCCTGTTCCTCATACCCATTTCCTGTTGCTTCTGTCCCAAGGCCTCTTGTGTCGTGTGTCTGCTTGTGAGAGTTTGTTCTGGGCCTCCTTGTGGCCACCCCACCGCCCATGGCAAGAGACTCGAGGTCTTAGTGTCTCCCCAAGAGAATTTGATGGGCTCCACCATCCAGGGCCGAACTGTTGGGGGGTCTTACAACAGAGGGTGGCATGAGAGTTGAGTTGCTCTGAAGGATAGCGAGGGGATTTGCAGAGCCAAAGCAGGTGACAGTGTCACTCCCTTCTTGAAGGGCACAGCTAGCCAAGCATTCCAGAGCTGGACAGGGCCCAAGAGGGGAAGGGTTGTCACTCCCCAAACTCCGACCACTCAGAACCCACTTTGTGCCACACCCGGGGATGGAGGCAGGGCTGGTGACCCCTCCACTTTGCCCCGGATAACCCAAGACAGCAGTTACCACACCAGCTGGGGTCGGGTGCCAAAGGGCTCCCACCTGGGCCCCCACCCAACCAAGGCTTCCAGTTACGTGGCCCTGGATGTCTGAGGTTTGACGGTATTTCCATTTATTTCTGTAGCTGCTTTCCTGAGAGCAGCAACATGCCTCCTACCCTCCCAAACCAGGGTGGCGCAGTTAACAATTGAAGTTGAGCCTGGTGCCCGTCTCTCTGCCTCCCTCAGAGAAGTGTCATTGTGCCAATGTCCCCGCCCTGTCCTGGGGTCCAGCTCGAGACTCAAAGTGCCAATGGGGCGGCGGCCCTCCGGTCACACTTGTACATTACACAGCCCCGACCCTTAACCTATTTAAAAGAGGAGATTCTATTGAGCGCCGTTTTTAAACCCTTCATCATCTGAAATGCATGTATCTCGTACGTGTTGGGGGGAACTTGGGGGAATGGGAGGGAGGAATCGGGATGTGCCTGCTCAGTGCTGCCCCCTCCTGGGGCTAGTGGCTGTCCACGACCCCGGTGGGCGAGGTGACGGATTTTGCCCACGGTGTCGGGACCCTGACCCCCTAATCCAGAAATCCTGAGGGAAATCGACTTTTCATATCTTTCTCCTGAAATGAACTCTCTGTTTTAAATTGGAATAAATCTTGTTCCTAAATGCTGTGGTGTTCTTAGCCTTATTTCCTGTACTGCACTGATGGCTGAGTGTGGGGATCAGGGACGTGGCTCTGAAAGAGCCCACCTACTTGCAGGGAGATGAGACGCTGAAGTGGAGGAGCCCAGATTTGGAGCTCAATCCACCACCACTCAAATGTCCCAGAGGCCCTGGGACCCTGGGCCTCCATTCTGGTAAATAGACGGAGGAGGAACTAGCGAATCTCTCTACCGCCTTCTTTGAGTTTCACCTACTGGCGTCACTGGAGGGCTCAGGGAGACGGTGTTTCTCCAGATGAAGCATCCTGTGACTCAGAACAGCTCGTGCGGAGTGAAATGGAGTATTCAGATCAACAAGGGCGACAGTGTGGCTGCGGGAGAGTGAGTGCGGGGGAAATGGATGAGGAACAGGGGGCCAGGTGGGTCGCGGGGAGGGAATGACCCGAGGGAAGTGGGAATAGGATCGTGGGCAGAGGAGGGGGACGGGCTAGCCTCAGGTGCTCACGGGCGCCCTCTGGCTGCCTCAGTGAGAACAGGCTCGGGGGCGAGGGCAGGAGTCGGAATCAGAGCGGAGGGGACTGTTCTATCCAGGCGTGCGATGATGGGGATGGACCAGATGGAGGTAGAGGTAGAGGAAGTCAGATTTAGGATCTAAGGATGCTGGAGAGGCGCCCCAGACTGACGTTACCATTGTGGGAGGGCCAGGCATGTAGACGTCATTCCATCTGTGTCCAGCAGGTGCCGCCAGAGGCAGCTGAGAGCCTTGGTCGCCTAGAGTTAAGTTTTCCCCACCTACCTGGAGAGTGGGAATCCTCGCTGAAAGACAAACTGAGGCGCTGAGAGGCAGTTGAATCAATTCTGGTTCATGCTGACTCCCTGTGCGTTACAGTAGAACGGTGCTCCAAAGGGTTTTCGTTTGCTATTGTGGTTGAAAATATAAACAGAACACCCACCCATTCAACCGTCTCTAAACCAACAGTTCAGCGACACTTGACATTTTTTGAGTTGTGGGACTATTCTCACCCTCCTCTTCCAAATTGTTCTTCCCCATGAACATAAGATCACTGGCTCCTAAATTTCCTATTTACCCTTCCAAGTCGCTGTTGTCAATTTGATCCCACAGAGATAGATCTTAAGCACAGTGCTTAAGGCAGACATTTTTTTACTGTTGCTGGTAGATGCTGTCGAGTGGGTACCGACTCATAGCACCCTGTGCACAATAGAAGGAAACAGTGCCCGGTCCTGTGCCAACTTCACAATCGTTGCTATGCTTGAACCCATTGTTGCTGCTACTGGGCCAATCCATCGCGTTGGCTGACCCCCTCTTTTTCACTGACCCTCCACTTTACCAAGCATGATGTCCTTCTCCAGGGACTGGTCCCCCAAAGTCTGTCCACCCTGGCTTCCAAGGAGCATTATGGCTGTACTTCTTCCAACACAGATTTGTTCCATGGCATTTTTACTCTTCTCCAGCAGCACAACTCAAATGGACCAAGTCTTCTATGGTCTTCTTTATTCATTGTTCAACTTTCACAAGCATATGAGGTTATTGAAAACGCTGTGGCTTGGGTCAGGCGCACCTTAGTCCTCAAAGTGGCATCTTTGCTCTTCAACACTTAAAAATATATATGCTTTATTGTGAATTATGTGATAGTTTACATGGGAGAACATTAGTTTTACATTCATCCTAT
>NW_006408643.1:6469168-6473919 GCF_000296735.1 Chrysochloris asiatica | reverse complement strand
CTGCTCTTCTCCATTAATGGTCCTAGGGACCTCTGCTCCCAAACTGCAAAATTAATCACTCCCCTCCTTTCTACAAAATGTCTACCTTTATATGTACAACCCACACAATCAGTCCTGATAATAATTATTCACTATTGTATCACAAGAGACCTGTCCGCATTTCATTTCATCAGCCCTGCCTAGACAGATTGGATACTACTCAGTGGAGATTCTGCCTTCCTCCAGGCCCTGTGGATCGCTCGTCAACACTTTAAAGAGGTCTTGTGCAGCAGACTTGCCAATGAAATGGGTCCTTTGATTTCCTGATTGTGCTTCCATGATGCTGATGGCTGATCTGAGCAAAATAAAGTCTTTGACAACTTCAATTTTTTTCTCCATTTATATAGATGTTGTTTATTGGTCCAGTGGTGAGGATTTTTGTTTTCTTTACATTGAGGTGCAGCCCATACTGAAGGCTGTGTATGGTCTTTGATCTTCATCAGTAAGTATTTTAAGTCCTTTTCATTTTCAGCAAGCAAGGTTGTATCATCTGCATATTACAGGTTGTTAATGAGTCTTCCTCCAATCCTGATGCCATGTTTTTCTTCATATAATCCAGTTTCTCGAATTGGTGGTTCAGCATGCAGAGTGAATAGGTATGACGAAAGAATACAACCCTGGCACACACCTTTCCTAATTTTAAATCATTCGGAGTTCCCTTGTTCTGTTCTAACAACTGCTTCTTGGTCTATGTACAGGTTCCTCATGAGCACAATGAAAAGTTCTGGAATAATCATTCTCCGCCATGTTGTTCAGAGCTTGTCATGATCCACATAATCGAAAGCCTTTGCGTGGTCAATAAAGCACAGGTATTCTCTGCTTTTAGTCAAGATCCATCTGACGTCAGCAATGATGCTCCTTGTTGCATATCCTCATCTAAGTCTGGTCTGAATCTCTGGCCATTCTCTGTCAATGTAATATTACAGCTGTTTTCTAAAAAAAAAAAATTTTTTTAAACACTAGTTAAGCTAAACTATTGTTTGGATACAAGAAAACTTGACGGGTTTTTTGGTGTAAAATTTATATGTTTGAAGTATGAGAGACAAAGTCTGGTCACACTAAGATGAGCAGGAGTTTCTGGGTTCATTCAGCCTCCATGGCTCCAGTAAGTCTTTGTTGTTGTTGTTGTTGTTATGTGCCATGGAGTCGGTTCCAACTCATAGCGACCCTGTACAGGGTTTCCGAGGCTATAAATCTTTATGGGAGCAGAAAGCCTCATTTTTCTCCCACAGAACAGCTGGTAGTGTCAAACTGCTGACCTTGCGGTTCACAACCCGATGTTGTTGTTGTTAGGTGCCATCCAGTTGGTACCGACCCACAGCGACCTTCTGCACAGCAGAACGAAATACTGCCCGATCCTGGGCCAACCTCACTACTGTTGCCACACTTGAGTCCATCGATGCTGCCACTTGGCCAATCCATCTCGTTGGGATCTTCCTCTTTTTCTATGACCCTCCACCTTACCAAACATGATATCCTTCTCCAGTGACTGGTCAGTGACTGCTCACAACCCGATAGTCCATTAGAAATTGAATTTCTGTTCCACATTTCCCCTCTTTTGATCAAAAGTCTTCGCTAGAATCTTTGTCTTTAAGGTTTTTAGTGACTGTGGCCAGATTTTTGTAAGTAGATCCCCAGGCCTTTCTTCTGATGCACTTCTGGGTGACTTGAACCTCCAAGTTTTCAGTTAGCTCTTCCCAAGCTTTGGCACCACAGCCTTGTATCAAGACCACCTACACAGTATTCCGGGGCACAGTGCAGAATGCATAGGGTTGCTATGAGTCAGAATAGACTCAATGGTAGTGGATTTGATTTTGGTTTTGGTGAAAAATGAAAATTGGGAACCCAGGTTCAAATAATCGACACCTTAGGCCTTAGTGAGCTGAAATGTCAATTTTGAGTCAGACAATCATATGGATTACTTGAAAGAAGTGCAGACAGATGCTCCTTAGAAGCAAATGGCGAGACTTTGTCTCTCATACTTCGGACATTGATCAGAAGGGACCAGTCCCTGGAGAAGGACATCAAAAGAGGAAGACCCCCGATGAGATAGATTGGCACAGTGGCAGCAGCAATGGGTTCAAACACAACAATTGTGAGGCTGGCCCAGGACTGGGCAGTGTTTCCTTCTGATGTGTATCAGTTTACTATGAGTTGGAGCTGACTTGACAACACTGAACAACAAAATCATGTTCAAAAATGATGTTGAATTTCAACACGATGACAGCAGAGCCTGAGCCCCGGGCCTACCTGGACCCCACCCTACCTGTTGCCCTGGGCTCCCTCACCCACATGGAGGTTAGAATTCTCCTCTATCTTCCCAGGTAGTCTCAGGGCAGGGGGTTGATGCTTCTACATCCTGAATCACTCCTTGGAAAGCAGAGACCCGGAGAGGTTGGGACTTGTCTGAGATGATGTCTATACAGCAGAAGGCTGAGTCAGACCTCAGACTCGGGGCTTCTGACTCCCAGTCCATCTCCCCCTCCTTGTCATCACCTCTGAGAACATGTATTCAGCGTCTGTAGTCTGTCGGGTCCGAGACCGGGTGCTGGGAGGGGGCACAGGGTAGAGGGAGACCTGTCCCTGGCTGTGGGAATACCCGGTCTTATGGGGAAGACAGGTGACCCCCTACAAGACAAGATGGGGGTACACAGGACCTGGGGAAGGTGTGATTCATAGCACCCACGCTGGGGAGGCTGGCTTCCGGGGAGTCAGGAAACATAGGGTTTATTTTTCTGGGCTTTCTGGGGTGTGCCAAAGACCTCTTTGATGTGTTGAAGAGCAAATATGTCACTTTGAGGACTAAGGTGCAGCAAGCCGTGAACTTTCAGTCACCTCCTATGTATGCAAAAGCTCGACAGTGAATAAGGAATTGGGAAGAATTGATGCCTTGGAACGATGGTGTTGGCAAAGAAGATTGAATACACCATTGTCTTACTTCTCTCGTGCTACTACTATACCAGCCATCCCAGAAGTGGGTGGTTTTTACAAACAGATATTTAGTCTATCACATTTTAAGAGGCTAGATGTCTGAATTCAGGGTGTCAGCTCTGGGGAGAGGCTTTCTCTCTCTGTGTTGGCTTTGGGGGAAGGTCCTTATCTCCCTACAACTTCTGTGGGCCTAACTTTCTGTAGTGTTCTCTGTGTGTCTTGGCTTCTATCTGCCCCTGGGTCTAGGAGGGTCTCAGCGCAGGGATTCTGGGTTCAAAGGATGCATTCCACTCCTGGCTCTACTTTCTCCAGTGAACTCAGAACACTTGTTTGACCTCTTTCATATCTCTAGAGAGATTGACTCAAGATACAGCCTCATCTTACAACCAACATAACTGCCTCTAATTGTGCCTCCTTAACATCGTAGAAGGCAACACAAGATAATCATATCAGATTAAAAAAAAATAATAAAAGGAGAATAATTATATAATACTGAGACTACACGGCCTGGTCAAGTTGATGCACAATTTCTGGGTGTGGGAGAGATACAATTCAATCCGTAAAAACAAAACAAATCTGTTTTGGAAAAAGTGCAGCCAGAATTCTTCTTAGAAGCCAGGATGGTGACACTTGATTGAATGTACTTTGGATATGTCATCAGGAGGGACCGATTTCTGGAGAAGGACATCATGCTTTCTAATGTGGAGGGTCAGTGAAAAAGCAGAAGACCTCCTACAAGATGGATTGAGACAGTGGCCACAGCAATGAACTCAAATGTGGCAACAACTGTGAGAACAGGACAGGACCGGGCAGTGGGTCGTTCTCTTGTGTGTAGAGTCGCTATGAGTTGGAACTGACTCGATGGCACTTAACAAAATCTTAGCCTTACAAGGGGTCTAAGAAAACCCAGTCGCTCTCCCGTGTCTTAGGTGGAAAAACCTTAAAACAGAGCTTGAGACAGGAATGGGGGCGGAGGGCTCTTGGGGTACACCTTTAAGGTGGTGATAATGGTATGTACCCCTATCAAGATCAAATTCCTTTCTGCTTTGAATTTTTTGTTGAAATGATGTGTTTTCTGTAATAGAATACATTTAAAAAGGAATGAAAAAATAATTTTTTTTAGGTTGTAAGGATTTTGATATAATTGTTGTTAAGTGCCATCAAGTTGGTTCCGATTTATAATGACCCTGTATAGGGTTTCTGAGGAGCAGCTAGTGAGTTTGAACTGCTGAATTAGTGAAACATAGATATCCCACGAAGGAGCTCTGGTAGCGTAGTGGTTACGAGTCAGGCTGCTTACCTCAAGTCCAGCAATTCAAAATGACCAGCTGTTGCACAGGAGAAAGATGAGGCTTTCTGCTCCCGAAAAGATTTACAGCCTCGGAAACCTTATATAGGGTTACAATGAGTCGGATCAGATTCCACGGCAGCTAACCAACCACAGTAGTTTCCAGTTGGGCTGCTAACCTCAAGGTCAGCAGTTCGAAACTACCAGCTGTTCCATGGGAGAAAGATGAGGCTTTCTCCTCCTGTAAAGATTTGCAAACTCAGCAACCCTATACAGGGTGGCTACTAACCGACCACCACCATTACCAAGCATATCTCCCACGGAGTATCTTGCTAGGATTGTTGGGCTAAGTACCATTTCTTCAGATTCCTGCAGTTACACAGGCTTCCACCAGATGGCAGCATACACTAAAAGTAGGGTAGCAGCTTCTCACTAAACTCCCAAGCTGGAAAATGTAGGTGGGTACTGTATGACAGAAAGGAGCTCTGGTAGC
>NW_006408643.1:6465167-6467947 GCF_000296735.1 Chrysochloris asiatica | reverse complement strand
AACGAGATGGATCAGCCAGGTGGCATCATTGATGGACTCAAGTGTGGCAGCGGTAGTGAGGTTGGCCCAGGATCGGACATTGTTTCGTTCTGCTGTGCACGGGGTAGCTATGAGTCGGTTCCGACTCGATGGCACCTGACAACAACAACAACTGGATGTCCCAGGAACCATGAAAAGGTTAAAAAGCAAAGGTTGCAATTGAGGGGTCCTCCAATCCCCTAGGAAGTCCCAGAGCTGGGTGGCCTTTCACAGCTAAGTTAGAGCATCTGGAGAAGAATAAGAAGTTTTCTTGCATGCAACAAACAACTACCTGAAATCCAGGTTTGGGTTTTAGCTGTAATAACTCAAAAACTCAGTAGCCAACGAGTCGACTCTGATGTCCCACAACACACACACACACACACACACACACACACAAGATGTAGAGGGAGCGGGGCCAGGCTTTGTATCCCTGTATTGATTGAGGGTCACCCCTGAGAGAGGGCATGACCTTGGATATAACCAAGAGCAAGGGTAGAGTCTAGTAGATAGGACCCCAGCAGCCAATATGTCCAGCAACTTGGGGGTGTAAAAGGGGAGTTGGCTAAGAAGAGGAATCAAAAAGGTTCACTGCAGTCCACACCTTCACGCTGGTAGCTAAAATACCCAAGGGACGACAGAACCAGCCCAACACTTGGTGGGACCAGGACTTGTCCAATTGTGCCCTGGTTCGTAGTCACCCATGCACAATAGGATGAAATACTGCCTGGATCTGAGCAATCCTCAGGATTACTGGGACACTTACGCCCATGGTTGAAGCCACTGTGTATTTTGAGAACTTCCAACCCAGGGGGCCCAGGGTGGGGTGGAGGGCACATCTTCTATTGGATAGTATTCTATTGGGATTCAGCGTGGTATCACTGGCAGATTTTTGAAAGCCAATCACCAGTCTTTTCTTCCTAGCACGTCTTAGTCTGGAAGCTCTATTGTCTGGTTCTGCACCATCTTCCGGTGTGTTGTCATATTTGAGTTCATTTTTGTGGTTACTGTGTGGACCCATCTTATCCGGGTCTCCTTTGCCCTTTGCTGGCCTTTGCTTCATCCAACATGAGTTCAGCAGGGACTTCAGCAGTCTTGGAAGTCCCATGAGGCAATTCTACTCTGTCCTATTGTTGATGTGAAGTGCCATCAAGTCGATTCCGACTCTTAAGGGTTTCTGAGGAGCGGCTGATGGTTTTGAACTACTGACCTTTCAGTTAGAAGTCCAGTGCTTGTCCAACGGTGCCACACCAAGTATGCACTCTGTCCTGGTCGCTGTAAGTTGGAATCCACTCGACAGCAGTGGATTTGAGTGTACGATGTCCCCAAAGCAAGTCATTCAGACAGCGTTTTGTTGTGTTCTCTGGTAGCGTAGTGGTTACGAATCAGGCTGCGAACCGCAAGGTCAGCAGTTCGAAACTACCAGCTGCTCCACAGGAGAAAGATGAGGCAGTCTGCTCCCGTAAAGATTAACAGCCTTGGAAACCCTGTGCAGAGTCGCTATGAGTCGGAACCGACTCCACGGCACATAACAACAACATGAGGTTTTCCTGGGCTGATTTTCAGTTGTAGCAGATTCCCAGGCCTTTGTTCCTTATCTGCCTTAGTCCAGAAGCTCTGTGGAAACCTGTCCAGTCTGAATGACCCTGCTGGTCTTGGAAATCCCAGCACTGGAGCATCACACGTCGCCACAAGCTGACACATGGTTAGACGGAGGCTGGACAAGAATCTACACATTTGCTAAAACCCATAGAAACAGTTGACCAAAGGAAGCAAATTCAATTCTAGGTGAATTTTTTAAAGCATGAAATAAATCTCATTATGAAACAAATCAACTCTAAAACTTGAAAATGAAGAGTGTAGAAGTCAGAAAGTTCGTTTCCACCTGGAGTAGAAGGAGATGGGTACAGAACAAGATTGTGGAAGATACAAATGCTCTTTATTTTGAATTATTTTATTGTGATAGAAAGGTACAGCTAAGAAAACATCTGCGCCCCCCCCATCCAAAAAAAAAAAAAGCTAAAGAGGATAGAGATAAACACTGTTAACTGATGATATATGGCGGGGATAATAATCAATGTAATGAAACAAGCTATATGAATGGTTGAATGTGAAGCTGATGATGTGCCCTGTAAACTTTCACTCAATCCAAAATAAAAACATTTCATTAAAAAAAAAAAAGAAAACATCTGCGGAGTCAGACATTTTTACAGGTATGTGTTCAATTCGATGACATTATGGTGGGCTAGCCCGTGCCCAGATGGTCTTATTGCGCCTCACACTCTCTCTTTCTCCCACTCCCATCTCTCTCTCCCCCTCCTCTGTTGTTTTTAGCGCCCCAGTGTGACAGAGTAGAGCTGCCCCATGGAATTTTCTAGGCTGCTGTCTTTATGAGAGCAGACAGCCAGGTTTTTCTTCCGATGAAGCCGTTGGGTGGGTACAAACTATCAACCTTGTGGTTGAGCACTTCACTGTTGAGCCACCAAGGCTCCTCTTGGTCTGGAAACATTAGTCTAATTTATATCAGTGGAATCATGCAATATTTATCCTGTTGTATCTGATTGATTTCCACTCAATGTTTTCGAGGTTCATCCACGTACGTATTGGAGCGTCATTTCTCTTTTACAGCTGAGTAATAATATATAATAGGAGCTCTGGTAGCGTAGCGGTTACGAATTGGGCTGTGAACCTTAAGGTCAGCGGTTCGAAACTACCAGCTGCTCCGCGGGAGAAAGATGAGGCTTTCTACTCCCATAAAGATT
>NW_006408643.1:6455942-6464407 GCF_000296735.1 Chrysochloris asiatica | reverse complement strand
GGGGATCCTTGTAACCATGGCAATGAGATGATATACGATAGAATGAATGTAAAACTAATGTTCTCCCATGTAAACTATCACATAATTCACAATAATAATAAAAAAAAGATTTACAGCCTCAGAAACCCTGTACAGGGTCGCTATGGGTCGGAACTGAATCCACGGCACATAACAACAACAATAATAATATAATACTCCATCATATTTGGGGAGTCTGGGAGAAAGGGAAGACCCTCAATGAGATGAGGGTCCACAGCATGGACTCAAACACAGCGGCGATTGTGAGAATGACGCAGAACCAGACAGCATTTTCTTCTGTTGTGTGTAGGTTTGGTATGAGTCACAACTGGCTCTACAGCACCTAACAACAGTGGCAACAATACTGCGTTGCATGGAAAAACCACGTTTTGGTTTTCCATTCATCCAGTCGACGGACATCTGAATTGTTTCCAGTGATAATGTTCTTCATCTTAGTTTGGGTGGGTGTTCATTGAGCATTGGTCAAACAACAGTTTACTTAAGGTTAAGGCACCCTGTAGGGTAAGCACTGAATGGCTAACCAGGAGGTCAGCAGTTCAAACCCACCAGCTGCTCTGAAGGAGAAAGATGAGGCTTTCAGCTCTGGTAAAGATTTACAGCCTTGGAAACTCTATACAGGGTTGTTATGTGTTGGAATCAACTTTATGACAGTGGATGTTGTTTTTTTTTTGTTGTTGTTGTTTTTTAAATGGGTCCCTGATGTCACAAGTGGTTTGCATTTGACTACTGCCCTGAAGACAGACTGTTGCATAAACCCACCCAGTGGCACTGCAGAAGAAAGGTCTGGCAATGTGCTTGAATAAAGATCACAAGCTGAGAATCCCTGTGGAGAACTTATACTGAGTCACATGAGGTTGTCACGAGTTGGAATGACTCGACAGCTTTTTCGGCCACTAGGTTACACACTCTTGCTTTCTGTATCTGCTGTGTGCTTTGCACATTTTATGCCCACATGTTCATCCTGGTCTCAAACGCCCCAACAATCAAAGCTACGTCCAGAGCGGTGCAGGACTCACGGTGAGAAAGTAACCCTGTCTGTTATAGGAACTAGAAGGGAGCCTAGTTTTGAGTAGAGGCTGGACCACAGGGCTCCTGGTGGTGTCCAAGGCGAATAGAGGGACCTGCCCTTTTCCTGGGGTCAGTGGGAGCCTTTGAAGGTAGACAGAAGTCTGACCCTGTGGATGTCCTTGTGTTGTGACTTGCTTGGAATCTGGCGTCCGGTCTGTAAGTGGACAGTCAGCAGCAGTCAGGAGGACCTTGGCTCACATCTGTTCCCCACTAGGTCTCCATTCCCCATCCCCCCAGCTAAGCTGGTTGTTTCTGTTCTAACGCCTAGCTGGGGCCCTGACCTATTTCTGCTTTTCTTCACCTGCTCTGGAGTAGGAAGTTGCCAGGCCTCTGGCTTTGGGGAGTCATGACGGGTGCAGGGCAGGGCCTGCTGGGGGCCCCTATCACGCTTCCCATCTGCCATTTGTTATGAATCAACTGCAGAGAAAACCGCACATTTGTGCTGGGCTCGCCTGGGCCTGTCAACGCTGAGCCCTGCTGTGGGGGAGGCGAGACTGCAGCAGCTAATTGCTGTGTGACCCTGGGTGCCTTGCTCACCCTCTCGGAGTCCCCTTGGTGCAATCGGCGAGGGGTCCATTGTTGGGTGCTGTCGAGCCCAGTTAGAGTTTAGACTCTGGGCCTGATGGGTAAGAGACAGAATCCCAGCTCTAGCCCTAGTGCGTGGTCCCTACAAGTCACCTTCATAGTTCTGTACCTCAGTTTTCCCATCTGTAAAATGGGTTTAATGATAGTAACTGGAGAGGTTAAAGAGCGCTGCTGGCACCAAAGGTCTAACGCAAAGGGTGGTGGTTCAAATCCACCCAGCGTCTCCCAGGAAGAAAGACCTGGAATAAAGATGACACCCCATAAAGATGACAGCCTAGGAAACCCTACGGGGGCAGTTCAACTCTCTCACACGGGGGTGGGGGAGCACTGGTGTGTTGCTGTGATGCCGGAAACTATTACACCAGGCTTTCAAATACCAGCAGGATCACTCATGGTGGACAAGTTTTAGTGAGCGTCCAGACTAAGAGAGACTAGGAAGAAAGGCCTGGCTATCAATGTCTGAAATCAGCCAATAAAAATCCTCTGGATCACAGGATAGTGTCCAATGCAGCACTGGAAGCTCAGCCCCCCTGGGGTAGATGGCTCTCAAAATACACAGTGGCCGTAGCCATGTAATTGAGTAGACTGAGGGGCATGAAGATGGCACGAGACGGGGCAACATTTCATTCTGTGGTGCGTGGGAGCTCCATGAGTCGGAACCCACTCATCAATGACCTTCTTTCCTATGGTTCTGTGTGGGCTGAATGTTTCTAATTGTTTTAATACTCACTGCTAACCAGTTGCTGGAGTTAAATCCAAGTCAGGAAGACCGCATGTGTTTCTGAAGAGGTGTGCTGTCTGTAGTGTTTTCATGCTGTAATGTTCCAGAAACAAATCGTCATTACTTTCTTTCGATATGCCTCTGGGTGGGTTTGAACTTCCAGCCTCTGGGTTAGTAGTCCAGGGTTTAACCGTTTATGCTGTTCATGGGATCCAAACGCAACAGCGTGATGATGATTGTAATTGGGCGAGAGAAGAGGGTGGGGTTCCGGGGCCAGCGGGGAGGTTTCAGAGTGTCCAGCCCTGCTCCAGAATGAGGAAGAAAAGCCCCACGACCCCCACCGGAACCCAGACTGTGGCTGGGGATTTTTCTGGCCGCTGCCCGCCCTCCCCAGGAGCACCCATCTCGCTCTGGGACGCCTTTTGCCTGGCAACCTGTCTGGCTGGGTCCAGGCAGGTCTGTCGATGGGCGGGGAGCCCTGAGCCTCCCCACCTCGCCCGCTCCTCCTCCAGCCCCCGCCCTGTTCCCAGCACTCACCAAGTCAGGATCCCCGGTCACCTGAGCTAGGGGATCCTGAGGGGGACCCTCAAGAAGAAGGTAATCTCAGTGGCCGGCTGCCTGGAGGCTTCCCCGGAGCCGGCCAGCGTGGGGCGCCCACCCCAGCAGGGGCCGGGGGGCCATGCCGCCTGGCGCCCTCTGAGGCCCACACCATGGCCCGGGCGCTGACCTGGCGCTGCTGCCCCTGGTGTCTGACGGAGGACGAGAAGACAGCCGCCCGGATCGACCAGGAGATCAACAAGATTCTTCTAGAACAGAAGAAACGGGATCGTGGGGAGCTAAAGTTGCTACTGCTAGGTGAGTCCCGGGGGCGAGAGGGGGGCCAGCCGGCCACGCCACGGAGGGGCCAAGGAGGGACTCGCTTTCAGCAAATGTGGCTCCTGCCGGAAGACGTGGAGAACCCACACTACTGATGGGAAAACTGAGGCTCAGAGAAGCCATCTTTTCCATCCAAGGTGAGACTGGAACCATCTTCGGTCCACTCTGAGGGGCATCTGCGAGGGCAGAGGTGGTGCAGCCTGGGGCCCGGTGGCAGCCGGGGCTCCTGCCAGGCAGGCCCAGCCCGCCCTGCCAGCTTCTATGTCACGGGTGGTAACCATGAGCTCAGGTGTGCAACCCGCCCTGGCCAAGGAGTCGCATGGGCTGGGCCTTCTGCCTCTCTCTTCTCAGCAGCTGGCTGCCCTGTCTTCTGTTGACTGGCAGCTTCCTCAGCTGGAGCCCTTCTGAGGTCAAGGGGCTGGGATTGATGGACTCATTCATGCTGTAGCTCTGGTGGCACAGAGAGTTGACGGGCTGCTAACCACAAGTTTGGTGGTTCAAGTCCACCAACCACTCCATGGGAGAGAGATGGTGTACAGTCTTGGAAGCCCCAGGGGGCAGTTCTGTTCGGTCCCACAGGGAGGCTGTGAGTTGAAATCGACGCCACCGTAGTGGGTTTGCTTTTTTTGAACTGTTTAAGAAAGAACCTGGGTGACATAGCAGTTAAGTTTTCGGTTGATAACTAAAGGTTCAGGAGTTCGAACCCACCAGTGGCTCCTTGGTAGAAAGACCCCGAGATTTGCTTTTGTAAAGACGACAGCCTTAACACACCCAGAGGAAGAGTTCTACTTTGTCACATGGAGTCACTATGCGGTGGAATCGACTCGATGGCACACAACCAAGATACACGGATTGCTGCCTTCTGGGGTCTCATCTTCCAATATGGGAGACAGGCATTAAGCAGTCGTGAATTTCACATGAGATAACTTCAGGCAGTGAGAAGAGGTAGAAGGAATAGAAAGCCGGCCAAGGGAGTAAGCTTGGAGTGAATGTCGTATGGATTGTAAGACCTCAAGTTTCTAAATCTTGTTGCCCACATATCTCCACTCACCCCACCCCCTTCCTCAACTCATGAACAGCCTAACCCCAGAAACTGTAGCCTTGGAGGGTCTTTCTGGGTCTCCTAGAACCATGGGCCTCCTGGGATGGGGGCTAGAGAGGATCCCAGACTCCCTAAGGTTGTTGGCATTGCACCAGCCTGCTCTGGGGCAAAGTGGCAGGTAACCATGGGTGGCTGCCGTCTTTCTCCCCTTGCTCAGTGGAAGGAGGTGGCCCAAGGAATGGAGAGAGGTGAAGAGATTAGGCAGTAGGAATCTAAGGGTGCACCTTAATTCACAGTCCTGCCAACTGTAGCCTTGGTCCCTCTTGCTGAGCTAGGGAAAATATTTCTTCTAGGTCGATTTGGTATGACATAAAACATATGCTTTGGCCCACCCTGACTTATTTAATATCTGCTCTTATTCTTTTCTCCCATAATTCCCTTGGCTGCAGCCATCTGGCTTCTTTGCTTTTCATTGAATGTATCATTTTCCCACTGGAAATGTTTGGTGGAATCACCCATGCAATTGTCAGAGCCTGGAAAGTTTAAAGGACAGATCAGTTTCTCTAGGAGCTATTTCTGTAATCGGTATAGGGCAATTGGGGTTGTCTAGCTCTTTTTGAATGAGCTTTGGTCCTTTCTGCCTTTCAAAGGATTTGTCCATTTCTTCTAAGTTGTCAACTGTATTGGCATAAAGTTGTTTGTAATCTTTCTTTCATAATCCTTTTTAATGTCTGTCTCTGTACAGATATCCCTTCCTCGTCCATTCCTGAGATTGGTCCTTTGTGTCTTTGCGCCTTTTTTCTGGATTCTTCAGGCTAGGTATTTACCCAAACTGAGAACATTATTTCACTTTCTTTGAACATCTCAAGTTCACTTATTCCCGCCCCAGGACTTTTGCATTTGCTGTTTCCCCTTCCAAGACCGCTCAGCATCACCCAAACCTCCATATGGTGGTCTCCCTCACTCTGTTAGCCTCAGTTCAAGTTGCCTCTTCAGGCAGGAATCTGAGCCCCAAAACTGTCCCATTCTTCACCTTCCCCTTTGCTTGCTTGATATTTTCCCTCCATACCATCAACTAGTAAACATTTTTTTCTGTCTTGATTGTCTTTTTAATTATCCAGCAAACAACATAAGATCAGGACTGATGTCTGTTTTGTTCAGGCTTTTTTCCCCCAGTCTTTCTTAAAACTTGTTTTGTGGTTTGGGTAAAAATTCACAGAGCAAATTAGCTTTCCATCCAACACTTGGTAGACATGCTGTTTCGCAGCATGGATTGTAGTCCCTACAATGTAACAGAATTCTTCTGGCTTCCTCTCTCTGTGTTCCCTAGCTCTCTTTGTTTCCTTCCTGCCCCTTCCTACCTTCTGAGAAAATGTTGCCTATCATATGATGGGTTGGTCTGAGGAGTGTGTTCCTTCATGGTGTCATTCTTCAGCTTGTTGGTGTCGTTAAGTGCCGTGGAGTCGATTCCAACCCATGGCAACCCTGTATAGGATTTCCAAGGAGCAGCTGGTGAGATTGAACCACCAGTTCAAATGGCTTTGCAGTCTGATGCATTAACCCACAGTGCCACACCAGGACTCCTATTCTTCGGTTTAGAGGCCTGTCTACTGTTTGTCTGAAAAGTTTCTTGTGTCTTATGTCCTCAGCATCTAGCACAGATGTACGGTGAACCTAGCACCTTGTAGATAGTCCATACATTTAAAAATGATTTTTGTTGTTGAGACTATCCAGCAGGACATACACCAAATAAACAATTTCTACATGGACAATTCGATGACATTGGTGACATTCTTGGGTTCCTCCCTGATTGACAGAAACTCACTGACCCCAGAAGGTTCTATCTAATCTTTCTAGTTTCGGTTGTCAATTTCACCCCATGGAGCTAGTTCTTCAAAAGAACGCAATGCTTAAGGTAGAAGATATTGAAGTTGTCAGTTACCTTTGAGTTGGTGGGGACTCATAGCAACCATATGTAAACAGAGCAAAACACTGCCGGATCCTGTACCATCCTCAAAATTGTTCTGTTTGAGTCCATTGTTGGAACCACTGTGTTAATCCGTCTCTTTGAGGGTCTCTTTTTCTTTGACCCTCTACTTTACCAATCATGATGTCCTTCTTCAGGGACTGGTTCCTCCTGATAACATGTTCAAAGTATGAGAGACGAAATCTAGCTATATTGGCTTCCAAGGAACATTCTGACTGTACTTCTTCCAACATAGAATTGTTCATTCTACCTGCAGTCCATAGGAGTCCTAGTGTGTGGCACTGTGGGATAAAGCACTGGACTGAAAGGTTGGTTTGAACCACAAGGTTGGCAGTTCAAACCCACCAGCTGCTCCTTGGAAACTGCATACAGGGTCGCTATGAGTTGGAATCGACTTGACAGCACTTATCAACAGCAACACTAGGATATGGAGTATTCTCCACCAACACCACAATTCAAATGCATTAATAATTCTTTGGTCGTCCTTATTCATTGTCCAGCTTTCTATGCATATGAGACTGTTGAAAGTATCGTGGGTTGGGCCAGGGACACCTTAATCCTCAAACTGTCATTGTTGCTTTTTTTAAAAAAAAATGTTTTATTGTGAATTATGTGATGGTTTACATGGGAGAACATTAGCTTTACATTCATCCTATTGTATATTGTTTTATTACCATGGTTACAATCCCCTCCATGCATCATCAATCAACCAAAGGGTATACCCTGCAAGCCTGCCCCCTGCTTGTCAGCACACAGCCTCTCTCCCTCTCTGGGTCTAAAGTCCCCAGCTGCTCCATCTCTCCACGTCATTGTCTCTGCCTCCATCTCTGGTGTCACTGCTTCTCTGGGTAGGGTTCCACACTTCGCTCTTCTCCCTTGATGGTCCCAGGGATCTCCGCTCCTGGACTGCAAAGTCAATCACTCTTCTCCATTTGCTACAAAATATCTACCTTTACATTTCCAACCCTCACAATCAGTCCTGATAACAATTATTCACTATTGTATCACAAGAGACCTATCGGCATTTCCTTTTATCAGCCCCGCCCAGACAGATTGGATACTACTCAGTGGCGATTCTATCTTCCTCCACGCCCTCTGGGTCTAGGTTCCCTCTTAAAAGCTTGTAAGCATTTGTAGCCCCCCATTTTGGGTAGCCAATGTCCAAGTTGCCCATCCCTGTCTACTCTGTGTATGGCAGGGATGGGAATGATCCTCACTGTAAAGATTTGTTTCCTCTTTTGAGCTACTGCATCCATAGGTGTAAGTCAAGTTCATCAGATTGTATCAGATTACACTTTTTTTCCTCTTCTCTCTTCTCCTAGTTGAGCTCCAATCATCCAGTCATTGAAGCCAGGTCAAGTGGGTATTATCTGCAAGTGTGAGTGTTCTTGTTCGTATGCCCTCTCTTCTTATCAGCTGGACGCTTCACTCTCCACTCTAGTCCTCTGTGGCTATGTCACTGACTCTGGGCCCAAGAGTCCCCAGGTCTTGCCACACTGCTGGTCAACCAGGTCTCCCCCCAGGTTCACAGGAATCTATTGAACATTGTAGGGCTTAGCTCGTAGCTTCATTGTTGTTTTTCCCTCACTTCCCCTTATCGGTGTCGAGTGTGGTCACCAATCAGAGCCTGTATTCCCATTGAGTTTTAGTCTTGGAAGGGGGTTTGCCCTGAGGGGACCTGACCACTTGCCTTAATGTCTCCTGGGAGAGCAACTTGCTTGTTCTTGTAGTAATCAGTCGGTCTGCCTATATTGTTTTGTATTTTTCCAGTCAGTCTTTCTTTCAAGAAGTATCTTCTGTTCTTCTAGCCGCTCCAGGCTGATCTGCTTGTCCTTTCAAGAGGAAATTTCGCACCTCAGAAGATTCTGGATGCTGTTCAGGATTCCACCTTATAGTCTTATGTATTGCAAAGGCGCACTAGGAAGCCTCCTTCACTGGGCACATTGTAGCCCCATTTTATGTATTCCAATCAGTTATAGGCAGAAGACAGACTTACAAGCTTTCTATGGTGATATTTCTGGCTATTCCTTTCTCTCCTACTCAAGTGTCTATTTTATAATGGTATGCCAGGGAAACCAAGATTCAAAAGACAGCCAAGCATCTTAACATTATTTCCCCCGCTTTCCCCCATTCCAACCATGTCTCAA
>NW_006408643.1:6445532-6446945 GCF_000296735.1 Chrysochloris asiatica | reverse complement strand
CAACTGGTGGATTAGAACTTCTGACCTTGTGGTTAGCAGCCCAATGCATAGCCCTCCATGCTACCAGGGTCCTTATTTTGCCCATGTTGTTGTTAAGTACCTTTGAGTCAGATCTGACTCATAAGCGACCCTGTATAGCATTTCCAAGGAGCAGCTGGTGGGTTTGAACTGCTGACCTTGTGGTTCACAGTCCAGTACTGATCCACAGCATCATAGAATCCTTCAATATAACGCCACGAGAATTGAATTTTTAAAATCATTTCTTTCCATTTGAGAAATGCTGAGTGGTGTGTTCTTCCTTTTTGGTATCCTAACTCCAGGCTTTTGCACGTTTCTTTATAATACTGTGCTTTGTCTCCTACAGCTGCCTTTTCAAATCTTCTGTTCAGCTCTTTTACATCATCATTTCTTATGTTAGCTTTAGCGACCCTACATTCCAAAGCAAGTTTCAGAGTCTCTTCTGACATTCGTTTTGACCATTTCTTTCTGTCTTGTCTTTTTAATGACTTTTTGCTTTCTTCATGAATGATACCCTTGATGTCTTCCCACAATTCATCTAACCTTCCATCATTAGTGTTCAGGTGGTCAAATCTATTCGTAAGATGATCTCTAATTTCAGGTGGGATATATTCAAGGTCATTTATTTTATTTTATTTTATTATCAGGGTCATATTTTGGCTCTTGTGGACTTGTTTTAATTTTCTTCAGCTTTAGCCTGAACTTGCATATGAACAATTGATGGTCTGTTTCACAGTCAGCTCCTGGCCTTGTTTTGGCTGATGATATTGCATTTTTCCATCATCTCTTCCCACAGATGATGTCAATTTGATTCCTGTGTATTCCATCTGGTGAGGTCCCTGTGTGTAGTTAGTGTTTATGTTATTGAAAAAAGGTATTTACAATGAATAAGTCCTTGGTCTTGCAAAATTCTTCCATGTGCTCTTCAGCATCATTTCTATTATTAAGGCCATATTTTCCAACTATTCATCCTTCCTCTTTGTTTCTAACTTTCAGGTTCCAATCGCCAGTAACTATCACTGTATCTTGATTGCATGTTTGATCAATTTCAGACTACTGAAGTAGTAAAAACCTTCAGTTTCTTCATCTCTTGATTGGTGTGTAAATTTGAATAAGAGTCTTTTTTGTAGGTCGATGAATATCATCCTATCACTGACATTGTTATACTTGGATAAATATACTCATACAAGGATAAATCTTGAAATGCTTTTTTTAAAATTTAAGGTTTTTATTGTGGATTCAGTGAAAGTTTACAGGGCATATCATCAGTTTTACATTCAACAAATTATATGCCTTGTTTCATTACACTGATTATACCCCTCCATATACCATCAGTTAACAGTATTTCTCTCTATCCACTTCAGCTTTTTAAAACACAAACAAACAAACACATTG
>NW_006408643.1:6442868-6445227 GCF_000296735.1 Chrysochloris asiatica | reverse complement strand
ACCTTTACAATTGTGACAGTTGTGATTAGTCATTGAAATGCTTTTTTTTGGACAATAACTGCAACCCCATTCCTTTTCGATTTGCCATTGCTGGCTTAGTAAGCCATATGATTGTCCTATTCAAAATGACCAATAACAGTCCATTTTGGCCCACTAATGCCTAGGATATCTGTCTTTATGCATTCTATTTAATTTTTGACAACTACCAGTTTTCCTGAATTCATAATTCACACATTCTGTGTTCCAACTAGATGTCTCAACTCTTCCTTCTAATTTTGAATTGTGCCACATCGAGGGATGAAGGTCCGAAAGCTCTGCCCCATCCACATCATTAAGGCCAACTCTACTGCCCCAGTTGTATTTTGAATGCCTCCCAACCCGGCTGTATCAGACAATGTTTCCCTGCTATACATAAGCTAACCTTCTTGTTTGATTTCAAGAAAACTTCAAGGGTTATTTAGACTTTAAGATTTAAAGATGATCTCAGGGCAATAGTTTAGGGGGCTTACTTCATCCCAGTGGTTCTGAAAGTTCAAGAAGGGTTTTGAAATGAATGAACAAGGAATAAATGAGCAAATCTTACTCCAGTTGTATTTTTCCAGGAAGCTGTACCACATCTTCCTGTAGGTGTGGACATCTCTTACTCACAGCGGTTTAACCATGGCTCCAAACACAATGGACAGTGAGTAAGAAAGACCGTGGAATAATTGATGCATTTGAGTTATGGTGTTGGAGGAGAATATTCAAAGCCCCATGGACTTCCCGAAGAACAAGCAAATCTGTGTTGGAAGAAGTACAACCATAATGCTCCTCAGAAGCCAGGATGGCCAGACTTTGTCTCTCATATTTCAGACATATTATCAGGAGGGACCAGTCTTTGGAGAAAGACATCATGCTTGGTAAAGTGGAGGGTCAGAGAAAAAGAGGAAGACCCCAAGGAGATGGATTGGCACAGTGGCAGCAGCAGTGGGCTCAGACGTAGCAATGATTGAAAAGTTGGCTCTGGACCGGGCAGTGTGCATAAGGTTGTTCTGTTGTGCATAGGGTCACTATGAGTCGGTACCAACTCAATTGCACCTAACAACAACAACCAAACTCAAACCAAACCCAGTGCCTTCAAGTCAATTCTGACTCATAGCAAATTGACCTATGTAGAGTTTCTGAGACTGTAAATCTTTAGGGGAACAAACGAACTCATCTGTTTCCAGAGGCAAAAAGCAAACAGCCTCAAATCCAAAAGCCTCTTCTACTTGTAGCAGTAGGAGTTTGTCCTTGTCCCTAAGCGCCGATCGCCTCTAAACCTTCCTCCCTTCTTGAAAATACGGATTGGATTCAAAAGTTGTTTTATTTTCTTGTTTACCTGGAGGTGGCTAGTTGATCTATCTGAGGAAGAGATTTGAGGAAGATCTATCCGTGTCATGAGACGGGGGCCCAAAAAAGTCAGAATGAAGCAATTAAAGGTGCCAACTCTGCCCCCTAGCACTTTGAGGTTGGTACCACTGTTTCTCCAAGTGGGGAAACTGAGACCCAGAAAGGGAAAGTGATTTGCCCAAGGTCACACAGCCAGGGTTTGAAACAAGAATTCTGATTCCAAAGGTCATGCCCTGGACTGCTCTTAATGACAAATGGGGAAATTGAGACCCAGGGAGGGGCAGGATTGTTCTGCAGCCAGCAGCCTGAGCCAGGCTAAGAAGCTGAGCCTCGTGCCTCCTGTTTCTCCAGCTGCCCCAGTTCCTGGGTCAGGTGTCCAGGCATGCCACTGGGTGGTCATCCCATCCCACCCAGGATGTGATGCCCCAGACTTGGCATAACTCCTTCTCCGCTTCTGTTTGGTTCCACTTCCTCCTTCTCTGCCAGGAGGAAGTGGCAACTTCCTGTCTGGGCTGTGTGGCTGGCTCTCTATCCCCAAACTCCATTTGGGAGGTGGGTGGAGATGGATGTTTCTAGAAGCAGACCACTCCCCTCATTTCCACCTAGAGACTGACTCAAAGACTCAACAGTCTTGGAGTGGCACTGTGGGATAAGCACTAGACTGCTCATCACAAGGTTGGCGGTTCAAAACCACCAATCACTCCTTGGAAATTCTATACAAGATCACTGTGAGTCAGAACCGACTCGAAGGCACTTAGCAATGACAACTACAACAATGGCATTCACGGAGTCCCTGGGTGGTGGAAATCATCAGTTGTTCGATTACTAGTTGAAAGCTTGGCGGTTCAAACCCACCCGGAGACCTGACCATCTGCTTCTCAGGGGCACAGCTTCAACCAGTTAGCTTTGCTTTAGAGCATACAGGGTCGCTATGGGTCAGAACCAGCTTCACAGCACCTGACAATCATTATTGTTGTTGTCGTCAGGT